>NC_134704.1:80990177-81310891 GCF_043290135.1 Rhipicephalus microplus
CAATGATGCCAAGAGAAGCTTAGCGAGTTTTGCAGAAAGAATCAGAAAGTAAATATGAATAATGCAAGCCAACGCACTAGTCTTACAATATGTTAATAAAGTATTGTGGGCAAATTCTCATAAAGAAAAAATATTTGAAATGTACGTGTGGATATCGAAATAAAAAAAATGGGTGTTTTTTATTTAAACCGATGGCGAACCAAGTGAACGCACCTACCCACTCCACTCCATTTTCGAAGCAAAGCAAGGAGTGTGGTCTACTTTGCGCTTCTCGCACAATCATTCTGCGCATGCGCACTACAGTATATTCTACGCGTTTGTGTGTAAATCGCTAGCACATGGCGCTCTAACGGGAGCAGATCGTAAATGTGCAGTTAAAGTACTTTTCAAGTTCAACATAGTGGAGTTGTACACGGGCATTTATCATCTGCTTTCTTTTTTTTCCATATCTTACGAAATTCTCCAGCGTCTATTGAATTTCTACAAACTATTGTTATTCTAGCAGAAATCGCTTTATACAGAACTCTTTTGTTTGCGAGTACTACGGCTGAATTGAACGTTGCTTATTGCCATAGATAGTTTCTAGAAGTGAAAATATCTTCCTTGCAATGAAATAGGGCCAGAAGTGTGGCTCAGTGTCGACTCTGAGCCTGACAGTTAAACATCAGCTACGAAAAGTTCTTTATAACTTCCTTGTATTCAAAGAGGTTTTAAGAAAAAAAAACTTCCTTTCTTGTAGAGAACACGATTGTTTGTCTCGTATTTCTGCGCATGCAAGGTAGTCAGGTTTACTACAATGTTCTTAACGATGCCTTTCTTCATTGTGCTCGTAGTCAAAGCTTGCAGTTCCATGTAATACATTCTTTCAAAAGTAAGCGTTTAATTAAAAAAAAACTGGGACTGCGCCCGTAGACACGAGAAAGAAGTCAAAACCAGACGCACACCGTCTAACATGCTGTCTTGAGCCCCCTCTTGTGTCCATGTTAGCACGTAAACTTTCAACTTGATTAGCTGCCAACTAACACAGCTCCAGGATAATCTAAGGTAAGCGCGCTACCCATAAAATGAAAAGCCGCCCTCGAAGCAGCAAAGTGTTTTCCAGCGCATTTTCAAATATTATCTCTATTCATTTCTCTATTCAGCAAGTTTGCACCTGCTGGCCGAATTGGGAAGCACGCAGAGCTTCCCGGATCACCTGAATACGTCATTTTGCCCTTATTTTCTGCATGGTCAGAACAAATCAGAAGCCTGTTTTTTTTTCTCTTTTTTTTTGTGGTGTCTTGGCGACCCAATTTCAAATGCAGCGGTAAAACATCGGTATGTTGGTAGCGGTGTTCTCTCTGCTCGCATCGATATCCGATGGCGATCGAAGTCATCGGCCAGCCAAGATAGCGCGTCTTCCGATCGAAGGCGGTGCACGGAGCAGTCTTCGTTGTCCGAGTGCATCAGCCGTTTTCCATAGAACTCTAAGCACCTTGTCTTTTGCTTTATTTTTCATCAGCGTCTGCGACTGTTTGCCCTTACTTCCGGGACAACTTTCTCTTTATTACTCACTCCTTGGTGATAGCGTTTACTTTCTATATCAACCTTGTAAGGGTACTTTGCCCTTATTTAAAGAAATTGTATATATTTAATGTATTACCCATACCATTTCATAGGTAAATATAAATATCTGTTTTCGAGGATTTGATAATTATTGTTTGGTAATAGCATGTTCGTATGTTAGTTTGCTGTCAGGTGTGTTCATTTTCTCATTATATTTTCTTGGTTTATTAGCCGAGAATGGATAATGTAAGAGTGAAGTTTCACTTTCACTTTCACTTTATTTCCTTAAAGACCCCGCAGGGGGGTGTTACATAAGGGGTGGGTTGTACAACAAAAATACAAAAGCCACAGGTTAACATTGCAGATGCATTGACGCACTTTGAATAAAACGTGATGGACAAGTTGGAATGGTTGGAACGGAGAAAAAGCGAAAACCATGCGGTCAGACTTGTGAGAGTGCAGGAAAAAAAAGCTCGAGGAATGGTTTCAAGCAATCGTCATGTTTTCATTTGGGTACACGTTGTTTATTTATTTATACGACAGTTTTTCCTTTCACTCTCTGTCTTTCAAACTCCACATTGAGTACCACCTGAAGGATGAGTGATCCGAAGAATGAGTATTTTTTCGTGTCGAATGAGTAAGGTTGAGATTGTGGTACTTCAACGAATGAATTTATCCCTTTTAAAACTTTTGAGAGTTCCCCTTAAGTGGGAATGTTTGATAATAGCTCTTTAAGAGATCATTCTAAAATGTTAAAAAGGTGACTCCAGGTGCTGAATCTGATTGACTTTGGTGGTTTATATGATGCCGAATACTTCATGCAGTTTGTGACTTGTCACATTGAAGAGAAAGTTGGGCACATTGATGCATTACTTAACACACTTATCTAACCAAGCATGTCGCTCCCACTAACACTGCATACTGGCAAAGAGCTCATAGCTTGGTACGTTGTGTGTTCACATTGGACGTGTTTCTATACGCATGCGCTTTATTGACTTATGCCAGGTGAAATGCAAAAAGAATTAGCTTCTAGCCTTACTTTGTGCGACCATCATACAACTCCAAGCTGTTTATGTCGCTCTGATTGCTTTACACTTGTTGCGGAAAATTGAACTTATTTTGACAAGATGAAAGACGGTACAAGAGTGCTTTTGCGTTCCTACTTTGTCGCAGCGTGGCCTCTACGGCCGCAAACTTAACACGCGACTACGTGCTCATCTGCTTCACTGGTGGCCTATAAGTTGACAGCGCTTTTACAATGCAGGCATTGGTTGGCTGCGACAACAGGTTTTGCATTCTTGTTAGTGGCCATCTGCAGGTTTAGCTGTGGGAAAATGTCTAACTTTCAGGGTTGCTAGGCGAAAGGGAACTTTAGTTGTGGATGAGATAATAAGGTATTAAGTGGCTTTCTTTTAAACACATAAACGAAGGGCAGAATATGGTCATACTAGGCTTCACTCACATGAGGAAAAGTGACCTACACTCCCTAGCGCCACACGGAGAAACTCGTCTGACATGAGGAAAAGTGAACCACAGTCCTTAGCAACATACAGGATGTGTAATCGCTCTATCGGCGAATAACTTAGAAGTGTGGCAGCTTGGGCTAGTTAGTATGGCATGACAATAGTTATAGCGCGAGACCAAAACGACGACACAGAGACAAGAAGGACACGTGTCTTTCGTGTCCTTCTTGTCTCTGTGTCGTCGTTTTGGTCTCGCGCTATAACTATCGTCGGCAAATAACATTTCTAACTGACCCCACCCCGCGGGGCATTCAAACGCTGGAACAATCCGAAGCGTCTAGTAATCCCCGCACGTGAAGTGCTAGACATGCGTTGATACCGGAGGCGTTGGTACGTGCAGTTGTCGCGTAGGAATCGGGGAAGACTGGGAGGAAAAAGATAGAAAAATAATTATAAGGGAAAAAACTTAGAGAAAGATAAGAACAACAGGCAAAAGAAGTTCGCAAAAGAAAGCTCTGAGGTGAGAGAAAAATACCCTGTCCGGGATGGCACGTTTCGATGAGCGGCGACCGTTTTGTTCGTAATAAAACGGCTGCTCTCTATACTGGCCTCAACTAAGCTGACTGCGGTCGCAGGACGCTGGAAATTTGTTTCAGGGTTGCGGCAAAAAAGGTTAAATTAACACTGGCACAGGTAAGGGCTTGCGCGAAAGTGAAGAGCAAAACAACAAAAACAAGTAGGACGTGCTAAAAATGGGAAATGAAGGCACATGGAGAAGTAAACGGTAACACCATTAAGTGAACGCGCATTTGCAGAGTGCTCATACGGGAGACGTTAGAGGCCATAGGGCCAGCTTAGATGGGGTGGTTTTCTTGATAGGGGGGAGGGGCTTGAGGGGGAGGGTCCGTCTTTATGCCCACCGCAGTCGGCATCGCTAGGCACTTTCGTCACTGTCCCAAGTACTACGATGCCGCCTTTAGACGTCTCCTCGTCCTTCTGTTTCACCTGCTCTCTCACCCGGCCAGGTTTCCGATTGTTCCTGAGGCCATTCCTCCGGCTTGCACCTGGGCAGAGAACAAGATGGCGGTGCCGTATTTATGCTGATCCTATGATGGTGTTAAGGAAAAGCCTCCAGAACAGTGGCAGTCGTGCAAAGGCTTATTGCAAAAATGTCCGGAGCATCTTTCCCCTAACGCTTATCTGGACTTGTTTTTTTCAATGATTTTTTTTCTTTTTTGGTTTCAATGCTTGCAACTTACATTGTACTTCCCATGCGTTGGTCGCCGTATGGCGCTGTTGTGGAGCACACTATGGGCAGGTGGCAACGGGTGAACGAAGCAACGGGAGCATATCAGAGGTCGGACTCGAGGCAGAAGTTAAACAGTAACAAAGAGGAGCGTAGAACTTACTTCTCACACCTTGCTTTCTGTACATTTCTTACTGTGGTGGCAAATTATAATAAGCAATTGATTCTATTTATTGACCAGCAGGCATGTCTAGTGTACGGATTTCATGTGTTCCGTTCTCACAGGTGTTTGTACAACCATTGGCAGTATCTACGACGACGTGCAGCGAAACACGGAACTGTCATGGGAGAAAGGCGTCTCTGAAAACATTAAGAGAAATTATGTAACATAAACACCATATGGTTCATTATGTGCCACAACTTGGTGCAAAGTGCGCTGCCTCTTTTGTGATCACAATAGCGAGAAACGATCGAACCAGCGATCGCTGAATTTTTATGTGAGAATTCATGACCTAACGTACTGCAAGGAAATTAAATTGAGTATATTTAAGAGAATGAGTTGGACTTTAGAGGGCTCTTCACCAGACTTTCAAAATACAGAAAAAAAACGAGCGCCATATTCTTTCCCAATATTTTTTCTCCTTCTTGCGCACTGCTGTGACGCTGACAGCAGTTCCCCTGACGTCTATAGGGCACATGCTCTGGACTGGTTAATATGTGTGAAATATCAAATGTGATTCGTCTTCTGTGCTGCTTTGCCATGCATACGCCCATCCGTTCTACCTGGTATCTCATGAATATTGTGCACTATTGCCCGATCACAATTCTTTCGTGTGTTTACAACTGCGCATGTGGCCATAACTCTGTGTAGCCGAGAAGCGCGAAATCCAGATAGGGGTATTGTACTTCGTGCTGACATTGTTCACGTCCTTTTAATAACTAAGCTGTGACGATGATGTATCGCATGTGTGAATGGGAGGAGAAAACCACCCCCTCGTGTTCGAGCGCGGGGTGGTGAGTGGCCCTTGAAGACTTCTGTGCACGATTTTCCTACCCATTCTATGAAAATATCGAATTGATCTCGTACAAAAGTGCACTAAATGCTCTTCCCTGGATAGCGCGAAGTATTTTTGTCGCATCCTGTTTGTTCTTGCAACTATCACCGCCACCTTGTCCGCGCCCCACGTTCGATTGACAAGTTAACGTTTGCTTATAAGCTACGTGTTTTATTCCTCAAACCACTGCTCAGAGCCACTCGGAAAATGATTAGGATAGAAACGAACCATAGATACCGTGCTTTCTGATTTCCCATTCGTTTACTTTAAACTCTTCTCAAGTTTTATTTAGATTACCTGCTCCTCGCCCTCTCTCTCTCCTCTGACGTTCCTGCACGTAACACCGGGCATATGTCAGCCTCCGCGTTCCTTTATACCCTGATTTGGTTCTTTCGTCTCAGCTTGCTCCTGCACTACGCGCATACTGTGGATCAATCGCGTTGTTTGAGCTTGTTATCTCTTCGTGTTTATATCTGAAAGACCACAGTCTTTCTTGGGATACTTGAATGCAGACACTTTGGTCTGTCTTTTCACTTGTCTGTCACACGGCAAGATTCAGCCACACAACCAACGTTTAAGCGCTTGCTCAACGCCCAGTTATCTTGAACTGGTGGCTGCGTTCATACTTTTGAACATTGTTCATAAAACGCGGAATGAATACGCAAGTATTAGTGTGTTCGTTTACTAGAAATACATAGATACGTAATTTTAAAGACCCTGGTGTTTTTACGCTGCACTGAAAATGCTACACTATGCCCGAAAAACACGGCGAGCAGAAGACTATGGTCTTCATACGACATTTGCGGCAAAGCCAGCAGATACGTGGTCAATAATTATAACTTCACCCACGTGGCGACTTGGGCAGTGTTCACAGCAAACGAAGAACGAAACAAGCAGGCAACAAACATATGAAATATTCCGTTACATGATGGACAAACGTAGTCGACTGTTTCTTTTTCGCTTGAGGGGTTTGTCTTATTGTAGCAGCATCAGCCCCTCTCCGTATCTTTAGTCTTCCCTAAACACCTTGTTACTCTGGTCGCACGATTCTTTAAATCATGAAGTAGCGATCTACGAACCATGCAATTCCTTCCTCACATTGTGACCACCCACCCACGATTCCTTTTTATTTATAGCCCGGGGGCGTAAATCGAGCGTAAAGCAGACGCTGAGGTTTCTTCTTTCGTTGTTGAGGCGCCCTAGCCGCGGCGGCCAGAAACCGCATCACACTCATATGTACGAAAAAAAAAAAGATTTTCTTTTATTTTGCGCCACTTTCTCCCAAACTACCCAAGGGCGTGTTACAGCTTGCGACAATAATGGCTGGGGGAGCCGACATGAACGACTGGAGACAGGCACCCCTTGCGGTGTTCTGGGAGAGCACTGAGTTCATTTCCTTGAACGAACGCCTGGACGACCTACTATTATTTTTTTTGTATCTGGTTGTCAGAGAATCTCTTCCCGTGCCGTCATTGCCTCGGTGAATTGTGTTATGTTCCGTTCGAGCATGAATGCACACCCGGCGCGTGCGTTATTCTCTCTTATGTCGGACTCGCAGATCTGGCAACGATACGCACGCAGTTGCGCCTTCGATGCTTTCTCGTTTTGGAATGAATTTCCGATGATGCTGGTGGATGATGCTTTGTGCGCTCACAGATGAAGAAGGCAGCGGGAGATGATTGCAGGAGTGAGCAGACGTAATGTCGTACGATCAACAAAAGTTTCCCGCTGTATGAAAGAATCGAGTGTTAGATACTAGAGCTACATATACTGCAAAAAAATTAAAAGAAAAGTAACGAATACGGGCGCTTTTTACTTTCGATTGGAAGAGTGCTGCCTACTCGTAACTGTGCTTAGGAGTTAGGAGTAACGGGAAGTATATTCCGATGTTTCTCAGCAGCTGCGGCTACTCCAGGCCGCTTTTAATTTTCTAGGATCGGCGATGGTCTGATTGCCTAATGTAAAAAGTGCGCCTGTGGAAGTTGAAGTTCATTTTTGGAAAACTTGTCGTAGCATAGCTGCCTAAAAGAACGAAGTGCCGACGATATTCGCTGCGCATATTGCCCGATGAGAATGAATGTAAGAACAGCACAGTAGAGAAGGAGGGACAAAGATAGCACGCACAGCGCTACAAAACTGAACCCTAAACCGTATATTCTATAGTTTAATTGAATCTACCAGAAGAAGGTCGGGATCCGTAGTGGACCTGCAGCTCTAAATTTTCGAATGAGTGTTCACGTCTCGTAAAATGTCCCAGCTACAGACGGATTCGCCCATGATGCACAAACTAGCTTTTGGACATTGTCATATACTAACCTTAGCCACCCGCAGACACATTCAGAAGCAGCACCGCAAAAGAAGAGCGCACTGAAAAAAACTAAGATAAAAAAAGACGAAGCTTGAAATAAGCCGCGAATGGCCTGAAACAGTGAAACCGGATGTTTCTGAAGGTTGATATGATTGCTTCTAGCTTGTTTCTAGCCCTTCGGCAGGTGCCTCAGCTTGTTTCTATGTTTCTTTGATAGGTCGTTGACATGCTTCAGCTAAGTGATGTTAGGTTACTTTTGTGTTGATTTTCTCTTCTTTTTTTCTCTTTCTGTGTCCACGTCAGTACATGGACTTTTTTCCCACCAACGTGTGCGTTTTCTCTATACATAAATATATTTTCCGTGGGAGTGGGTTTGTTAAGTAGGAACAATGAAGGCCGAAACTTTCAAGAAAACGAAAGACTTCACCGTTTCACTCTTTCAGGCATGTTATGTGTGAGAAATCGCGTGGTGAAATACAAAGCGTGGAAGAACAAATGATCTCGAGCGGATGTTAGACAACCAGCAGTGTTTGATGAATGCTATAACAACGTAACTTAGCTTCTCAATTTGTGGACATCGCAGTCAGGCTCCTACTTTAGGTGACTTGCTGGAAACGTTTTTGCGAATATACAGGATTTCTAATGCACTGAAGGTTTTTGCTTGCTGAAGACTGCTGTAACGTGACGGGGCCTAAGTGGTTGCGCTATAAAAACCGACATGAAATTGAGAACAACTGTCCAGGTGACGGTGATTCAGAACAAAGCTTTAGGTGACGGTAACAGTATTAGGCAACAACTACGCCGTAAAAACAATGACAGGTAGGAATAAATTGAACATTAAACGACGCAGCTTCATGTGTAGAACACAAATGGCGCAGGCTCTACGGAACGCACACAGTAGGTATTTCAGGAAGCTGGTGTGGTGACTTGACTTATTAAAGGTGCTATAACCAAGCATCTTCGGAACCATCAGCAGAAAATATTTAAATGTAGAATGATTAGTTAACTCTTTCATTACTACGCCTATTCAAATGAATCACCGGTGATCGACTCTTTTGGATCGTAGATTTTGCCGTGTTAAATTTGTTGCTCGTGCACCCGGCACTTTGTAGTAGTTGGTTCAGGCACTCAACTCATAGAACAAATTTGAATTTGCCCGTTTCCGTAACGTAGTGATTTATGACAGACCTTTTCGCGAACGAACATGCGCGTATTGTTCGAAACATGCACTAGGCTGGCGAACTTGACAGAAGTGCGTGCCCCTCGTAATTATGCTGCAGTAACATTAAAGTTCTGTGATAAAATGAACTTTTGCAAGCCGAATATCATTCTGAAGTTTACGCTTAGCAATTCGACAATGTTAAAAGTAATAATCGGCATAATAATCTGCCAGATATCCAATAGGAAGCTGTTCCTAGAAGACAGAGAATACATGTTCTACAAAAAATACTTGTGAAGGTCTGCCGCATGTCTAAAGTGTCGAAGTGGCCCTCTATGACAGTTTTAAGCAACTTTAGTTTCGCTTGCTTTGTTATATTAGGCAAAGCGTTGCATCTAGTGTCAGTAAAAACTCCCATGACGCCGTCGTAACGCGCGCATGGGTGCGCCCCAGCGCTGCAAAACTCATGCGCTCGTTAAAAACTTCTTGTTACTCCACCTGAATTGAGTGAGGAAGACCTTAGAGTTCCAAGATGACAGCACCTCTGCTTGAAGTTTCATGGCAACGATGTTTTGCGTCAGCCTCAGACATCCGCAGCCGTTCATGGGTTTCTGTTGTATACACCCCCGAGTTGTCTCCTCCACCACAAGTGCGTATAGCTTCTGACCTTTGTGCACAATCTTAAAGCTACTCTGCTCACGCGCGTGGTCCACACTTCGCGGGAGTGTGGTGTGATGGCGCTGGCTGCAGAGACTTTCCTAACTACAAGGAGGCTCCCGGAGCACATCTTGGCCCTGAATACGGAGCAGTGCGAAAATTTTTAGAAGTGCACGCGATATTATCCTTTTTTAGTACGATATGAGCAAAAACGAAAAAAAAATGTGCTTGGATGAATATATCAGAACGTCAACCTCTCCGGAGTGAGGTGGCTCGTAGAAAGATGTGACGCTAGATGAAATAGGGAAGTTCATTGGACACTTCATTTATTGAGGAATTATTCGCACCATGGGTATCTATCTATACTGAAACACCTGGGGACTCTTATCTCAAGATAACAGAAATATACTGAAAAAAGAGTATGAGTACACTTGTGTCTCACGAAAAACTATGCAGTGCTTCACCCCATGGGATAACCTACTGAGCAGCACCTCGGTTCAGATTTTTTTTGTCGATGTGAACAGGAACATTTTGTACGGCATTCATTATTAACACTGTTTTTGGGTCATTTATCTGCAAAATGTATATTCTTAATTTTTCTTGTTTCGAATATTTTTTTATATAGCGTATTTTATTGCAGTGTTTACCACCTGGTAACTCAAAATTTTATACTTTTCACATCTTTGTTCATTCTAAAATGTGTTTGTTGCTCTACAACACATATTTTTTGGAAATAGCATTTCATTGTGCAAAGTTTGGTAGGCTGCTATGCGTGCTGGAGTACTTTTTAAACTGGCAAAAACGATTTTCCTGAGGCATATGAAAAAGAACCATTTCGCACGGTAACGAAAGAGTTGAGGTGTATGTGGTTTCTTTCCTACATTCCTAAATTTAGATGTTTCATACTAACCGCCTACTCATAAGGAAGGAAAAGTTTGGGCATAAGTTCAGCAAAAAATAAAGGGTGCATGGGAAAGGAGGTTAGACGCACGTGCATGCAGCATCATTACCTGTGCAGAGTCGCCTATTTAGCAATCGTTCGTAGCGTAGCAAATAAAAGCGACCACACAAGATGCAATATTCATGACGTCACAACAAATC
This sequence comes from Rhipicephalus microplus, assembly GCF_043290135.1. Taxonomy (NCBI): domain Eukaryota; kingdom Metazoa; phylum Arthropoda; class Arachnida; order Ixodida; family Ixodidae; genus Rhipicephalus; species Rhipicephalus microplus. Next base: position 81,000,712 of record NC_134704.1, read on the forward strand.
TTTTTATATATATGTGAAGTGAGTCATATTCATCCGCTCAAAGCCGACAACATAGCTTACCCCCGTATTCTAGAACGTCCCTTCACTCAACGCTTCACTTTCACTTCATGGGTTGATGGATGGATATGGCTGCACCCTTTAGATCAGGCGGTGGCTAGTGCCACCAAGCCGTAATACTTAATGAACTAAAAACTATATTTATTTTTTCCCTTAAATAGTGAAGTTGAGGATTTGTACTTCGCAGTGAAGGGTTTAATTTTCACTCGTGCCTTGACTTTAGCCACCAATCAGATAACCTCCTTCTAGTTAATTCTACCCGCTTAAAGTCTATTTTGCCTTCCTTGTCCGTAAACCCCAGCGCTTTGAAAAACTCTGCGCCATCATCCTGAACTATAGGGTGAAGCCCTTTACAAAACATTATGAAGTGTTCGGAAGTTTCCTCCTCCTTTCCACATGCACTGCATACCATGTCTACCCCTTGGTATTTGGCACGATATGTCTTGGTTCGCAATACTCCCGTCCTGGCTCCAAACAGTAGAAAACTACCCTGAGTATTATTATAGATCTTTTCCTAGGCAAATTAATGCCTAAAAGTTCGATAGATCTTTAGTGCAGACTTCCTAATCATGCCAATTCTCCACATAGCGGTCTCAGCTTCCTTCGCCTTCTTCTTAACCGATAATTCTTTTTGGTTTGGCCCCCTGTTGTTTTCCAAGTATTTACCAGTCAATTTTCTGGTTCGCTTTCTCCATTTTGTATCGACATTCTTCATGTACAAGTAGCTGAATACGTTCCTAGCCCAACGCTTCTCCCCCATTTCTCTCAATCGCTTCTCAAATTTTATCTTGCTGCTAGCTTCCCTGCCCTCAAATCATGTCCATCCCATATCACCTTTTACTCCCTGATTTGGTGTATTCCCGTGAGCTCCTAAGGCAAGCCTACGTATTCCACGTTTTAATTTCTAATCTTGCTTGAACATCTGATCTCATGCACAAGACCGCATTGCCGAACGTCAGACCAGGAACCATGACCCTTTTCCATATTCCTCTCACAACATCATACTTATTGTATTTCCACAGTGCCCTGTTCTTCATTACCGCTGCATTCCTGTTACCTTTAGTCGGCACGTAAACTTTGTGTTCCCTTAGGTACTCGGTCCCATTGCTTATCTATACGCCCAGATATTTGTGTTTTTCTGTTATCTCTAGCGTGAGATCCTGTATTCTAAGCTCACTACCTTCATTGTCATTAAAAATCACGACTGCTGATTTTTTCTTACTGAATCTAAAATTTAACCTATCTCCCTCATTACCACAGATGTCCACCAATCTCTGGAAATCTTCCTTGTTGTCGGCCGTTAGCACTATATCATCTGCGTACATCAATGCTGGTAGTGCCTGTTCAATGAGTTTTCCTTGTTTGACGAAAGAGAGGTTGAAGCCCAGTCCACTTCCCTCTAATTTGGCCTCTAATCCTTGTAGGTACATCATGAATAATAAGGGTGACAGGGGACACCCCTGTCTAAGCCCCCGTTTTACCTCTGCAGCTTGGATACCTGTTTTTCCCACTTTATAATTACCTTGTTACCTTTAGAGATATCCTTTAAAATATTAGTGACTACATCTTCCACGCCTAGTGTGTCCAGTATTCCCCACAATTTCTCTTGAACCACGCTATCGTACGCTCCCTTGATATACAAAAATGCTAGCCACAGGGCCTGTGTTCCTTTTCTGATATTTCGTTGCACTGCGTCAGTTAGAACAGATTGTCTTCCAACCTCCTGTGTTTCCGAAACCCATTCTGCAGTTCCCCCAGCACCCCCTCATCCTCTATCTATGCCTGCAGTCTTTCCTTTATAATCTGCATCCTCAGCCTGTAGACCACTGATCTCACCATTATAGGACGGTGGTTATGTCTGCTTTGTCCCCCTTTCCTTCATAGATCATGCTCATCCTGCAGAGTTTCCATTCCTAGGGAACTTCTCCATCGATTATTATTTTGCTCACTGCCTCTCTCAAAGCCTGTTTAGACTTCGGACTTAATGTCTTTAACAGCATAATTGAAATGCCATCTGGGCCTGTTGATAAACTACTAGGAACCCTTTTCTCAGCCCTTTCCCACTCTTGTTGTGAAAATAAAGCCATTGCGCCACTTTTATTTATTTATTTATTTATTACAAGTACCTACATCGCCCATTGGGCATTGTTGTAGGGGGGTTACAGTAGAAAATAGAATACAAAACAGCAAAATTAAAAGCAAATAAATTGTGCATTACAGTATACACGAGAAGTCAACACTTGTAGTACAGCATTAGAACAAAAGTACAAAACACAGGATTATAAAACGAAAGCAGTAATTAAACATATAAAAAATCAACAACCAAGAGAAGTACAGAGCCAACGTTAAATATATGGGTTATTTCAGCAGCTCAAAATGCTGTTTCAATGGCTGTTAGGAAATTAGAATCAGAGAATATTGATATTTTTAGTGCATTTCAGTCAATAATAGAATTTGGAAAGAAAGAGTATTTAAGGACATTCAATCGACAGGTATAATCTCTAATTATATATAGGTGATCTTTCCGTTCGGACATATAACTAGGCGTCTTTAAATGCCGCTCTTTATTTAGCCCAGTCTTACCGTGATATATATTATAGAGAAATTTAAGTCTTTGAACTTTCCGTCGTCCACAAAGGGGTTCCCATCCGAAGGCCTGAAGAATTCCAGAAGACCTTATTCTAAAATCGTAGTTTCCTGTAACAAACCTAGCAGCTCTTTTTTGCACCCTCTCCAACTTTTCTTTCAGTACATTGGTGAAAGCGTCCCAAGAAACACAAGCATACTCTAAAAATGGGCGCACATTTGTAATATACAGGGTTTCCTTGAGTGTTTGCGGCGCGTCGCTGAAATTTCTTTGGAAAAAATGAATTAAGCGCGAAGCCTTGGCGGTGATTAGATCTACGTGACTGGTCCAGTCTAGTGTTGCCGGGAATTTTACGCCGAGATACTTAACTTAATCTACCTTTTGTACTGCGCAGGCGTTTAAGTAATTAGACCTGGATACTACTTGATTGATCCTTGTCTAATGTGCTGCATAAAGCACTTTGTTGAAAATGTTCTGTCACCCTTGTTCTCATATATTCAATAGCTTCGTCCCCTTCTAGCCTAGCACCTTGAGCTGTAGTTATAAACCTTTGCTCTAGGCTCTTCTTATTTCTTAGGGAGGTTAGATGGTTCCAAAATTACGCAGCTGCCTTTCTATCTTTTTCATGTTCTTTGGCCAGCCACTGGGCTCCCTTTCTTCTAATTTTTTCATTGATCAGAAGAGATGCATTCCTTCTACAGCTTAGAAAATTTCCCATTTTCTTTCAACGTCATCTTTCGGTTCACCCCGCTGCTTAGCATGTCTGTGTTCCCTAGAGGCTTCCTGACGTATTTCTATGGCTCTCTTAACTTCCTCATCCCACCAACTTTTGGGTTTGTGTCTTCTTTTCCAGGGTGACTTGTCACGTGCCTTAGCGAGCTCTTGCTCAAACAGTTTAATTAGATTCGTGTATGTCCACACTGTTTTATTATCCTCAGTGATTACTTTATCCATTTGTTTAGTGGCTATTTCAATTTGCCTTTCTGAATAAATATTTTCCTGTAGTTGCTCATCCCTTCTCCTTCCCACTTTCACTGCTCTTCCAAAACTTAGATTGATACGTTTGTGATCACTACCCAGACTTATGGAGCCACCTACATCTATGTGCATTCCCCTGAGCCTATCATACATCGTATGTGACATCAGTGCGTAATCTATCGTCGACTGCAGCCTTCCTACCTCCCATGTTATTTGCCCTTCACACTTCTCGGTACTGTCGCAAATGATCAAATCAAGCCTTTCACGCATATCCATGATCATTTTGCCTGTCGGGTCGGTATACCCTTCTGTATCTTCTATGTGTGCATTCATATCTCCTGGTATAACTATCTCGCACTCTCTTCCTAACTCCTGAATGTCCTTGAATATACACTCTACCATTGCCTGGTTTTCCTCTTTGGCCTTTTCTCCCATCCACAAGTACACGAAACCAAGGAGTGTAATTTGCCCTGCAATTTCCCCTTTTAGCCATAAATGTTCCTTGCACTCCTGCTTGACCCTTTGCCAGTCTGTACTTTTATGAATGAATGCCTCAATACCACCCCCCCCCCCCGTTTCTGTTGCCTTCTGTTCGATTTTAATATTCCCACGCGTAGTCCGCATTGTTAGGAGATTGTTCCATGTCTCTGAGATGTGTTTCTACAAAAGCGTATACCATCGGCCTCTCCTCCCTTAGCTGCTCTTCTATTTCTTCCCACTTCATCCTGTTCCTACCACCCTGCATGTTAATGTACCCTATGTCTGAATTGGCTCGGCGCTCGTGGCTGCGTCTATTTATGCTCCGGACTCTACCTATCCTAGATACTGGTGCCACTTTGAAATCGTATCTGTCCATACCACCTGTTGAAGAGTCTCCCTGTTTGTTTTCCTCGTTACTAGCTATCCTGCACCCCGAAAGGCCCACTTGCCCCCCCCCCCCCCCCAAAAAAAAAAGCTACTGCGCGTCCTGAAAGTCACCAACCCACCTCATGACCTAGCCGCCTATCGAAGTGAATTCTGTCTCGTTGAAAACCACCCCACCTATGCACCTCTCTGTTTATTTTCACCACCTCAAAGTCTTTCTCTCGACTAATCCGCCATATCTCTTGGTTTGCCTTGACAACCGCTCTTTGCAAGTTGCTATCACGCACCGGTACCTCCAGTATCGTACATATCGCTACCTGTACCTAAGGAGAAGTTGCGCGCATGTCATCGACGCCTTTCGCCAGTGTAGTTGCTAGTCCTGCTGTATCTTCATTTAAGACATCATTTAAAACGCCTGAAATTATTATGAGGTTTTGTCTATCACCAGTAGTTTTGAGTTTTGCGCTCGCTTGCCTCTTGACTGCTTCCAGCTTGCATCCTGGGAACGCCCCTACTGCAACCCTCTTGTCACCTCTTACTCTCTCTTTGATGGCTTCTGTGCATCGATTTAAGTTAGAGTCCCCGGCAATTATCACATGCTGTGACTTTTCAGCTGGAGTGTCCTGCACCTGGGGGTTACTTGCGCCTGTGACGCCGTCTGCTTTGTCCCCTCCCAGCCCACCACTATTTCGCTGAAGCTGGGCCTTGCGACAAATGAACCGGCTGAACCAGTTTTTTTCCAAACTTGCTTGTTCTTCTCCGCAGTTATGGTTGCCGGTTTCCTACTGTTCTCTCCGTAGGCTGCTCCTCTGTTTACCTTGGCTAGTGCTTCCTCGGCGGACTTCAGCTTTTCTCCCATAGCCCTCGTTTTTTCTTGCACTGTCGCCAACGCAGTCTCGAGCTCGGTGATTCTCATCAGCAGGTCACTCAGGGTAACCCAGGTCTGGGTAACCCGAGTGACCCAGGTCACTCTGTGTCACTCGGCAAGTCACTGCATATCAGCGATAATCTGATACAATTCTTGCGTAGCGCAGCCTCATTCTCAGCCGAGCAGCGGTGCGGTGCTCAACTCTCTCAAGTGAAGGATGAAAGTCAAGTCGAGTAGCGTTTGTGAATGTGGGGGGTAGTCGCGTTTATATATATAGGGCGCTTTTTTGTATATCCACTATCACGTTTTTCAGCATGAATAGTGGTTAATTTGGTTCTTGTAGCCAGTGAGTTTCCTATAAATTCACTAGAGGGAACTCTGACTGTGACGCATGGCGCTTCAGTGAGCATGTGATTGATGGCTGGTACATGAATTTGCCTAGCTTGCGTACTTTCGGCTCTTTTTGGCTTCGCGTGGTTTGAAGCTGCTCTGTCACGAAACGACAATCAGCAAATGTTCAGCAGTTGCACTTCGCCACCTGTATCATTCGGCTCACCAATTCGAATTTGGAGAAGAAATTCATAACAATTTTCTTTACTTTTATTCGATATAAAATCGAAACACTGCAATAAAGACAGTCACCTGTGTGTTCGAAACCCGCAATTACGAGGACCAGGGAAATCCATCTATACAGCCCATCATTCCCATGGTCGCTGAACGATCGCAACTCCAGAGTCCTCTATAGTTACGTGAGAAAACCCTGTACCTGTACCTTCTTGTGATTTTTATTTAAACGAAGGCTTTGTGTTTCTCTAAGCTTATAGCAGTCCATAAACCTTTTCTATATTGTCGAAAGAAGCGGCAAGGAAAAGTGCTCGCGGAAGCGCGCTCCTTTTAAATAAGACGGAAGCGAATATACACGAAGCCAATACGTGAGCGGAAATAGTCAGTCGCGGCCTCGCGTGTTCTCACCGGTGTGCCAGCAGGTGTATTGATTGTCTTTGGAGCCTAAGGAAAAGCTCGTCGAGAGCCACGTGCGCGTGGTATGTTTGCAGGGTTGGCGGCGGCGGCGGCGGCCAGTGTATACGCTACCATCGCCTGGCTTCGCCGCCACTGCCTGCGTTTGTTTCAGGACTCGGCTATCGAACAGTGTTTCCTCCTTCTCAGTGTCTGAGTTTTATTTGTGTGTTTTTCAGTGGAGAGTTCTCACGCGAGAGATCCCGGCCGCCTTCGTTGCTATTTATAGTACGCGGAGCCCGCAGCCGGTCGATGTTAAGGAATCGAAGCAGAAAGAACGGGAAATACACACAAATGCGTGAAGATTCGAGTGCGTAGAAGGTTATTCAAACGTGGCACCAGTGAAGATAGGGCCCTAGCAAGTGCGTGATTTGACGGTGAAAAGAGATTGGACCTTGTAACTTTGTGTACTAGGAGAGAATAGTCTTTGTGGTTCGCAGCTGGCGTAATATAATTAAGCTTTGGAAACGTTGTTTGAACTTGGCGTCAACGAAAACCATTTTTGAAGGCTAAACTCACTGTCCAAGCCATGTCAGTATCATGCTAAGGGTATCTTTGCTTATAGGCAAACAACCAGCGTGTGTTAGGCATAGTAATCAGCTGGTTAACACACCATTGAAGAAGTAACAGGTCTGAAACTGGGACAGGCACTAAAGGGCAGTGCGTAATCCTGTCTTCAACCTTTGCCTGCATTATTTTATGAGTTGTTTGATCTACAACTGGATTTTAGCTTCCAGCGGCCGCGGAATATTATAGAATCTAGAAACAAGACTCGAAAGTATGAAGCCTGATATCTACAATGAGTACTTATCAAAAGAGGGTACTTTGTGTGCGAAAGACACGTTGATCATGTGGAAGATTGAAGTTATCAGGCGGCTAACTAAAACCAAGCAACCTATAAAAGTTTTTTTGTCATGCCCCAAATATTCTTCTTGTCTTCCAAGTACCGGAATCGCTCTGATGCGGCAAATGTTCCGCTCTTAGTTGTCAAGGTATTTAACAAGAGCCTAACTCAATACTTTCACGCCTACTTCTTCATTATATTGTTATGGCTGCTAGCGTGTGAGTCGTACGGTTACTCTTTGAATGCCTTTTTTTAGCGCTGTGGAACCAAAAAGCATATCGTTAGGAGAACGCTGTGCCGTTAGAGGTACTCTTCAGGGTTGTGAGGAAGGACTTCGAGCAAGTTGTTATCATTTCTTTTTTTTTTTCAATGCCGTCACGAAGAAGATAACGGCATCAACCAATACAGACTGATGGATGCGAAAGGCTCACAGAAATAAAGAAACATCACTTGCGATGTTGCGATGTTCAGGGAGCACTGCCGTGATTATCAAGTATAGTCGTCATTAGCACGGACAATATTTTGCATTAGTTTGCGAAGCATCGCATATCGCTGCAGTGGATGACTAAACGACTGAGGTCGTGTCATTTCATCAAAGTGCCGTTTCGTTGGTTTCCACTCATCTTTGAAGAGCCGTCTTTTTGTTTCAATTCGAACGGTGTGGGAGAGCGTGTGGCAATGACAACGAAATGATAGAAGGCATACGACTGCAACCGCACTCGTCCTTTCCGAGAGTCTAAGCGTGCGTTTTCGTCTTAAGGGTACCCGCCAATTGATCGCTTCACAGCGTGAAGGTGTTTATCTCGTTGAACCGCTACATGTAGTGTTACCTCGTCTCTTCTTGTCCGGCACACAGGAAGGGGCCGTTCGACTACGCAGGACTTTGTGTCTTTGGAAAGGCGGTTGCAAGGCGTCGCGGACACATGTGCCATCACTTAGGTGGTATTGGTCATTGTTGAAATGGCATAAATCTCTAAAGACCACAAGGCGGGAGATTGATCTGGCAATGGTGTTCATTTTTTTTTTCTATATATGCATGATTTTATTAGTGCAGAAATAAAATGATGCATTAACACGTAATAATAATAATAATAATAATAATAATAATAATAATATAAAATGATCACGACCATTGGCACCAAGTCAGAAAAAAATGCCCCCACCTCCCCGAAGGGAATCGTGAGGAAATGCGAAGGCATTTCTTGCGCCCAGAGAGGGTGTGCCGTCAGACATTCGCCTTCACTGAATTCTGCCATCGCCTTGAGAGGCGCCCAGTCAGTGAATGTTCGAGAGTGAGGAGCGTGTGGACGGGAGAGTTAGGCGCCAGCGTTCTCGCCTCGGCGTTGGCGTTTCACAGCGACGTCTAGTGCACACATCTCCGGATGCTCTTGAAAGGCGTTCAGCCAGCGAATGGTCGAGAGTGAGCGACACCACCTAGAAGAAATTCTCAGTGAGGTGAGAGTGGACGGGAAAATGGGAAACTTGGAGGAGAGAGAGTGAACAGCGAGAAGAAATGATGAAGCACTGCACCTACTCTCCCCTACACTCTCCCGCACTACATATGCTCTGCTTGCTAGGGGTGAGGATAAGCTTGAGCGCCTGCAGTTGTTGCTATGGCAGATGGAGTGAGAGTGGAGAGTGAGAGTGGTGCAGCGGACAACGCCAGTTGCCTGGCATAGCCCGACTCAGAAATGCATTCGCATTTAAAAGAAAGTATGGTTAAATCTGATGGTTCACCTAACAATTCCGCAGGTTTCACAAAGCATATTAACTGTCCCTAACGTATTGTGATGTCGTTAGCTGTTGCCGCTGCCATTTTCAGAGCAGCTTACGACCCAAATGGCAATTGTTAACTGACCGTGCACTCACCCGAGACCTGTTTCCGGTGCCACTGTGCTTAGAAAACGTTGTCAATGATTTAGAGTACGAAGTAAACTACTATGGGAGAGCATAAAGCCGGTCCGTGAGCCTCAGCAACTGCGTTTAGAAACAGAGGGCAACGATTTCGACTACTAGGTACTATGCTATGGGAGGGCTTAAATCCGTCCCGTGAGCTTCACACTTGATAAGGCACAACAGCCACATCTAGGCCAAAGATTTAAACAAATATTTACACTATGTACATAAAAAAATGTAACAAACATCCCAGTAATAGGGCACATACACTTCGGCACATCTATGTGCCACGACGAACATCACTAAGTTGCAATGAAGGCATCGTTGCTCTATAATACATGACGCTGTTGGCATACATGAACATAAGAACTCAATGCAACATCATGATACAAGGGTATAACGATGCAATATATGCAATGAAACAATTGGTTGCAAACGAAATCATGAATAACTTCCCAACGGGCACTGCTTAGTACCACGTCTGTCGAAAAAGTAGTGTTACCCTTTCATCTTCAACATTCACAAAAGGGCACGACCGATGCCGCAGAAACTCGTGCTCCCCGAAAAAGAAAAGCTCCTCAGACCCAGCACGCCCGTGAGGTGTTATCGAGGCAAGCCCTTGACGTCCCCTCTTGAGAGGCTTAGGCCCGGCCACCTAAACCTGCTGGTTTGTTATAATAAAGTTCATTCTTTCTCCTCAGAGAATAGATGGTTTACAGCAGAAAAAATGAAATTAAACAGCCTCATAAGAAGAATCTACAAACAAGCGCTGGGGCTCATGCAAAGCACAAGTACAGAGAAGCTGTTAGAGCTAGGTTTACATAACACACTTAAGGAACTGATAGAGGCGTAACGTATCGCACAGTACGAGTGCCTCTCTAAAACCAATACTAGTAGGTGCATCCTGGAAATATTAGGAATCACTTACCACACACAATTTGGCATCAAATGCGACATTCCTCGTGACGTACGGGCTAAGCTCATGGTGCCTCCGTTACCTAAAAACATGCATCCCGTGCACAACGCAGGTAGAAGGCTGAGCAGAGCCAAAACGATGAAAAAGAGCTACGGAAACAGCAAAGAAGCGGTTTTCGTAGATGTCGCTCGTTACAAACACAAAAGCGGCTTTGTCGCAGCTGTAGTGAACCACAAGGAACAATAAAGCACCAGTCTCACAATACACACGAGACGCGTTGAAACGGCGAAAGAGATAGCTATAGCTTTGGCCATATCACAAACTGACGCGTGTTATATAATCAGCGATTCTCAAGCAGCTGTACGCAACTTTGCAAATGGCAGAATGTCCCCTGAAGCACAGTGTATTCTTAGGACAGGCAAAACCAACCAAAATGACAGATGCATTTGCATTCTCTGGTTCCCAGCTCACATACCCGACACCATGGGAAATATCAACCCTGACGATGTGGCACACAACGTAGTTCGAGGACTCACTTTCCGGGCTACGACAAATGTTGATCCCCTGTCATAATTTCCAAATGTGGTGGAGTTTGAGGACCGAATGACAACGTTCAATGAAATTACGAAACATTATAAATTACAGGGGCGTGTTTACCCCACTCCTCACCATAAACTCAACAGGGCACACTCTGTTTATTGGCGACAATTACAAACCAGATCCTATAGGAATCCAGTGCTACTACATGCTACGTATCCAGAAATCTACGCGACCTCTCAATGCAAAGATTGTCAGGCACGAGCTTCCTTAGAACGTATACCATGGGAATGCCAGCAATTAAAACACAGTAATGAGAACGCGGCCTCCACCGACATCCTCTACGCGCGTTGGCTGGCCGTGCTGCTCAGCTCAGCCTTGGATGATCAGCAAGGGCAATCCAGCGGGCCGAGGAAGCCGCTAGGAGGCAAGGCCTTCTAGCCGACACCTAGGCGGGAGCCCAGCCCACTAACACGCCGGATACAAAATAAAGTTTATTCCTTCCTTCCTTCCTCCTCAGAGAGGAACGCGAGGATCTCTCGTCTCATTCGGCCCAGTATCAGCCACAAAGCACGCCGGCGGCTGTTCGCAGCCACGGCCTCGCATGGGTTTCGCCAAAGGCTGAACAGCCCCGCATCTATTGAAATAGCCGAGAAGCACCCGCGCGAGAATCGGTCATTGGTCACGAATGTTCGCACACCTTGTCCCCGAAAACCAGCATGGACCACAGGCCGAAAAAGGCAGGAGACCGCCCACTCAATTGTCGCATGTCGATTGGTCTCGACCGAGACGCAATTGGGGCAAGTGGAAGTGCGAACCACCTGCCATCGCTGCAACCAATCTCGAGTGGTGAGCAAGCCCCAGCCCAACCACCACATAAAGTCCCAGAGATGTCCTGGCAACACTGCTGCAGTCATTAGATTCCAAGGACGATTCATAATAGCTTGACAATGCTGGGGCACCAAAAGCCGTAGCAAAGCAGCGATTGTGTCCACCACTTTAGATTCGGCCACCTGTATTTCTGGGCACGTAGTCTCGAACCATCGGTGAAATGCAGAAGGGCTCGATAAAAAGATGGTAATTCAGTTGGTTGGGGACCTTGGTTAATTTGGCTAGCCGGTAGGAAGACACGTAGTGATGGCCCTAGTATGGAGCGAGCCAATGTCTGAGCGGACGTGCCATCATTGCTTAGTATTCGCAAAAGAGTGCGGAGGCACAATGTAGACGCCATGACGTAAATATCGGGGAATGCAACACTGCCTTGATCTCGTGGTTGAGTTCACGCCAGATGAGATAATAATTTTCTGCCACCGGACCGAAAAAAATGAACTGATGCAGATTTGCACTATTTTGCAGATGTGGAGTGGCGGCCTAACAGAAGGGCAAAGGTGCCAAAATTTCCCGAGATACCACACAGTTTGAGATAAGTATCGGCGTTCCAAGAGCGGAAATTCGATGTGCCTGGCTGCTTTTATGTTACATTGAAGAGGTTTTACAACGGATGACCAGATGCTGTCCTGTACATCAAAGCAGTGAAAGTAACTCCCAGTATTGAAATGTTAGGAGACCGCAGTAAAGGCGAAGTGATGCTGATACGACCACTGGGGTTTCCAATAAAAAAATGCTGGCTTTTAGAAAAGTTTACCCTTTCATGGAGATAATGCCGAAATCATGGAACGTATCAAGAGCATGCTGCAGCGACTGTTTATTATGTACATATGGAGTAATGTAATCTGCATATGCAGTGACCTTTACATGAGTGTTACCAGGTAGGGGTAAGCCTCGAACCTACGGGCGACGTTCAACGGCCCTTAAAAAGTGTTCTAATGCAAGGTTGAAAAGCACTGGGGAGAGGGGACACATTTGAAGGACCCCTCACGTAGATTTAAATGGGGGTCTCCAACGGGAATCTATGTAAAGGATACTTTCTGAGTCAGTGTACATAGCGTAAATGAGGTCAATGAACCTATTCGGGTATCCGAATGCATCTAAAACATTTAGTAAGTAGCCATGTTCTATGACATCAAAAGCCTTCTCCTGATCTAAGGAAACCAAGACTCCTTGTGCACATCGGCTAGTGGCGTACTGAATGATGTATCGCGTCATACACATATGCGTGTGTATTTCTCGGCCCGGAACAGAACAGACCAGACCGGGTGGGGAGCGATTAAAGTTGCAAGAGATGGACTGATTTGGCGCACCAAGATGTTGGTCAAGAGCTCGTAATCTACATTAAGCAGGGCAATAGGGCACCAATCTTCTGGTCGCGTGGACATTGGGTCTTTCTTGGGAGCTAGTATTATACGGCCTCTGTGGAAAGAGGTTGGAAAGGTAATAGCTCGAAAACACTTGCGAATGACGCGTGACATAACTGAACCAGTGATAGGCCAGAACTGTTAATAAAACTCTGCAGGAAGTCTGTCAAACCCCAGGGCCGAACCCTTTTTGCATTGCGTCTAAGGCGCCCTTTATTTCGTTATTGGATGGTGGCTATAGCAGAACGTCGTGTGACATATTGTAATGATCTGGTAAGTCTTTTAGCAATGATCAGGAAGAAGCGGATCCTGGGTAACTGACACTAGCAAGAGATTGAACCGTTGACTGAAAGTGTTGAGTGAATGCCTGAAAGTGACGCGTACCCGCAGCAGCTGGCGAGGTAGAGTTTACCGAGTGGGAAGGCGAGCCTGGTGGATGAAGCCGAACTCTGCGTGCATACCTTAGCACCTCAGGGTGCATACACGGCGCACGTCTACAGCGCCAAGATGCCGCCAAGAGCGGAGAAGTTGGCATAGTACGTTGGTATCGTCCAATGAGCTCCTCTTGCCATGCTCGCATAACGGGGAAATAGCTAGGATCACGGTGGGCAATGCGTATTTTTTGGATTAACAATGACGCATCTTTGGACATACGGGTGCTAAGTTCCCTGCCCGATGCACTGCAATGGTGAGGCAACTGTTCTGTGAGGCGATCTTAATCACCTATATCCACCCCAATGAGCAATGCGCATAACGACCGGGACACTTTTAGGGGCGAAGCTCCTTATAGCGGCACCCGTTGGTCCCTCGTAGCCGTTGTAGTAGTGTGTAACAAGTATAACATTTTGAACTCCAAGGTGGTGCCGGTGGGAGATTTCTTCAGTGCGTTGTTGAAAAATAATAGATAGTCAATGTACATGCCAATGGCTGCTAAGGGGGAACGAGAGACAGGAGCACTCGGCTTTCAGTTAACGCGCACGCTGCAAATTTTTTTATTGTTCAACAACGCACAAAAGACAAAAAAGGGTTGCTACGTTATACTTGCTGGGCGTAACCTCCTAGGTTTTAGAATGGTTTAGCGAGCGTTGGACCGCAGGGCCATGAATACAGTGAACTAGTATATACCATGAACTCGAGGTGGTTAAAAGTGGGAAGTAAACACGAAGCGCAAGCCGCAAGAAAGTGTGCGTGTGCCTCCACTCGTTCAGTCCTTGGAATGTCCACTGGATGGCGGTGCTTCTATATGAGGAATATAGGATGAGAAGATGCGAGATGGTGGTACTTGGAGGGTTGAATAGGTGAACGAACGGACAAACAGACAGATGTGTAGATGGACGCACGGATGGCTGCACGGACGGATGGACGCATGGACGGACGCAGGAGCGGATGCATGGATGAAAACTGGGACGGACGCACAGATGAACGTGCGGACGCATGAACAGACGCACGCACGGACGGGCGAATGGACGCACGGGCGGACACACAGACGCACGCATAGATGGACGGAAGCGAGAACGAATGTATGGTTGGATGCTTTGCCCCACTATCCATCATTCACTCCGTGGATATGCTACCATTTTTTTTTCCATAGAGTGAGAGTCCCGCAGGACGCGGCAGTCGAGACGCCATGGTCTGTGAATCGTTGGCATCCCCGCTGGCAGGTGGAGAGAGAGTATAACCGGGCGGTGGTCGCTAATGTACCCTCGTGTCGCTGGCGATGACATTACCCCAGTGCCGTGAACGTAGGTAATGAGACCGGGGGATGCGTACAGGCGATGAATTCTGCTGCTCGACGCTGTTCCACAGCAAGTATAGGCATAATTGCTACCATGTACATTTTCATGAATGTCACTCAATGCCAATTGCTGCATTAGACGTTCGAGTTTTCTGGCGTCCCAGTTTGACCGGCCGCGACCCGTACCTCGTACATCTGCGTGTGAGTCTAAGACGCAATTAAAGTCCCCTATGTGTACCTCATGTCGTGAATTTCAAAGTGACGCATCAAGAGATTGGAAGAACACATTAGAGGTCATGGACGCCGCGAAAGCGTATACGCTATCAAATCTCATACGTAACGAAAATAAATAAATAAATAAAAAATAAAGAAAGAAAGAAAGAAAGTAGGAAGGAAAGAAAATTGGCAGACCCCACGTAATGTGGGAATCATTGATATGCGATGCACGAATGAGAAAAGTTGATATGTCATTTTAAATCAGCACAACGTTAGAAGATGGAGATAAATGATGCCGTACATGACTTCCCAGTCATGGTTATTATGTTTGCACCAATCATATACTTTCGTCATCCATTTAAGTCATTTCACACCAGATTTGGTATATGTGGAGCTAGCAAAACGGCCGCGAGCGCATCATGAAGGACCCAATATACTCCAACGTAGCGTTGACGCACGCGCACGCTGGACACAGTGCAGCTACGTTAGCAGAACTTGAGCACTCTATAGTCTGACGCCAGGCGCGACCGGCGCGACCAGCGTCCGTCGGCGTGGCCCGACGGCAACCGGTGCGAAATGCAACATGCTGCATTTCGCGCCGATGTGCTACCCAGACAACACTGCGTGTCCCTATTTTCGTGACGAAAGGACGCCGGACGTGCTAAAACGCGCATGCGTGAAAGCAACGCAGTGCTGCGCGCACCTGCAAGTATATGGCAAGACCGGCACCTGGCGTCTCAACGCCGGCGTGACGCGTCAAAATGAACGCCGGCAAGCAGGCGCACCGTGTCACATCAAAATATATTGGCGCCTTGACTGTAGCCAGTGCCTCCTGTATAAAAATCTGTGCCGGGCACACCACCACCGAGGGGCCGTCGAACGCCACTTTTCCCCACTGCCGCTAGGGGCGCTGGGTAAACAGGGTGCCGCTGCTGCCATTTCGTCCGGGTGTTGCGTGCAGCCCGTTCAGTGGTGCGCAACTTCGTTTTGTGGGACAGTTTTGGGCATGTACGTGCGTAGAATGCTTTACGATGCCCTACTGCTGTGTTACGGTGTGAAATTCGGATGAGAAAAAGAAACCGGCAGGGCTTTCCTTTCATGAACTACCCGCTGACGCAGACGCTCGAGCGCGCTGGCTTGCCGTGATACGACCAGAGAAGTGGTCGCCGAACACCACCTCATGCTACACCAAAGTATGCAGTCGCCACTTCAAAGAAGAGGAATTCATTGAAGGCAAGTGGCGACACCTAAAGAAATGGGCTGTGCCGTCAGTTTTTGAAGATTACCCGCCCCATCTCCAGCCGAAATCAACTCGGGCGTGAAATACAGCAAGCATCGACAAACGAGTCAGTGCTATAATGGCGCGCAGCGACTCCGCGAGCGGCAACGTTGCTTCAGCTGTGGAGGATATATCGGATTGCTGCGCGATGGACACATCGTCGGAGGCCAACTTGCGTGATCAAGGCATCCAGGTAGACAGCAGGTCAACTTCAAGTGCGCTTGTCGCTGAGAAAGTGAAGTGGAGAAGAAAAGAAAAGGAGTTTAGGAGCCAGCTGCTCTCAAGTACTTCGCGAAAAAGCCCCTGTCAAAAAAGTATGCAAAACTGTGAGGCTACCGAAAATAGAGGCACTTAGAAATAAATGTTCCTTCTTTTTTCAAAATGTATTCGTATCGCATCAATAGGGTTCATTTTGCAGAATATAGAGCTGATATGTATGGCAAGTCAACGTTGGAAATTCATGTACATCATGTACAAGCATGTAGGTGTGTGCGTACGTGGCATGTTTTTGGTATTCATTTAGCGTGGCGTTCTTCGCTTGCGGCTAGTGCATAAAAGCTGGCAACCAGATCTCTTAAACATCCGGTGACATGATTCAGCGAGTACAGCCGCGATATATTGAGGTTTGAGCGCAGAACATTAATGATTTAATCTGTTTAATTTTGACCATAGAGCCAGAACCACGGTGGCTGTGGCACATAGCGAACTCCGGCACCCTGTTTAGGCAGTGACACCTGGTGGAGAGGTGCCGCACTCGCGCCGACGAAGTAGTCCCATTGTTCTCTTCCGTTTTTACCGTGCAATGAAAGTTATAAAGGAGGCACTGCTGTAGCATGTCATGTTCTCACATGACATACATCTCATGATTATCATGTTTGCACCAGTCACATACCTTCGTCATCTGTTGACGCCACGTGACATCGAATTCGGCATGTGTGATGCTAGCGAAATGACCGCGAGCACATCATGAGTGTGGCATATAGTCATGTTGTTACATGACATGCATGTCATGATTATCATGTTTTTAGGTGTCATTTACCTATGTCGTCCGCTCACATCGCGTAATACCGAGTTTGGTACATGTGAAGCTAGCGAAACGGCCGCCAGCGCAATATTAGTTTGGCATGTAGTCATGTTGTTACATGACACGCAAATGCGACTCATGTTTGCATGAGTCGCATACCTTCGTCATCCATTAACGTAGCGTAATACCAAATTTGGTATATGTGACACTAGTGAAACAGCCGCGGCGTATCATGAGCTTGGCATGTAGTCATGATGTTGCATGACACGTATGTTATTATTTTCATGTTAGTGACTGTCGCTTGTGTTCGCCATGCAATCATGTGATACCATATCAGTTTTGTAACATGACATATGAACGAAACACCACAAGAGCTGCAGGACCATAAAATGTGAATCACGAAATTCATGACATCCATGTCACGATATTCATGTTATGACTAATTAAATATGTTCTTCATGTAGTCATGTTTTGCCATACCAAGTTTGGTATGGAGGAGGAAGAAAGTTCAAGCGGAAAGACAGGGAGGTTAACCAGTTCTTAGACAGGCTGGCTACCCTGTGCTGGGGAAAGGGGTGAGGGTAATGAAAGATGTTAAAAAGAAATTTTGCGAAGAGAGGGAGAAATTACAAAAAAAACTTGCGACAGAGGAAAGGCAGCATCAAAGAATATAAGACACTAAAGTCTGTGTCTGAGGCCACTTGTCCGCAAAAAGCGCAGTAAAACTTTCAAAGTCTTCTGGGCTGAGGATGGGCTCGGCCAATGACCCAGAATCCTTTGTTCCGACAAAGGCCGATTGTCTATTCTATCCAGAGCTGCAGTGAGTTCTTGTCTTTGCACGTTGAAATAGGTGCACTCACACAGAAGGTGCGCGATGGTTTCTTCGCAACTGCAGTAAGTGCATGTAGGAGAGCTGGCCATCCCGATGAGATGAGAGTATGCGTTCGTGAAGGCCACTCCAAGCCACAGGCGGCATAGAAGAGTCTCCTCATCTCGAGATATCCTTGGGGGAAGACGAAGCTGCAGATCAGGATCCAAGTTATGCAGGCCCGCGTTTGTGAAGTCTGTCGAGTTCCATTGTAACAGTGTGAGGTCACGTGCAAGCGAACGAAGTCTTGTAGCTGCGTCGGTTTTTGAGAGCGGGGTGGCTGTGTATTGGGCACCATCGTGTGCAGATCTAGCGGCCTCATCTGCGCGGTCATTGCCATATATACCGCAATGACCTGGTATCCACTGATACACTATGTTGTGCTTTTTTTTGTTGCTTGGTGATGAAGAAGCCTTATTTCAGCTACTAACTGTTCATTAGGTCCATGGCGAAAGGGTGATATAAGACATTGAAGAGATGCCTTTGAACCCGAGAAGATCGACCAAATTCCCGAAGGTTCTTTCGCTATAAACTCCAGAGCTGCACGAATGGCTGCAAGTTCTGCAGCTGTCGACGACGTCGAATGCGATGTCATGAATTTAATTGTGATGTGCCTCGCGAGAATAACCACCGCCCCTGCAGAGCTTACTGAAGACACCGAGCCATCCGTGTAAATGTGAAGGCGTCCGTTATGCTTCTCTTGCAGGAAAAGTAATGTGGCCTGTTTCAGGGCTAGATGCGACGAATGTTTCTTATTTTGGATGCCAGGAATTGTAAGAAGGGCTTTGAGTGGGTGTAGGCACCATAATGGTATCAGCGGCTGTGCTGCATGCGTGAAGCGCAATGGAAGCACTGCGCAATGCTGTGCTGCAGTTGCGCTGAAAGCTGAGTGGGGCCTGGAAGTTCGAAGTGAGGCTAGGTGATGAGATGGAAGCCGAGCGAAATGTCTTATGTGCATTCTCAAAGCGCCTACGCAGATGTATGCGTTTACTGGATAATCACGCGCAATGATGACTGTCACTGCTGTAGGCGCGCATCTCTGGAGACCTAGGCATGTCCTCAGGGCTTGGGCTTGGATCGACTGGAGGACGCGCTAGTTTGTTCTTCGGATCCCGCAAAGCACGGGTAAGCTGTATCGCATATAACCGAGGAACAAAACAGTGTAGAGTTGGAGCATTGCTTGTACCGATGCACCCCACGTTTTTCCAGCAAGAAACGTCAGTAGGTGGGTGATCATGGTGAGTTTAGTTTTCATGTGGGCGATGTGAGGGCTCCAGGAGAGGTCGCGACCAACTATGACCCTGAGGAATCGGTGGGTCTTCGCGTAGTTGATCGTGTGTCCATTGATTTTAATAACATATGGGCTCATAGCCTTATGCGTGAATGCTATAAGCGAGCATTTCTCTGATGACAGCTCTAGTCCCCGTTCTTACAGATACTTTGTCGCTATTTGAGCCGCTCTCTGAAGCCGGGCTCGCAAATGAAGGCGTGTTACGCCTGACGCCCAGATGCTGATGTCATCTGCATATATTGATAGATGGACAGATTCTGGAAGTGCATCAACCAGGTCGAGTAGCGCTAGATTGAAAAGTGTGGGCCTAAGAACACCGCCTTGAGGCACACCTCGACGGTTGCAATGGTGCGTTGTTGTGCCATTCTCTGCCTGTACAAAGAAAGTTCTGCCTTTCAGATAGCTGTGGATCCATTGGTAAACCCGACCCCCTAATCCAACATTTCCCATGACATCCAGAATGGCTTCTTGTGATACCGATACCATTATCGAAACGACCAGCAGAGCTAAAAGCCGTAGGCGGCTGGATAGATAGATAGATAGATAGATAGATAGATAGATAGATAGATAGATAGATAGATAGATAGAGACGCTCAAAGTCACTGAAGTTTGCTAAGAAATGCCTAAATAAGGTACAGGCGAACGCCAGCACGCGTCCGAAGGCAATGAAGGAAACATGATGGTCACGCAAAAGGAAGGAAGGAATAAAATTTATTTTGTATCCGGCGCGTTAGTGGGCTGGGCTTCCGCCTAGGTGTCGGCTAGAAGGTCTTGCCTCCTAGCGGCTTCCTCGGGCCGCTGGATTTCCCATAGCTGATCATCCAGGGCTGAAATGAGCAGCACGGCCAGCCAACGCACGCGGACGCTGTCGGTGGAAGCCGCGTTCTCATTACTGTGTTTCAATCCCTGGCATTCCCATAGTATATGTTTTAAGAAAGCTCATGCCTGACAAGTTTTGCATTGAGCGGTCGCGTAGATCTCTGGATACATAGCATTTAGTAGCGCTGGATTCCTATAGGATCTGGTTTGTAATTGTCGCCATTGGACAGACTGTGCCCTGTTGAGTTTATGGTGAGGAGGGGGGTAAACATGCCTCTGTAATCTATAATGTTTCGTAATTTCATTGAACTTTGTCATTCGGTTCTCCAACTCCACCACATTTGGAAATTCTGACGAGGGATTAACATTACTCGTAGCCCGGAAAGTGAGTGCTCGAGCTACGTTGTGTGCCACATCGTAGGGTTGATATTTCCCGTGGTGTCGGGTATGTGAGCTGGGAACCAGAGAATGCAAATGCATCTGTCGTTTTGGTAGGATTTGCCTGTTCTAAGAATACGCAGTGCTTCAGGGGAGATTCTGCCATTTGCAAAGTTGCGTAGAGCTGCTTGTGAATCGCTATATAACACGCGTCAGTTTGTGATATGGCCAGAGCGTTTGCAATCTCTTCCACCGTTTCAACGCGTCTCGTGTGTATTGTGAGACTTGTGCTGCATTGTTTCTCGTGGTTAACTACAGCCGCGACAAAGCAGCTTTTGTGTTTGCAACGAGCGGCATCTAAGAAGACAGCTTCTTTGTTGTTTCCACAGCTATTTGTCATCGTCTCGGC
The DNA here is from genome assembly GCF_043290135.1 of Rhipicephalus microplus. Classification (NCBI taxonomy): domain Eukaryota; kingdom Metazoa; phylum Arthropoda; class Arachnida; order Ixodida; family Ixodidae; genus Rhipicephalus; species Rhipicephalus microplus. The sequence continues at coordinate 81,021,550 of NC_134704.1, forward strand.
TCTGCTCAGCCTTCTACCTGCGTTGTGCACGGGATGCATGTCTTTAGGTAACGGAGGTGCTGTGAGCTTAGCCCGCACGTCCCGAGGAATGTCGCCCTTGGTACTAAATTGTGTGTGGTAAGTGATGCCTAATTTTTCCAGGATGTATCTACCAGTCTTGGGTTTAGAGAGGCACTTGTACTGTGCAATACGTTACGCCTCTATCAGTTCTTCAAATGTACTGAATAAACCTAGCTCTAACAGCCTCCCTGTACTTGTGCTTTGCATGAGCCCCAGCGCTTGTTTGTAGATTTTTCTTATGAGGCTGTTTGATTTTATTTTTTCTGCTGCGAACCACCTATGGTATGCAGAAACATACGTAATGTGGCTGATGATCAACGCGTGGATGAGCCTTAAGACATTTGCCTCTTTCATGCCGCTATGCTTATTCGTAATTCTTTTGATTAGGTGCATCGTTTGAGAAAGCTTCGCTTTGATATTGCGGACCGTTTCCCCGTTGGTGCCTTTGGCTTCTATTATTACCCCGGTACCATTATCTTGTCGACAATGGGTATGGTGTGTCCATCTCGTGTTTTAAGTTGTATGTCTGTGTAGGTATGTATGTTGTGGTGCTTGGGAGGTCAGCCTTTTTTTGTTGCTCTATATAGTAGCAGCTCAGATTTTTCGGTTGAGCACGTGAGACCAGTTCCTTCTAGGTATTGCTCTACGGTGTCGATCACTTCTTGTAAATGTTGTTGAATTGACCTATCGCTGCCATTGCTTACCCACAGAATAATATAATCTACATTTACTGTATGCTGAAAACCTTCTATCTTTTCTAATCTACTTGGGAGGCCGGTTAGGACTAAGTTAAATAACATAGGTGATATCACTGATCCTTAGGGTGTACCTGCACTTCCATTAGATATTTCCTCCAATGTGAGGCCTACTAGAACGATTTTGGCTCGTCTATCGGTTAGGAAGTTCCGGATGTAATTATACGTTCGCTCACCTTAACCTAAGTTCCTGACATGATTCAGTATGGCTTGGTGGGTGACATTATCAAATGACTTTTTTAGGTCAAGCCCGAGAATGGCTCGAGTTGATCTGCTAGGGTCATCTATGATGTTGTGTTTTAATTGCAGCATGGCGTCTTGTGTACAGAGAGTTTTCCGAAATCTTATCATTGTACATGGGAGTACGTTGTTGTTCTCTAGGTAGTTAGTCAATCGGGTCTGTAAGGCGTTTTCCATCACCTTACCCAGACAGAAAGTTAGTGAAATAGGTCTTAGGTTTTCAAGCTGTAAGCGTTTGCCAGGTTTGGGTATAAGCACGACGTGCGCCGTTTTTCATTGCTGCGGTAGGTATGTGGCCTTGTCTCCAGCATTCATTAATAAAGTATGTTAATTTGCCAATAGACGTATCGTCTAGGTTTCGCAGTGTTTTGTTCGTAATGGCATCAGGGCCCGGTGCTGACGTAGTATTGACTTTGTGTAGAACTGCTCGTATCTCGGCTTCGTTGAATTCTTCATTAAGGTCAGGATTCGACGCTCCTACATAATCAGTGTGAGTGCATGATGGTGCCTGGGTTATGTATTTAAGCGGTACCTCTTTGAGAACGTCTTTTTCTGTGCCTTTATAGGCATGCAGAATTTCGTTCATATCTTGTTTGTGTACCGTTTTTGTGTCTTCTGGGTTTAGGAGGTGTCGAAGTAAATTCCACGTTTTTCCTAGGCTCAGTTGGTTGTCCATGGCGGTACAAGTTTCTTCCCATTGTTGGCAATAAAGCTGTTGTGCGTATTGTTCGATTTTCTTGTTAAGTGTGGCTATCTTTTTTTGAGTGTTCTGTTATGTTACTGCGTTTGCCAGTTTTTTTGCAGCCCTTGTTTGGCTCCCACTTACGTAATAGCCTACTGTCTAGAATTTCAAGCTTAGATTCCAGTACGGCTATTTTTGTTTCCTTTGAAATAGCCTTCTTTAGATTAGCTGTCCATTGGTCGATGTTTGTAATGCTTTTTGTGATGCCCTCTTGTATATTTCTGAATTTAACACAGTCAACTAGCCTAAGCTGTTTGCCCATGTGTTTGGTGGGCCCCCCAATTAGCTGGATTTCAATGATAGAATGATCTCTTCCAACGTCTTGTTGTGCATTCAGCCATCGTGCAGATTGCGTGTTCTTTATAAAAGTAATGTCGGGGGTGGTATCACCACAGACACTATTTCCTTGCCTAGTGGGTATTGTGGGGTCAGTGATAAGTGTTAGGCCTTCCTGGTGTCAGTCCAGCCAGAAATGCCTGCCCTTGGGGTGGACGTGTTTATAACCCCATGTACAATGAGAGGCATTAAAGTCCCCTTCGATTATTACAACTCGGTCACCCGCTATGGTAAGCATGCGCATAGAGAGAGTTAAAAACCTGTGCCGTGTGAATTTCGGGTTACTGCGCACGTCGAGGATGAACACACTGTCTTCTGCTTTTCTTGTGGGTATGATTTCACTTAGTATATTTTCTATATCGGTAACCTGCGTGCTGTGTTGCACTGCCGTGTGATCCCTCCGTACTAAAGTTTGAATGGCTTTAGTCTCCCCCTCGGCACTGCCGATAGAGCGGTAGGCAGACAACTTAGCGAGGCCATGCGTCTCCTGCAAAATGATGATATCTGGTTTTTCTTTATTTTCAAGATACTAGTGTGGGATGGCTTTCTTGTTTCTGTAACTTCTACCATTCTATTGCCATTATACGTATTTGTTGCGTCTGTCCATGGCGGCAATTATTGCTGAGGAGGCGCCGGGATCATAATAGCTGGCTTTAATAGCGAAGGTCTGATGATTGTTTTGATAGACGCTTCTCCACTGCCTTGTAGGCCTGTAGGAGAGGGGCATTTTTCAAGTTCTGTAACTTTTGTAGATAACTATCTAGTTGCTGCTGGTGAACCTGCTGTTGTTGTGTAACCGTGTTAATTTGCTGCATACTAGCCATTTCCCACGCTTTGATTTGCGCTCCCATGGTTTCCCTAATGTCGTTTATTGCCTCGATTCGAACTTTCACAGCTTCTACAACTTTGCTTATTCGTAAATCTACGCATTCTTCAGATTCCTCTTGACCTTTGTGCAACATGTTGCAGTCTTGGTTTTCTTGTACTTGCTAGTGCCATCGTCGTTGTTTTCCAAAGCTTACGTTTTGGGAGAGGAGAAACAGTGCTCTGCTCCATACTGGTTACACTATCCTGTGTTATAATCATCGCGTCATTGCATTGCACCATGCCTGTTCTGTAGTTATGAATTTCTTCCTTTATTTTTTAGTCTCCTCCCTTATGGCGGCAATCATCTGATTGTTTTGCAGAATCATTTGTTTCAGTTGTGCTAACTCTGCCTCGAATTTGGCGACTTTCTAGTCACAAGCAGCCTCCGCCTCCGTGTGCGTCCCCTTGACCCTGTCTGCCCAGCTCACCTCGAACGATGTATCGGCGCCGGGTTTTGGGGTACCTTGGCCCTTGACTGGGAGTGTGACTTTGACCTGCAGTGGTTCCTAGACCTTGAGCGGCTTTTCCTCTCATGCGGCAAACTGGGGGAGGACTCCGATATGTTGTCCCTTGCTGCGTCGGCGTGAGATGGATGGTCTGTCTTGTGCGGCGAGGGACGCGTTCTCTTGTTCTTGTCTGGCTCTTTCTCAGTGGCGTTTCAGCACTAGGAATGGCGTCTTATACCTTGCTTTGCAGGTTTGGTCTGCTGTTGGGTGGTCTTCGTCGCACAGCTGGCACCTGGCCTTGCATTCGTGGCTTTTGGCAGGATTTGGCATCCTGCAGCCTCGGCAGATCTTATCTTTAGGGTTGGGGCAAACATCTGCCCTATGCCTCAAGCGTCCACACTGTAGCACACGTCCAGTTGTTTTCTGTACCACGAACATCGTAGCAATGCCCCACCGTATTTCACGTAGCTGGGCACACTGTAGCCGTCAAATAGTACAATCAGATTGGTGGCATTGCCCATTCGCTTGGCCACGAGCGCAGTTGGGTTCCTGGGGCTTACGACGTTTTCAGTTATATCTCGGGCAGTGTCTTCTAGTGGTATTCTCCGGATCACTCCCTTGGAGTTTTTTTTTCTGGGGCTGCTCCATAAGCGCTGCCTTTAAAAGCTTGCGTGCCTATTTTGATACGGGCAATTCGCTGCTATCTGTTGGCATGTTCTTCGACAAGAGTGCTGACCACAACTCACGCAGAAGACTTCGGTTAAAAATAATGACTCCGACGCCAGTGGAATGTGTGCTGGCGTACAATAAGAAACAATAAATACTAAATGCGTGCTTGAAAGCGAGTGCTTCAGAAATCAAGGGCCAGTCAACAAGCTCCGGAACGTGCAGGAAAAGCTCGCGCATCTTTCGCAAGCCAGACCAACCTTCTCCTACATGCAGTGACGTCCACTCGGTGATCGACGCCGTTGACTATATTACTCTTTATTGACACCTGGTTTAGAACAATCGACGAGATGCGTGCTACGTCATGTCACCGATCGCCGAGCTGACGTCACTGTGCGTGGAAGGAGGTTGGTTACGCACAGGAAAAATTCAGGAAAGTATCCTGCGCGTTTCGGAGCCTGTTGACTGGACCTTTAAAAATTATTTTTTACACGAACAGCGAATCACAATGCACTGAACGCGCGAGAGCCAATACCTTATCCTGTTTCTGTGCATTGCGGAAACCTTGAACGTAAAAGTAATAACCTTAAAGCCTAGTTCACACTGAAACATCCGCTTTCTACAGCGACCGAAATTCCCCTGCCGCCGAAACACAGCGTCGTTCGCACTGGACGCGCCCCGCGCCGCCGAATATTTTATCTACTACGGGGCGAACGCGGGATGGGTGCGCTGTCACCCGGTTGTTGTCGTGGCTCGCAAGCGCTACTACGCTATCCAGTGGTGCATACTTCGACAATTCTCGTACGCAAGAAGCAAGAAAAGACAGTACTGCTTACTTTGCTGGCAAGTGGCTGTCTTGTAATGCACGAAAAGCAGAAAACCCACCGACGCCCGCGGCGTTGGTGGGTTTGTTTTGCTCTGCAAGACCGCAACAAGCTCGGTCACGCCAACAGCAAGCTCGGTCGCCTATTTCACGAAATACGGAGGCGAAGTAGGCACAGAGTAGGTTAAACTGCCGTTGGTTTCAACATTCAGTTACGTGCACTGCAGCATAACAAGGGAGTAGGGCTTGGCCGCCATTTTTCAAAATTCCTTGGCTAGCGCTCCTACTGGTCCGCGGTGACCGATTCGGCGGCAGACGCCGCAAAAATCACTCTGAGAGTGATCGGCGCGGAAAGGGCAATTTCGGCGGATCTCGCCGCCGCCGAACCGGATTCGAAGCACTTTCGGCGGCCGGAATGCTCAGTGTGAACGCGGCCTTAGAGCAAGAGCCATGGGGAAAATTAAAACATATGATGACCCAAAGGCAGGGGTATCTTTAGCAGATAGATGTGGGAGCTGGTGCCTCGCGAGCAGCTGAGTCATTTTTTACGGCCAGGCGATCCACCGGAGGCTCGGGGATTTCATGAGCGCGTCGAAGTCTGTAGGGGCATTTCGTCTCTGGTGGCGTTGTCGCTTGTTTTAACGATGTATATACTGCAGTACTGCAAAGAGTTCTGCAGGGCTTCTTTAACAAAGGGGCCTCTTCAGGTGCGCCGGTCGGAGGCGTTTTGGTAAGTGCTAGTTTTTAATAATAGATGAACTCTCGATTAGGAGCTTGTCGTATATCTGTCATTTATTCTGTGACAATGTGATCTTTTATCGAAGTTGTTTGTAATTGTATGTTATCACAAATAATTGGTGCGTCTCTTTGTTTTGACTCCCTTGTTGCCTATAGCAACAATTGTGTTGCGCTGCCTAAACGTGGCTTAAAGTAGCAGTGACATCAACATAACACATATCGCATTTCTAAATTCGAAACATTTCTTAGCGAACTTCGGCGACTTTGAGCGTATCTATCTATCTATCTATCTATCTATCTATCTATCTATCTATCTATCTATCTATCTATCTACCTATCTATCTATCTATCTATCTATCTATCTATCTATCTATCTATCTATCTATCTATCTATCTATCTATCTATCCACCTACGACTTTTAGCTCTCCTGGCCTTTTTTTCCTACACTACACAAATTGAACAAGCGGCTTTAACAGCAATGTCTCACACCACAAAAGACAAAACTGGACTATGACTGAGTGTGCGTGCGTGTGCTGCCAAATGTGCTGTATTTGTCTCTCTACCCTCTCTCCTCTCTATCTTTCATCTCCCTCATTCCCTTCCTATGCGCTGGGTAGCAAACTGGCTGCCTATAGGCTGGTTAACCTTCCTGCCATTCTTTTCTCCTATTTTTCTTCTTCATTTCCTGGCCGTTTCGATAATGGCATTGATGTTAAACTTGGTATGGCATAACATGACTCTATGAAGAACATATTCGAGTAGTAATTACATGAAAATGAACACATATATGTCACAAATGTCATAATTTACATTTCATGGTCCTGCAACTCTTGCGGTGATTTCGTTCACATGGCATGTTGCAAAACTGGTATGGTGTGACATGTCTGCACGGCGAACAGAAGCGACAGACCCTGACATGAAGATCATGGCATGCGTGTCATGTAACAACATGACTACATGCCACATGCGCTCGCGGCCGTTTTGCTAGCTTCACTTATACCAAGTTCGGTATTACGGGATGTGAACGGATGACGAAGGTATGATACTGGCTCAAACATGATAATCATTAGATGCGTGTCATGTAACAACATGACTAAATGCTACGCTCATGATGTGCTCGCGGCCGTTTGGCTAGCTTCACATGTACCAAACTCGGTATTACGCTACGCTAACAGACGACTAAGGTAAATGACACATCCAAACATGATAATCACGACACGACATGCGTGTCATGTAACAACATGACTATATGCCACACTCATGGTGCGCTGGTGGCCGTTTCGCTGCCTTCACATATGCCAAATTTGTATTACGTGACGTCAATGAATGACGATGGTATATCTACGTCTACAAATATGATAATCATGAGATGCGTGTGATGTGAGAACATCATTACTTGCCATAGTCAAGGTGCCAATAGATTTGGAAGTGACGCGGTGCGTATGGTCGCTGGCGTTCATTTTGTCGCGTCACGCCGGTGTTGCCATGCCAGGCACCGGTCCTCCCATATACTTGCAAACGCGCGTTGCGCTGGGTTGCTTTGTCGTATGTGCATTTGAGCACGTCCGGCGTCCCTTTGTCACAAAAAAAAGGGAGATGCAGTGTTGTCTGGATAACGCATTGGCACGAATTTCGCGTCAGTTGCCGTCAGGCCGCGCCGATATACGCTGGTCGCGTTGGTCACACGTGGCGTAAGACTACAGAGTGCTCGCGTCTTGCTTACGTAGCGTCGCTGTGCTTAGCGTGCGCGCGCGTCAACGCTACATTTGAGTATATTGGGCTTTTCATGATGCACTCGCTGCCATTTTGCTAGCTCCACATATACCAAATTTGGTGTCACGTGATGCGAATGAATGACAAAATATATGACTGGTGCAAACATGATAATCCTGACACGCGTGTCACGTAAAAACATGACAACATACCACGCTAACCCCTAGCTAACATTGAAGCATCCGCTTTATACAGCGACGGAAATTGTTTTGTCGCCGAAACACAGCGTCTTTCGCACTGGACGCGCACCACTTCGCTGAATGTACCAACTACCACGGCATGAACGTGGGATGAATGCACTGCCACCCAGTTTTCGTCACGACTCGAAAATGCCACAACGCAATTCGGTGATCTACTTTCGATAATTCTTGTACGAAGGCAGCATGAAGAAAGCAGTACTGCTTACTTTGTAATGTATGAAGTAATGTAATGTATGTAATGTAATGTATGTAATGTATGTCTTGTAATGTATGAAGAGCTGAAAAAACAGCCGAAGCCAGTGGCGTTGGTGGGTTCGTCTTGCTCTGGACGACCGCGACAAGCTCGGTCACTCCAACAATAAGCTCGGTCACATTTTCCAAGAGATAAGGACGTGAACTCAAGAAGTTGGTTACAACATTAAGTTACGTGCTCTCCGACATGATGAGTGAGTAGGGATTGCCCACATTTTAGGGGCGAAGCTCCTTAAAGTGGCACTTGTTCGTCCCTCGTAGCAGTAGTAGTCGTAGTAGTGTGTAACCAGTCTTACGTTTTGACCTCCAAAGTGGTGCCAGTGGGAGATTTCTCCTGTGCGTTGTTGTGCAATAAAAAAATTCGCAGCGTGCGCGTTAACTAAAAGCCGAATTTTTCTGTCTCTCATTCCCCATTAGCATCCATTGGCATGTACATTGAGCACTATCTGACAAGAAAGGGTTGCTGCGTTATACTTGCTGGGCGTAACCTTTTTGGTTTTAGAGAGATTTAGCGAGCGTTGAACCGCATGCAGTGCCACGAGTACAGTGAACTAATATACCATGAACTCGAAGTGGTTAAAAGTGGGAAGTAGACACGAAGCGCAAGCCGTAAGAAAGTGTGCATGTGCCAACTCTCGTTTAGTCCTTGGAATGTCCGCTGGATGGCGCGGCTTGAACATGGGGAATATATGATGAAAATATGTGAGATGGTGGTACTTGGAGTGTTGAATAGATGAACGAATGGACACACAGACAGATGCATGGACGGACGCACGGATGGCTGCACGGACGGATGGACGCATGGGCAGACGCAGGGGCGGATGCATGGACGAACGCAGGGACGAACGCACAGATGGACGCGCGGATGCACGAACAGACGCACGCACGGACGGGCGGATGGACGCACGGACGGTCACACAGATGGACGCATGGACGGATGGAAGCAAGAACGAATAAACTTACGGATGCTTCGCCCCTTTCTCCATCATTCACTCCGTGGATATGCTGCCATTTTTTTTTCGAAATTCTTTGACTAGCGCTCTTATTGGTCCGCGGTGATTGATTCGGTGGCAGACGCCGCGAAAATCGGCAGGAGAGTGATCGGCGCGTAGAGGGCCCTTCCGGCGAATCTCGCCGCCGTCGAATCGGATTCCTTTCGGTGGCCGGAATGCTCAGTGTGAATGTGCCCTTATAGCGTGCTCGCGGCCGTTTCGCTAGCTCCACATACAATGAATTTGGTATCACGTGTCGTGAATAAATGACGAAAGTAAACGACACATCCAAACATAATAATCATGATACGAAAGTGACGTACGGCGTCATTTACCTCCACCTTGTATCATTGTGCTGATTTTAAAGTGACATATCAAGTTTTCTTATTCGTGCGTCACATATCATCGATTTCCACAGTACGTGGGATCTGCCAATATTTAGTATATGAAGCCTTGTTTGCTTTGTTCAGTCGAGTTTTCCGGTCTGACTGCAGCGCCAGAATGCGTAGCCTAGCGGATAAAAAAAAACTTTCAGATGACCTCAATGAAAATAGAACGCGAAGAGCGCGTTTCGCGCCTTGCATCTTTCGGTAGGCCGGGATTCATGGGAGACGCGAGTGCGTGTCCAATTTCTTTGTGCCCCTAACGGCGAATGTCAAGGGCTAAGACGGGGAGACGCTCTAGGTGCCGACCAGTGCGGACGCGCGAAGATCGGCTCCTGCTTTCAAGAATGCTTTCCTGTGGTATTCACGAATTTGTCGCCGAGTTTTTACTCTCATCGTGTGCCTCAGTTCTTAAGAAATCAGCAGATACCACCTTTGTGCCGGTGAGTGGACTTTTAAACCGTTTTTTGGGACATTTTTACACGGCAACGCCACCGGGGGATTTAGGCCTAACCAAGGAGGCGATTGTCGCCGATGCGCCGGCCCGCCGCCAACGCGACTCAACGCTCTGCGCGTTCCAATATCTGCAACTGAGAATGGAATACCAAGTAGATGGAGAGGACATCTCTCCAGAGGATTGCACGGAAGAAATGGGTTGGAAGGAAGCCGAAACGAGACGCTCAAGGAATAAGCAAGCCGCGGTTAGCGTTCCTGCTGCCAAGGGTTCGACCGAGGCCGGCGTTGCGGGAGACGCTCGAGCCAGTCGTAGTAGGTATGACACCAAGCATACAATCGTGCGAGCTGGACGCATGCCGCCACTACCTAAGGACTTCAGCAAAATTGTGCTACGACCACGTGGAGGATTAAATATCTCGAGAATTGGCACCGGAGCCGTGGCAGACGCGATAGTACTGGCGGCCGGCGTCAAAGAGGAAGAGGCCATGCAGGACATCATCTGTTCCAACTTGCAGCAGAACATTATGGTGGCAAGCACTCCGGACCAAGACAGAGCTTCAAGATACCTCAAGGTCAAGCAAATTGACATTGGATGCAAAGTATTCGAGGTTAGCGCGTACGCCGCGGCACCCCACGACACTTGTAAAGGAGTGATTCGCGGGATCCCCGTAAACGATACTCAGGACATTTTGACCCGAAAGATTGTGAACGCGAACAACCCGCTCGCGCTGCAGGCGAAGAGAATCAAGGACACCGGGACAATCATCATAGCGTTCGAAGGACACAAGGTGCCCAGATTCGTGAGATATGGACCTTCACTTTTGCAGTGCTCCCTTTACCGCAAGAACATCGATATTTGTTACGTCTGCGGAAAGCTGGGACATCGGGCTGACGTCTGTCCGAACCCAGCTGAAACAATCTGCAGAGGCTGCGAAATCAAGAACCCAGATAGCCTGCACCAGTGCAATCCAAGATGCAGGCTGTGCGACGGTCACCATCCCACGGCAGACAAGGAGTGCAAGAACAGGTTCTTAGTGCCATACGTCGTCAGACGCAGACGTTGGGAAAGATCGCGAGCAGCCGCAGAAGCCCGGGACGCATCAATCACATCGAGTCCAGACATCAATGACAAGCAGCTTATTCCAGCCTACGGGACCCAGAGCATCCAGACTACACAAGAACAGGAAAGGCGGCCCCACTCCAGGGGGAGGTCGCGTTCCAGAAGAGGTTCTACACCCAAGGCCCGCTCCCAATCACGGGGGCGCTCGTGTTCTCAAGGTCACCATCAGGGTCGGGATCAGCCTGGGCGGCACCCGAACGACCAGCTACCTGGCGTTCAGTTCGAGATCACGGCTTCACATCCGGGGAGGACGCCTGCAGTTACTTCGAAAGGCAGCTGGGCTGAGCGAGTGCGCAACGGAGGGCCAGAGGTGATGACAGGTAAGCTGCCAGAGCATGATAGAATTGCACAGCTAGAGCAAGAAAACGCGAGACTTACAAAATCAAATGAGAGGCTATCAGCTGAGTTAAAGGAAATAAAAATTCTTCTCACTAAGCTAACCAGCGCGCAGTCTTCACAGCCAATGCCTCAGCCAGTTGATGTCCCTGTGGCTGAAAACGTGGGGGACTCGAGAACCGCGAAAAAGAGGGCAGTCATGGCAGAACACGTGGAAGCCAACCAAACGACCATGTCAGATATGAAAGAGGTGTTTGACACGCTCAGCAAAGTAGTAGCCAATCTTAGCGAGCAGATGGGCAGGCTACAATCAAGCGTGGCGGCACTGGAAGAGCATATGACTTTGCGCATTACAAAGGTCGAATCATATCTGCACAACACAGCAAGGCCTCCTCATGCACCAAGCTCACCCCTTCGGCCACCAATACTAGTGGTACCAAACCTGTCGACAGGTGCAGCATCAGGCTCTGGCCACCCATGTAATAACCATGATGGCAGCGCTACGTGAAGCATTTCGTATCTGGCAATGGAACTGTAGAGGTTACCTTAAAAAGAAGGCAACCCTGCAGCAGTATATCAGGAGCAGCCAAGAAAAGCCTCATATTATATTATTACAAGAGACCCTTTCACCGCAAGCAACGTTGCCTGGATTCCGGCCTGTAATAGGGGATACTGAAGGGAGGGGAGTCTGCACCTTCGTATGCAACAAACTAACGCACGTAACCCATGACCTCAAGATAGAAGCAGGTCGATTGGAACACGTCTTGGTAGAGATCGTGCCGGGTACCAGCAACCGTCAGAGCATTTTCATCCTTAATATATACAGCAGTCCAAAGGAACAAAAGCAAGGGTTCAAGTCGGTTCTAAAGAAAGCGGTTAATATCGCCGGGGAATGTCCACTCGTCATAGCAGGTGATTTCAACGCCCCTCATCATACATGGGGTTACAAGTACAACACTGGGAAAGGAAATCGACTTTGGCAAAGTGCCAGTGAACTTGATCTCACCCTAATCACAGACCCCAGCCTACCAACAAGGCTTGGTACATCTTGCTGCAGGGATTCCACCCCGGACCTTACATTTGTAAGGAACATCAAGAAGGCCCAGTGGATGAACCTTGCTGTAGACCTAGGGAGTGACCACTGCATTCTTGCAACTACCTTCTCCGTGGAGCGTAAAAAGCAGAGAGAATTCCACTTCACAGACTGGGATAAGTTCAGGAAGATAAGGATGGAAAGGGAACAAGATGGCCACAGACAAGGCTTGGAGCAGTGGGTCAAACAGATTAGAGATGACATCAAATCCGTCTCCTCCACCATTACCACAGATCTTCCGGTTGAAAGAATGGATAGCCGGCTTGCTCATCTTCTTGAGGCAAAGCAAGCACTACTGAACCGTTGGAAGGGTCAGCGCCTGAACCGAAGACTGAGGAAGAAGATAGCTGAGGTAAACAGATCAGTCGAGGAACATTGTCGCGCACTATCGAGGCAGCAATGGGACAAAATTTGCAACTCCGTCGATGGTCAGATGCGCAATGGCAAGACATGGAATATGTTAAAGCATCTCCTCAACGAAAACACCACCAAAACAAATCAAAAGCATGTCATCGCTCGAATTATGCATAAAGAGATAGGGCGCACTACAGAACAGCAAGTTGTCCAGCAGCTCGTGCATAAGTACCTCCCAATCAAAAGAGGATTGTCACCACCAAGTAGACAGTACCAGGGCACGCCAAATCCAGGTCTTGAGGGCGACTTTAACATCGAGGAGATCAGAAGAGCCTTGCATGATCTCAACGGCAGGTCGGCCCCTGGTCCGGACGGTATATCAAACAAGGCCCTGCGTAACCTTGATGATGATTCAATTGAAACCCTGAGGGATATGATCAATTCAGCATGGAAAGAAGACAGGGTGCCAGAGCAGTGGAAGCTGGCCAGCACGATCCTTATTCCTAAGCCAGGAAAGCCCCCTAACTTGGACAACATGAGGCCAATATCCTTGACATTATGTATCGGCAAGGTCGCAGAACATGCCATACTGCACAGGATAAACAAGTACTTGGAAGATAACAACATATATACACACAATATGGTTGGATTCAGGGCAGGGCTATCCACACAAGATGCATTGAAGCTTATCAAACACCAGGTCATTGACAATGAAACCAGAGACGTGAGAGCCATTCTGTGCCTAGATCTAGAAAAAGCGTTTGACAACATCCACCATTCATTCATACTCGAAGCAATTTCCAAGCTTGGTCTAGGGAAAGCCTTCTATGACTACGTATGGTCCTTTCTTACAGATCGGAAAGCCGTGATGAAGATTGCAGATATCGAGACCGCAGAAATCGAACTAGAAGCAAGGGGCACGCTACAAGGGGCAGTGATTTCACCAATGCTGTTTAACATTGCCATGATTGGACTGTCAAAGAAATTATCGAGCATTGAAGGATTGAAGCACAGCATCTACGCAGATGACATTACCATCTGGTGCACAGGTGGAAGCGAGGGGCAGATTGAGAGCGCTCTGCAAGAGGCGATTGACACCGTAGAAGACTACCTTCGCCCTTCCGGGCTGAAGTGCTCCTCGAGTAAGTCAGAACTTTTGCTTTATCGGACTGCACGCCGGGGACCAAAGCCCAGGGGATGGAAGCCGTTAAACCAGATAGAAATCCATCTCCGTACAAATCAAGGGGATGCCATCCAGAGGGTCGACTCCATCAAAGTCCTGGGAATGCTGATAGAGTCTACCGGCGCCAACAGCAAATCTATAGCCAAGTTAACTCGGAAAACAGACAGTGCGGTGCACCTCATACGCAGAGTGGCCAACAAAAAAAATGGGATCAAGGAAGACAACCTCATCAGGTTGATGCATGCGTTTGTTCTAAGTCACTTCACATACGAGGCAGCAATGCACAACTGGTCAAGAGCAGAGTCCGAGACACTGAATGTGCTCCTCAGGAAAGTTATCAAGAAGGTCCTGGGCCTACCCATACATACCAGCACCGAGCGTCTGCTTGAGCTTGGCATACACAACACGCTCGAAGAAATAGCAGAAGCCCAAGAGAGAGCACAGTTTGCAAGGTTATCTACTACAAGGTCGGGGAGAATGATCCTGCAGGAGCTGGGCCAAAACCCAATAGCAATCAGACGCAATTACAATGATATCCCTGACAACATCAGGGAGACTATCACGGTATCTCCTATACCGAGAAACATGCATCCAGAACACAACGTTGGAAGAAGAGTAGCGAGGGCCAGGACTATACTTCGTCAAGTCTCAAACGAGGAACGAGGGGTCGTATTTGTTGACGCGGCTTCCTACGCCAATGGGAAAGCGTTTGTGGCAGTGGTAGTCGATGGGGCTGGCCATGTCGTCAACTCAGCGACGGTCAGGACGAAAGACCCAATCATTGCGGAACAAGTGGCCATCGCCTTAGCACTCAAGATGGATAACATTGAAGTGGTCTACAGTGATTCCATGGCAGCACTACGGGCGTTCGCCAAGGGGACGGTCTGTGAACAAACGCTAAAAATACTGCAAGGCAAGAACATGACACATCATCTTCTGAGTTGGTTCTCAGCTCACCTTGGACAAATCAACGATTCCCCTCCCAATCTCAACGAAGCAGCACACGAGGCGGCGCGAGAACTCTCCAACCGTGCCTCCCCGGGGATGCGTTCTAGCGGTGAAGGGGATAACCGGGAAATTCTTACAACATATAACGAGCTCACTAAACATTTCTACCTGTCTAGAAGGATTTTTCCTCCACCTCACAAAAATCTAACCCGTCCCCAAGCACTTACATTAAGGCTTTTGCAAACGCGGATGTACCCTACTTTGAAAATGTTACACATCATGTACCCTGACCTATATCCAAGTAATCTTTGTCCACATTGTGGGGAAATAGCTTCATTAGAACACATGCTCTGGCAGTGCACCAAATTCGCTCATTTATCGCACATCACCTCTGCCAGATGGGAGGCGGCAATCCGCAGCTCATCCTTGGCAGATCAGCTCTGGGCTGTCCACCAAGCCCGCGAGGCGGCTGAGGAGCTTGGCATCTCAGTCCCCACGTGGGAGCTGCCCGCAACACAGTGATCTGTGTTTTGGAGGACCAAATAAAAGTTTATCCAATCCAAGGGCTAAGACGGAGCAGTTTGAGCAACGCAGCTCCATCTGGTCAGAGTGCGGTTCCTATGGTAAGCGGTGTCCGCACTCACGCTATGTACGCGCAACTCTCCTACTTCACACTCTCCAATAGCTGCACGTTACCGTCTACTTTTCTCCTACTTTCGCTTGTGCTCTTCCCCCTTCCCATCATTAGGCATCCCACCCAGTGGCGATAACACTCACATAGTGCATGTGCGTACTCACCCCTCTCCCTCCACTCCTACGCTGCACCCTGACTCGCTTCGCAACGTCGACACAGGGAACGTTTTCTAAATTACGCTCGCTCTTCCTCTCCTCTGGGCATTCCTCTCCGTGCTGTTTACACTGCCATTGTGTGTCCCCTCCCCCCTTTCTCTCCTCTCATACGCTACCCTTTTTTGCCTTGCAACGCCGACGCAGCACTTTCCTTGGCACTGAATGGAAAGCTACCGGGGCGGAGCTTCTGCTCATGTAGCACTACGCGAAATAGTCCGTTCTGGCACGCGTCTCGTAACGCTATGGAAAGTGACAAGGCGCACCGTGAGCGTGTTTCATGAAGACGCAGACATCGCTTACCGTTTGAGGTGCACGTATAAAGGCGGGACTTTCTCGCGTGTTCAAAAACGCAAAGTCACAACGAAAAATTAAAGTAAATACATCTATCCTAATGATGGGAGCTGCGTCCTGTCTCAAATAGCTGCACGCAGAAAATAAAGGAGGAACTTGTATATTTCACAGTGAAAATGAGGGTGGTGTTGGGGAACTACTTTCACTGACGGTAGGATGCCCGTGATTTGGCTCTGCAGCCTTCGTTCCAGTGCCAAAAAAAGTTGGCACCGAGGATAGTGAGTTTCCTGATTGAAGAAACTGACTGCTGGTGCTGCAAAACGTTTCCCTGGCCACCCTGTGTATGTAGGCACTGGATCTTGACGTTCAAGGTAGTGTTGGTGGGAGATTTCTCTTGTGCCTTGTAGAAGAACGAAAATTCGCAGCGTGCGCGTTAACTAAATGTGAACTGCGTGTCTCTGTGTCCGATTGGAGTCTTCCGTCTCTCACTGCCTATAGCAGCGATTGCCATGTTCCAGTAGAAAATAAAATGGCAGATCCCACGTACAATGGGAATCGATGATATGCGAAGAACGAATGGGGAAGGTCGATATGTCACTCTAAAATCAGAAAATTGTTAGGAGGTGGAGGCAAACGATGTCGTACATTACTTACGTGTCAGGATTCTCATGTTTGGATTTGTCGTTTACTTTCGCCATCTGATACCAAATTAAGTATATTTGGAGCCACGGCCGGACTCGACTCCTTCTTCGGCGCTCCCCTTACGGCCTTCGCATTGGGGCGCTTTGCTGCCTGCCGTCGCAAGTTCGGGGTAGCGCTGCTAGACCACTGTTGCCCCGCCACCTCCAAGCGCGTTCACGGGCGCAGTGTGCGCGCCACAGTGCTATGCCCATCATAACAGCGCTGAGTACGAGGAACAGAACCAACTGCCGCGCCTGAATTCTTGACGATGAACGTTTTATCCACACAATACAGCTCGGTCGTTGCATGTGATGAGGTTAAAATGGTATAGTCGACCTCTGAGAGCACCGCTTACCCAGTCGCAATCATTCCGGCAGCTTTCCCGGATTTTCGCACACGCGTGTTGTCACAAGCAACAGTAAGCCATTACAGCGCACAAAATTCAGAGAGAAAAAGCAATATTTATTTTGTCGTAAGGTGGACTAGAACTTCCCGTAGGTAGACGGCGATGACTCCGCTTTCCGTTTCGTCGGCTGTCGAGGAGCCGAGGTGGCCGAGGGGCCACGCGCTGCAGGTTCTTTACGCGGCCTCTTCGTAGCCGGGACCATATACGTAGGATACTGATCGAAGACTGTGGGCACGGCTCCTGGACGCAGTTTCCGGATACGATATCCGGGAACATCGTCATTTTCCGTGAAGTGTTCCGCAACAATAAACCATGGCTACGCTAGTGCAGTTAGCGTGCCTGAGCGTGTCTGATGCATTGTTTACCCGAGGTCATCGAACGCAGTCAAGAAAAGTCGCAGTCGGCGACGCGGGGGGCTGGTGGCGCTTACAGTGAGGTGGTGCTGCCCTCTACGCGTAAGAAAAAAAATATATGCGTGGCGCCGGTATTGAGAAGGCCGTAAGGAGCGTGCGGAAGGAGCGTCGAGTCCGGCCGTGGTGGAGCTAGCGAAATGGCCGCGAACACACCATGAGCGTGGTATGTTGCCGTTTTTCTAAATGACACGCTTGTCAGTATTATCATGTTTGCACCAGTCATATACTTTCGTAATTCGTTGATGTCGCGTAACACCAAAATTGGTATATGTAGAGTTAGCAAAACGGCCACGAACACATCATGAGGGGCCCGATATACTCCAATGTAGCGTTGATGCGCGTGCACGCTGGGCACAGCAGCGCTACGTTAGCGAAACGTGAGCGCTCTATAGTCTGACGTCAAGTGCGACCGGCGCGACCAGCGTCCATCGGCGTGGCCCGACGGCAACGTGCGCAAAACGTTACTTGCTGCATTTGGCGCCTATGCGTTACCCAAACACACTGCGTCTCCCTCTTTTCGTGAAGAAGGGACACCGGACGCACTGCAACGCGCTTAGTCAAAGCAACGCAGCGCGGCATGCGCCTGCGAGTATATGGCAAGACCGGCGCCTCGCGTGGCTACGCCTGCGTGACGCGACGAAATGAACGCTGGCGAGCACGCGCACCGTGTCACGTTGAAATGAACTGGTGCCTTGACTTCGGTATGTAGTGATGTTCTCACATTTCATTTCATTCATTTCATTTTATTACCTTAAAGACCCCATTGAAGGGGTATTACATAAGGGGTGGGTACATATATGAAAACGTGAAAGCCATTTTTTTACAATGGAATGTAATTTGTTATGGTGTTCAAAAAGGTGGTAGGACAGGTTATGGCAGTGATTTCGTTAGAAAGGCAGTTTCAGTCCGTAGCTGCACGAAAAAAGAATGAGGACGAAAAATTGACGGTGCGCGTACGCGGCCGCTCAACTTGTTGCGGGTGACCAGTGCGATGGGAGATGCGTGCCGGAGGAAGAATGTATGGTGGCCTGCCGAGCGAGCTGTAAAAAAACTTGTGAAAAAGGGAAAGACTAGAAATGCGGCGACGAGATGCAAGCAATGATAGGCCAGATTCTGTTTTCAGTGCTGATATGCTGACGTCGTAAGAGTACGTAAAATGAATAAATCGTGTGGCTCGATTTTGAAGTGACTCGAGTTGATTGATGAGATATGCTTCATGCGGGCTCCAAATGGCTGATGCGTATTCTACCTTCGTCCTTACGAGAGATTGATAAGCTAGTAATTTGACATTATTAGAAGCGTGACGCAAATGGCGTTTTAAGAACCCGAGTGTTTTGTTAGCAGATGCAATGATGTTCGTAATGTGCGTTGCCTAGGTTAAATCGCTACAGATGGTTACTCCGAGATATTTATACGAAGGAACTAATTCGAGGTTTGTGTCAGCAATTTGGTACGGGAATACTGTCGGATTTCGATGGCGGTGAAAGGAAACAGTTTTACATTTGTTAGGGTTGAGTTCCATTAGCCAAAGGTTACACCATTCCTGTAAGCTTAGTAAGTCAGTTTGGAGACACGTGTTATCCGAAACGTTGTTTATTTTACGATAAATAACGCAGTCGTCTGCAAACATGCGTATGTTAGAAGATACATGCAATGGTAGGTCATTAATGTAAATCAAAAACAGAAGCGGGCCTAGGACAGACCCTTGAGGGACACCTGATGTTACCGGGGTCTCATGATTGTCATGTTTGCACCAGCAACATAGCTTCGTCATATTTGGCATATGTGAAACTAGCGAAGCGCCCACAAGTGCATCTTGAGTGTGGCATGTAGTCATGTTGTTACATGACACGTATGTCAAGATCATCGCGTTGGGATGTGTAATTTGCCTATGTCGTCCGTTCGCGTAACGTAATTCTGAGTTTGGTACATGTGAAGCTAGCAATACGGCCGCGAGCGCATCATGAGCGTATCATGTTGCCATGTTGTTACATGACACGCATCTCACGTTTATCATGTTTGCGCCAGTATGATACGTTTGTCATCCACTCACGTCCCGTAATACCAAATTTGGTATAAGTAAAGCTAGCGAAATGGCCACCAGCGCATCATGAGCGTGGCGTGTAGTCTTGTTACATGACACGCATCTCATGATTATCATGTTTGCACCAGTCACATACCTTCGTCATCCATTCACGTGCCATAATACCAAATTTGATATATGTGACGCTAGCGAAACGGTCGTGAGCACATCATGTGCGTGGCATGTGGTCATGTTGTTACATGATACGCATGTCAATGATTTTCATGTTAGGGTATGTTGCTTACATTCGCCATGCAATCATGCGATACCATACTAGGTTCGCAACATGCCATGTGAACGAAACTACCGCAAGAGCTGCAGGACCATGTAATGTAAATCATGACATTCATGACATATATGTCATGATTTTGATGCTACAACTAGTCAAATATGTTCTTCATACAGTCATGTTATGCCATACTAAGTTTGGTAGCGATACCGTTATGGAAACAGCGGGGAGATATAAAAGTCGTAGGCGGCTAGATAGATAGATAGATAAATACGCTTAAAGTCGCCGAAGTTCGATAATAAATGTTTCGCATTTAAAAAACGGTTCATCACTGCGTGCATTCCGCCACCCCTGGTTTATCTCCTGCGCAACGTCACGATGAGCGCCAGAGTCAACGTCGCCACCAATGTTATGAGGGCTGGGTGGGGTAGGCATGAAGATAGAGGCATGGTAAAACAAGAAGCACGCGCTTCAGTTGAACATACTGAAAACATGCCGTCCGCGCCGAAGGCTGGAGCGTGAATAACCAGTCCCAGATATCGCGTGGGCCTGCAGTTGAGCTGCCATATTGGCGCCGCTGGTGGCGCTAGTGATTAGCTAGGCCGCTATGCTACCGCGCATGTGGGCACTCACATCTGGCCCGTCCTTGTTGGATGAAGCCCATTTGGTCTGGAAAAGGGGCACTGCTGGGTGGGTTCACTGCGAGAGGGAATAGTCCTTCTCGCGCCCGGGTGGCCGCCTCTGGCGATGGGGTCGCGATGAGGGCACCGCTGGTGGTAATGCAGCAGGGCCAAAGGAAACTGGTGGTCGAGACAACTCATCGTCAACACTTGAAGAGCCAGATGCGTCACACAGAGAACACTCTTGTGTTTTCACAGTGTAAGGCTCGACATAAGGTGGCACGTAGCGCTTGAGTTGAGTGACGTGCACTACCCTGTTTTGGAGATCACGAGGACCTTGACCAGTTAAGTGGGTAACGTCACATGTAACAGGTGTTTTCTGGTCGGTGATTTCATGTATTCCCCTGACTTTGGGTGCCAACTTTCCAGCTCCATCTGCTATAGGCTCTTCGTGGGGCACCCAGACGAACTAGCCAACTTAGGAGGAGTGGTCTCGATGGGACTGATCGTACGCTGTCCTGCGTTTGCCTTGTGCTTCCTTAGTATTACTTGCGGCTGTGGCCCGGTTTTGAGACAGCGTTAGGAGACGGTCTTGTAGGGTACTCGCTTTGGCTGGACGGTGGCGTTATATGGGAGCTTGTGGACGTATCCATAAATTAGTTTAAATGGAGAAAAACCGCTGATGGTGCTACAGCTTGTGTTTATGGCAAATGCATCTTCATCGAGTTTGCTGTCCCCGGAGGTCAAATCTGTTGGACACAGCTTACGAAAAACGGAGACTAAAGTACCATTCCTTCTCTCTGAAAGACCATTGCTGGCTGCACGGTATGCAACCGAGTAGTAAATCTCAGCACCGTTAATTTGCATGACGTTTTTAAACTAGTGAGATTCAAAGGCTGCGCCATGGTCACACATGCAGTAATCAGGACAACCAAAGCAAAAGAACACAGAGTGTGAATGTGCGATAATTTCCTTAGCTGATGTTGAAATTGCAGCCACTGGGAAAATGAAACTTGTAGAAAAATCAATGACATTCAAAATGTACTTTTTTTCTGATGCAGTTGACATTGTGATGCGATCAAGGGCAATTAAGGCATAAGAAACATCCGACACTGGAATGAGACCCACTTTGCCAACACTTTTAGACATTGGGCGGTTGCTGCATTGGCAGATCTGGCACGCTGCGACGTAGTGAGTCACTGAAGACACAAGGTCTGGCCAGCAGTATCGTTCTCTCACTTTTGTCAGTGTTCGGGTTACATCCATGTGACCTCCACCATCAAGAACATTTTCCAGGACTGTCTGGCGCATCTTGCTGATACTACATTAGTTTGAGAACCTAAAGTCACCTCACTGTGGTACAGGATGTCATCAATTATGGCAATGTCATGGTTCAACAATTCTGATGATAACAGAGAGCAACAAAGATCTCGACACTCCTTGTCTTCTGCTTGCATAGCTGCGAGTGACTGTGTCCTATTGAGGACTGCTGCGGATAATCGTGACAGCATGTCAGCAACCACATTTCGACGGCCTGAATGGTGCTGCACCGTGAAGTCGAACTCGGTAAGGTCCATCCACATGGTTGTAAAACGACGCGACGGCCTAATGTTGGCTGTCAAGCATGAAACAGTCCAGTGTCAGTCAAAAGGCAAAACTTCTTGCCGAGTAAGTGGTGTAGAAAATTGATAGTAACTGTCCAGTCGACACCAATACACTCGAAAACGTTGCTATGCAAATTTTCTCTGTGGCAGTGAGTGCGCGACTCGCCTATTTAATGACAGTTTCTTTGCCGCACTCTTTCTGAGAGAGCACATCACAAATAGTTGTTCCTGACGCATCTGTTGTGACTGTAGTTTGGGCGTTTGGGTCAAAATGGCCCAGTGCAGGTGCCTTTGTTAAAGCTTTGCGTATTTGCTGAAAAGCTTCATCGAGTCGCTGGTCCAGGCAAACGCCTTAGATCGAATGAGACTCTCCAATGGTGCTGCCATCCGAGAGAAATTCTTCACAAAGCGGTGATAGAAGTTGGCTGTCTGTAGCTATGAGAAAACTGATTTGCTGTTTGCAGGCCGTGGAATTTTCATGATTGTTCGACTTTGGCAGGGTCTGGCGGCTTGCCATTTTGCTCAAAATGAATCCAAGAGACTTGATAGAATTCAAAACAAACTTGCACTTGTCAAGGGAAACCTTGAATCTGCTGACCCGGAGTACCCCAAGTGCTTCGTTAAGTGGTCTAGCAAACTAACCAAACGTTGGCGCAAAAAGCAGAACATCATCCAAGTACACCCGCACACCACACTTTGGGCGATGGGGCGGCAAGTTGGCAAAATTGGACTGCATGGCTGGCTGGAAAGTGGCAGGTGTGTTCTTTAGCCCAAAATGCATGCGAGTCCACATAAAGGTGCCATGGTGGGTAACAAAAGCAGCTTTTGCTTGGTCTTTTTCACGAACGTAAACTTGCAAATAAGGAAACTTTAGGTCAAGGCAGGCGAAAAGTTCTGAAGCAGTAATGGCATCCATGATGTAATCCGCATGTGGAAGTGGCTGCACAGCACTCACACTCATCTTGTTTAGGGGTACATAGTTAACACAAAGACGTTTCTTGCTACCTCGGTTGACAACAACTGCAGGGAAAGCCCAAGGTTCTAACGCTAGAAGAATGATGCCTTGCTGAAGAAGTGTGCTTGTTCGGGCCTCAAGAAAACGACGGTCTGCCACAGGGTAACGCTAAGGGGATCGACTCTGTGGTACCGCGTCGGGAAGGAGGTCGATTGAGTGTTCCACACCTTCGTACAGACCTAAGTTCCCCTCGTCACAAGTGAACACTTCCGCATGCTCTGACGGAGTGCTCTCAATTTCTCGTTGTTGATGTGCTGGCATGTGTCTACCGATCTGAGCGGCGGACAAAGATGGGTCAATGCAAACTTTAGTCGTCGGAGAAGAGGTCTGTTTGCATTTAGAAGATGGGCTGTTACTGTTTGAAACATCATCTTGGCAAGATAGTGCTAGCCACGGGGGTTCATCTGTGCCTGGAAGTGGCACACGCTGGAGGCCTCCTGAGCTGTGGTGTCCAGATACATGGTGATTGAAGGAAAAGCCCTGGACCATAACATCATTCGACATCCTGGGCAACAGTTGTTTATGGCACTGCACACTTGTTCCCGCGGTGGAATGACGAGTGCAACTTAGAAGTGTGGCAGCTTCGGCTAGTTGGTATGGCATGACGATAGGTAAAGCTCGAGAACAAAACGACGACACATAGACAAGAAGGACGTCCTTCGTGTCCTTCTTGTCTCTGTGTCTTCGTTTTGTTCTCGCGCTTTAACTATCAGAATGACGAGTTTCAGTTGGCATGGATGGCTGAAACACCAACTTCGCGTGACTTTCAGAAAACCAGTATTCACCCGGTATACGTGGCACGGCATTTTTATTGAGGGTGGCAGTTTCAACCAAACCCGTGATGGGTCCCACAAAAATATCTTTATATGCCGACGACATTACAGTCTGGTGCACGGGTGGTTCGGATGCTGAAGTGAAGGAGGCGCTCCAATCTACTTTGTCAATCACAGAACGTTTTCTGCAGGATACAGGGATTGAGCAAGTCCGCCTCTAAATCGGAGTTGCTTCTATATCCACCAGTTCGATCAGGAAGAAGAAACGAGTCACCGCTTGAGCAGGTGCATATTACTAAAACAACACGGGATGGGCAGTCAATTCCAAGAGTCAATCGTATTCGGGTGGTAGGCTTCCTTCTTGAATCCAATGACAGAAATTGGCAAGTTTTGGCTCGCATCACCTTCAAAACAGAGAACATGATCAGACTAATATTGAGGGTCTCAAGCCGCAAGAGAGGGCTGAGGGAGAGCAATATTCCTTGGCTCTTTCATGCATTCCTCATGAGCCACATTAGTTACGTGACATCCTCGCTAAATTGGTCTAAACGTGAGGAGTTTAAACTTGACACTTTAATGTGTTTAATCATCGAAAGGGTACTAGGCCTCCCTATGAGCACGAGCACGAACAGGCTCATAATTCTGGGCATGCACAACCCCCTCACGGAGGTTACCGAGGCACAAACACTAGCTCAGATCGCGCGACTCTCCTCCACGAAAGCTGGACAGCGTCTCCTACGGTCGCTGGGATATCATGATACGGCAGAGGAGGAACAGAAGTTCTTATCTTAAACAATGAAGGGCACGTACGAGGTGACACCCTTCCCGCGTAACGTTCATCCACAGTACAATTTTGGCCGGCGAAAGGCACGGGTCAAGTCTGTGGCGTTGTAACCATATAATGAGATGATGATTGTCTGGCTGTGATGCAATAGGTTGCGCGATTGCGCGGTGATGTTCTGTCACGAGTATAAATTTCCAGCGTTTTCACAAAAAATTCAGTTGAAGTTAGTGCTCTTTCCGTCTTTGTCTCTTCTTCAGTAGTTACGTCGTACTACTCGTAGTCTTGCACTGTGCAAATCTGTTGATTCCCAATCACCAACTAGTCTAAGCATCTGTCTTATCAAGAAAAAGAAAGAAAGAAAGAAAAAAGACAGAATGAACGAAAAATAAGAAAACAGAGAAGGGGAAAGGAAGGAAACAAATGAACAAAGGGAGAGAGAAGGAAGGAAAAAGAAAGTTAGAAAGAAAGAAAGACTACTACAATAATAGAGAAAGCCGAGCTAGTTGGTACTGCACTGTAACATTGCCCACAAACGCAAAAGGAGACAGGAAGAGCGCCGTGTTGTCTTCTTCCTTGTGTCCTCTTGTGTGTTTTTCTTGCGCTATTGTACAAAGACTGCTACATTTGACTCGCACTCGTCATGCTTCAGTCACCTCTTTCAAAGTGCCTGGACTCCTGTTTTAGGGGGGAAGCCCCTTACGCCATGGGTGCTTTGTCCATTGCCATCGTACTCGTCGTAGACGTCGTAGTAGTGAGTTTCATTGCATTGCTTGCTAATAAAAAAAGTGTCACAGCATATCCACGGAGTGATTGATGATGAGTGGGGCAAAGCACCCGCCAGTCCATCCGTGCTTCCGTGCGTCCTTCTGTGCGTCTATGTGGCCATGCGTGCGTCCATGCGTCCGTCCGTTCGCTTCACCCCACTCATCATTCACCTCGTAGATATGCTGTGATTTTTTTTTATTTTCATATCGGACACGGGGCAACGAAGATTTGTGCTTATAGGGCAAACACTTGTTCCTTCTTTTTTAAGCCTAAAAGAGCCCATGACGTGACATTTCTCCCAGCTCCAAGTTCGGGCTTTGTCGCATGCAACGGTCCCCCTTACACTCCATAGCACTCGTTCGCGTGGTTCTTTCGCGATAAAACGAGCCATTGGAAAGCTGGCATCCGGCATCCGCTGGTCTCGGCTGCCGCGTCCTTGTGATAAAAGTGTTCGAACTTAAGAAAGTGCGGTCTACTCCAATTAAACCTGGTAAGATGCAGCGAGCTGCATACACGACATGACAGTATTGTTTTTCTGGCGTATGATTCATGTTTCTCGTTATATTTTTTTTAAAGTCTCAGCAAGAAGATGTTGTCTGCATTCGTTCCACCCATTCAAATCCGAGCATTGTCGTGTGTATGATTGAGTAAAAAGGAGATGAAAACATGAAAAAAAAAAACAAAAAAGAACAGCGCTTTCTGTACAACGCGAACAGAAGTTTATGATAGGCATTCAACCGAAGAGCGGAAGTGGGAGAAGTGTGTACGAGCATTGAAAGTCTTGCGGAGTGAGGCGGAGAGCTTCTGAAAACCTGGCCAGGTGACGACCATATCTGTTAGTTGGCAGCACTCTCGATTGATTAGCGAAAGCGTCATTTTCTTTCAAGGAACGTCTATTACAGGGCGCCACGAATTTGTTTACATCGTATTCAGAAAATACCGTTTGCGTTAGCTTATAATAACGAGCAGTCCTTATTCTGTACGTGCATTAAGCGTGCCGTAGTTAAGACATTATACATAGTCTGTCCCCACTTTCGTAGAATCAGAAACTCTGAAGCTGTCGGAATAAACGGAGGAAAGTAATATCACCGATTTCAGCTTGAAAAAGAAACATCATGTGCTAAAGAACCTTGCTGTAGAAATAGGAAACTCATGAGAGGCACAGCTCAAGTAAAAGTACACAAAGAGACTGAGATAAGGTTGAAATGTGAACGAACAAAAAAAGAAAAGAGCGTTAATAATACCCACACCATTTAAAGATTCGCAGGGCATTCAAGTGCCCTATTTTCTCGCTGTCTTCGGCGCCGTGGCTGTGACGGCTCACAGAAGAAACATGTCTTGCAAGTTGTCACTAAGCAACACATGTTCGAGTGCGTGATTGTGTCCGTTTTTCTAGACGGCGATGAGGCTTTCCACGATGTTTTTCGGGCTGTTTGGCGCCGGAGACGGCACGCACGTCGTGGCTATCCTTTCTTTGGAAAACGTGTCTGCTCGTCGGAAGACAAGCAGCTGTCCAACTTGTCGTCCGGGCGTTTCTGCTGGGACGAGCACCATATAAATAGTAGGAGACACAAGCGTGGACGGACTTTGTTCGAGGCTGCTGCAAGCATTTTTTGGGGGACCGTCTACGACAGCGACATTGTTGTCGTCCAGTTCTCTACCAGCGCCTCCGAACTTCATGCGATAGCATTGTTCACAATGCGCACAGGCACTTCGAATGTAAAATCTTGAAGAGCGGTTCTCGAAACCGATATTGCGAGAATGAAAAAGTGTTGAAGCTTCCGTCTGTTATGTGGAAATGTTGTGAAATTTTCGAAGGTGGTGGGAAAAGTGTCGAATAGCGCCCGCTGATACATGTTTTCGTCATTTGCTTCTACATGCTCAGACGTATAGTGGGGATTTTATCTGCTGCTGAGCTCTAGATTTGTGCTGAATAAGCACTGATTTCAAAGAGCCCAGAAGATATGTTTCACAAAATTGCCTTTTTAGATGCGCGCTGTAAGTGCCAGACTGCACACGACTTCATAAGTACGACGTGCGGTCGTGCTACTCAGATAAGGTGCCCTTATCATAGCTATTACTGCTACTATCTCGGAAAGACGCGGTGAATACCACGCTTTTTGTTTAGCTTTATGAGAAGTTGGAGCTACCTAGGAGCCACTTGTACCTTTAAATATACTGAAAGACTGCCAGAGATTACTGTAAAGACGTGCAAGTACGCAGCCGATGGGTTGTACGCCATCAAGTGAGATCTATAAACCACCAAGTGCACCTGTTCGCTACTTTAACAAAGTTAGATGCCAACGTGCCAAAGGGCTACAATTTTTATAAGAAATAGATTAGAGCAACTGACGATCATTGTTTTTCACGCAAGACGTGTCGAATAAAATTGAGTGAAAAAAAAGAAAATTCCTTTATCAACGGTCGCTATTGTTGAATTTTGGTTTTCACAATCCTGTTACTGAAGCACCGGGCATGATACATAAGTAACTATAAATAATTAAATAAATAAATAAATAAAGTATTAGCGCTCCTAAACTCTATATTTGAACCGATCAATGATTCTACGCCCACGCTCTATAATAAAACTAGCTGTGGATGAATTAACTCTGAAAACACTGACACCTTGGACACATAAGCACGCCTTTGTTTTCTACCTGACAAGACGGGGACGGGACGTCGGGGAACCGGCATGAATTTTGTAGTTGCGTCGCGGTCGGTAGCACGACATAGTGTTTCAGGCCGGATCGCCAAACGTCTGTCTGTGCCGCAGAACGTCAGCCGGGGCGGCCAGCTAATTCATCTTGCATCATTGATTACAATACTCATTGGGAAAGCATCAACAGTAGAGATTCTGAAAATCACGGAGCTTCCTCGCTCGATAATTTTGTTGTACCCGCCCGCACTCTCGGCAGCGTGGACCGCGAGTCTCTCTGAAGCCAATCTGCCTGGCTCGTAGTTTTGCTTTACTTCGTAGTAGCTTCTGAGCGCGCTTCTGCTACGAAATAACGTAGAAAGAGACAAGCTGTTATTACGTGTCCTAGTTCCCTCATTGCGCTACGCTATTTGCTAATCGAGTTCTTCTTTTGAGGCAAAAGCTTTAGATGCCTCATCAAACGTGAAAATTGAGATTCTGCTGCGTCCCGTGGCGTCGGCATCAACCAAGAGTGACGCAAAAAAAGTCATCACGTTGTGATGACGTTACTATTTTGTGATACCAGATGGCTGGGCTTGTTTGTACCTAATCAAGATAAAAGACTGGGCGGGAAAACACGGCGAGAAGCTAAAAGTGTGACGTCTTGGTGTCCCTCTTATGTGCGGGTTTGCATGCATGCCTTGTTTTTTAGCACAAAGCAGTGCCTACATAATAGCATCACGACTTCCCATATGAACAGAATTTACGATGTCGCCATGACGTCACTATCACGCTACATAACGTGGCATCACATGGTGACGTCATTGCGTGATATCGCTGTTCGGTGACATGACATCGTTGACCTTTTGGCACTTGACGTGCATTTGTCGTGAATTTTGTCTTTTTTTAAACTCGGCAGACAGAAAAAGGGCAACACAGAGAAACGTGCGGAGATCCCTGTCGCACCGCCGCTCACCTCACTAGATGGAAAAGCCTGCATATGTCTATGATGATATGTGCTTCAGTACCATTTGCTAGCATTTGGCAGAGAAGAGCGAAGGCTCAGAAGGAAAAGAAAACAGCGTCTTCCTTCTAAGTAGTCTTCATTTCCTTACAAGCCTTCGCTCTTTTATACCAACTGTCTTGGCAATTAGCCTAACGATTCACTATTTTGCTGACAGGCTGGTTGGTGATGTGTAGTTTATATGTAAAAGAGGAAAACTGCAACTACACACACACACACACACACACACACACACACACACACACACACACACACACACACACACACACACACACACACACACACACACACAACCTCAAAACAGCACTCTGCCCTGCGTTTTTTTATGTTCTATTAGGTGTTTCGCTGTTGTATTTAGAGCATCTGTATTTCCAGTCTCTCTAAGACCTGGAGCGAGAATAAAAAATGAAGTGTAGGTAGAAGCAAAACCTGTTCACAACGTGTCATTTTATCAGCGAGCATCGCACCGGTCTATGCCCACTTAGTAAGGCTTTCTTACCTACTCCGGGGGTGGTTTGCGGGCGTGAAGGAAGGATTATGAAAGTGTGGTGCAGAATCAATGCGGGAAATAATGAGTATCTAGCAAAAGCAAATTTCTTTAGGCACGATATCCTGCGAGCGGCGTGTGCGCTCGGAATAACGCGGAATTCCCAACGAGCTATTCCGGAGCGATCCATGGGCAATCTCAACGGTATGTTGTTTTATCAATATTAAATCACGATGCATTTATCTGGGATGCTTTTACTAACCCTAACATTAAGAAATTAGAAGAAGTGAAAAAAGGAGAACATATTATATATAATAATTTTTCAAATACTCTTGTTACGGACCTAAGAAATGGAGCTGAACTTTCAGCCTTATCATTAAGATACTGAGAATCAAGACTTAAGGTTTTTTATCAACTAAATAAATGTAAATATCAAGTTAACACGAGCGATATTTTTTTCTTCTGGCTACTCTACGAGGCAGAGACATGAATTCATCATAACTATTTTTCCTACACGCATTATTTGCTTTAACTATTCATTCTTTCTTCACATCATGGTCGAGTGGTTAAACTAACTAATGCGATTGTTTCAGCATTCTCGTTGGCACTGTTTTCACTAAAATGAGAAAGCTCTCTGACCAGCTGAATCATTGTACATATTGTTTAAATGTAATCTTTTTTCTCTCTTTTTTGTCTTGTATCCTATTGTATCTTCTTGCCCGTGGACTTTCGTATGTGCCCTATACACACTGGATATACACTGTACACCCATGTACTTGCCATTTAGCTACTGCTTAATTTTGTGTACTGGTAAAACCACCGAATGGTTATTGCAGTATTTCTAAATAAAAGAATAAATAAAAGTACTGCGTATAACACGTGTTACTTTGCCTTCCTTTTTCTGCACAATTGTTCCTTCAATATTATTCAACTTCTTCTCCTGGTAGCCCGTAGAACAAAGACATGAATTGGCATCTCGTCATAATGGAACTCCAGCCATGCATTTTACCTGCGGTTTCCATATTGATTTTGCGCCTCGCGCTTCAAACAATAAAAATCGCAGCATGGCATGTTATTTATTTGTCCTCGCTATTCACTGTTTGAATATAGACACTTTATACCTTCCACACCCGCAAATAGAGAGCCATATCTTTGGGAACTCACACATTATAATTATATATGATGTTTTACGTCCCAAAACCACGATTTAATTACTAGAGACCATGTGTTGGATGGTTCCTGAAGTTCTGACCATCTGGTGTTCTTGACTGTGTACTGACATCGACCAATACACACAAACAACCTTGCGCCTCCAAAACGTATATTATAAAGGTTTGGAATTACGTCATATTCATTACCTCAACCACGAGCAACTGTCTTTCTAACTCTTGAGAGACTTGTTCGGCTCACGTTCGCACCCAGGCCAAAGACTCGACGAACTTCAAGCACGTTTGTACTAACAAGGAGCAGGTAGAAAAACCCGACTTGGGTTTGTACCATCCTGTTTATTTCTTTGGTTATTTTTATTTCTTATATGTGTTTATGCGCGCGTGCTTGTGCGTGTGTTTCTCTTGTTAGCACCGTCTGTCCATGTGTGTATGTTTACACGTGTGTGCGTTTGCGGGGCGGCTGGGATGGTGGTTGTGCCTTGACTCGTTCGCTACATGGCGCTTCCGATTGTGGCAGTGTCGTTCCATCACATGAATTATTCGGGCCCTCTAGAGAGAGAGAGAGAGAGAGAGAGAGTGGCATGACAGTCATGACAAGCACGTCTCTGGAAGCCAGTGAAGCGGTACATATACCAATTTAGCGTTGTACACCGTTGTTTCTCTACCTAACCGTGAGCTGCAGCAATGGGTAAAAAGCAAAAACAATCGATCTATGTGAGAATGATTTTCGGCACCGCAGAAGTTTGAGAAATGCCGAGAAACGAGTGAAGGCACAAGACGGCATGTAGAAGCCTTGACAGCCAGGTTTTTCGGTTCTCCCGGTTTCGAAAGACGCATAAGTCTTCGGCGAGCCTACTCGCGATGCGCTTAATTTCGGGCGCCCCTTACCTGATGGCTTCCTCGGTGTTGGGCTGCTTCCTATTGAAGGGCGTTAGCCACAGCCACGTTATTGGCTGCCGCTGCGTCACTATCGAACCAGGGGCCTTTTGTTATGACAAATAACACCACGGGGAAATGTGACAACTGGGAGCGTCGCGATATTGTCTCGAGGCCTTATTACACCGTGCACGCTATCCCTGCTCGTGAACCGCTATTGCTGCCTTCTTCTTGTTTCTCACTGATCTTGCAGGTAATATATATGAAACTGAAACCGAGGCGTTCTGGTTAGAGTGCTTATGTATATATCGCTTACCATTCTATCGAGCGTTAAGGTGCTATCTCAAGAGATTACAAGTGAGCGCAGTCTAACATACCGAAAAGCACTCGTATTCATGATAGTCCACTTTAACGAGGCTCACATCACAGGTGCCGCGGTTTCTTTGTGCAACTTCCTGACGGGAGCAGCAAGATAAATGGAAACTGGTTAGCCTCCCTGCCTTTCCCTCATTGTATCCTCTCTTTCTCTCTATAGATCTATTTCGAAATAGCATGTTAATATGTGGTACATCAAACAAACCACTTTGAAACCATCCTGTTTCACTGCGCTATCACATCTTTAGCGCACAATCCACTGCCTTTTTTGAACGCAACGTCCATTCGAAGGGCGTACGCTCGATGTGTGATCACTATCCTGAACCTTTTCTGAAAATTGATAAAGGACGTCAAATGAGAAAGGGTCGAATTCACAAAGCTTTCATCACGTTCGGGATTGTACACGGACGTTTGAAGCGCGCTTCTGTCGTCATCCTCGTTACCACACCGGGACGTGATGTTATCGAGACAGCGAACACAGCCGTCATGTGGAATATCAAAGGATACCGAGAGGCATGGCAACCGTCAGCTCTGCTCAGAAATTGAGCCGGTAACAATCCTCTCAGTACGATTCCCTTGAACGTCGGGCGTGGTGAGCATACCACACCTGTCTTTAAATAACAACGGTGTGGTACGCAAACAAAGTCAGCGGTGTGTTATTAATACTACACCATCGTGTTATACGTGCGTCATCTGTTTTTATACCGCACCGTGGTGATCTATCAACTTGACTCAAACGGCGTTCAGGCCACTTTAGCCCTGAGCACGTGTGTTGTACGATATGCGGAGAGGTTAACGTAGCTATGAACAACACTTTCGGTTTGCAATTCTAGACTGCTGTCAGAGTAGAAAGGTTGCTAGAAAGAGGAAAGGATAGAAACAGGGACGCCCATTATTAGGCACAAGAAAACTTACACTGGCTGAGGCAGCACAAGCATCAAGTTCACTGGAGTGTGGACGTGTGATGCGGCATTCTTGGGACAGAATCATCGGACCTCACTTTTTTTCAAGACAACTTGAACGTAAATATGTATACAAAAGGAAAGATTTGGTGTTGTCATTAACGACCTTGTCTGCAGTTTTTCTCTGAATGACTTGCGCTAAGTATCATTTCAGCATGATGGAGCACCACCACGTTTTACTACAAGGGCGAAGAACTGGTTGGACAGATGTTTTCCCCAACAGTGGATTGGGCGCGCAAGAGTGATGTTTTGGCCACCAAGATTTCCTGACCTTTCTCCACTCAACAGGACAGAATAATATGCGCCTAAGTGAGTATTCCTGCAGAAGTAGTGCACCGAGTCATCGAGTCGTCGCGAGAGCGGTTCATGCTTTGCGTTGCTGCCGAAGGCACGCATTTTGAACACTTTTTGCGGCATCAACGTCTTCAAAGGTGAACAGTTTCGATGAGATTTGAGCATGACCGAAATAAGCTTATATAACAGCAAGAAATATGCGTTAGCAAGGATAAAACTGTTTCAGTTATTATTGGTTGAGTTGTTGCTCTTGATTTCAATAAAAGGTACAGTACTCAAACGTCAGCAGTCACAATATTAGTGTAGCCCAGGCAACGACCACGCACGCTGCTCTAGTCATTATTACGCACGCGCACTGGCATTCTCTGCTCACACCGCTATCTCGGCATAGTATCTACCACTATCGTTAGAGGCTCCGCAGGTGCGTGTGATGACACTGGTTGCAAAAGTTTTTCGATTTTTGATTTGGACGGCCGAGAGGGCAAGGCTAACTGTTGTCACCTATGTCTACTATTCCACCCTTTTTACACACTAAATAGTGCACACGACAGATGCGTCACTTTATAGATGGCTTTTGCACTGACCCTCTTGGATCCGTAATCATGCGAAAGACAAACTTTGGAGCCGGATATCTCGGAGCACATGCTAGAAAAAACCTTCCTACTGAAACTGTGTACAAACACCACTGCCTACATTTTTTTTTTCAAAATAAACGTGCCAACCTATTGCAGCCAGTAAAAAGTAAATATTAAACTTTAGTTCATTTGGCTACTGACAGCGATAATTACTATCTAAATTTCTGTCCACCTGACCACTTAACTAATTTGCACAAGTGCTTCTCACGCCTCTTCGAGCATTTAGTTAAACAATTATAAACCGCAACTTTGAACACACGGTATAAGGGACGGGAACTTTGTGCATCTGTCCCATACCACAAGCCTAATCGTAGGGCGTGAGCCTTAGTCAGCCCAGCCCTCGAAGAGCAACGCCATATGGTTGCAAGGGTTGGAGACGCGGCGAAAGCCTATAGTTTCCTGGAAGGTAGGGAGATAATCCCGAAAAAATCATAGTAACAGTGTTAAAATGAAGGTGTTTATGCAGAGAGCATAAGCACGCTTATTTTAACACTGTTACTACGCTAAATGCTTAATTCACTCACTCGGAGGTGGCCACGTGGGTAAAAGTAAGCGCAAATACAGACGATGCGACTCACTCACTCACTCACAGACGTATGCGTTCAGACAAGCCGGTTCCAGTTTACATGACAAACGTAGTGGCGCTTCGCTAGCCAAATTCTGCTCACCAACTTTTACCGCTCACGCTGTGGCCGCCGATAGGCTCGGCGAAGTGCCCAAGCGAGAAACCTCACGTCCACTTTTCACGCGTTACAAACCCCTTGTCGCCATTGCACGTGTAGACGTGGACGTGAGCACACAGGCATAGAGAAATAAAGATTAAGAGTGGACACTCCTGTAGACCCCAGCGGCCCAATCGACCCTAGCACACCTAGTGGTTGGTGAGAGCAAGTGGCGTGCGCTTCCTGTTTCGGTTTCACTGGCGCAAATTTTGAATTACTTTGCATCACCGACGTTTGGCTATGACGAAAGTTCATGATTTCAGACCACTATCATCGCCCAAATGGATAGTTTTTGTAGGTTGTTTTGATTTAGCGATTCCCTGTTTTGTTTTGTTCAGTGGTTCGTGCGAATCTGTCGTGACGTAATTTCTATTTCGATTAAGTTATAATAAAAAGAGATGCAGGTAATGATAATTCACTACGGTTTTATTCATCGCGCTTGTGTTTTTCTTTTGGAACGAGTGATCAATGTATATATCAGTCAAAGAGACAGAGTATCCGTAATGTTTTATTCAAAGGCAAGGTAGAGTCTGAGAATATAAAAAGCACAATATGACAAAGGTAGACAACAAATGCATCTCGCCTTACAAATAAATTGTAACAAATACAGAGAGAACACAGACAACGCACACATCGCTAGAGTTGACAGAAGCCGAGAAGCTGGTGAAGTATGACACACCGGGCCAGTGGGTAAGTAAGGATCTATGGCAAAAACACAGCGCACAATGCTGATGAAGAAGGAAGAAGGGACATATACACAGCAATGAAGTCGCGAATCACGCCTGGGGTTAACCGAAATAATGCATATAAAAGAAGAGCACACAGAAACCACACGACACAATATAGCAGAAAGGCAAAGATGCAGTGTGCTGGATGTGCTTAAGAACAGCTAGTCCAAAATGAAAAAAAAATCAGACTTGATGCCTGCTTGTCCTCAGAAAGGTAGGGCTTTGCAGCTTGCTCACTACGTGAAAGACAAGCTTTATGCTACAACACTGGCAGGTCTTGCGGCTCTTCTTATGCGTCGCCTTCATCAAAAACTTAAGATCCCAAGCGATTTGCGTCTGGGTGTTGCTGTGACGCTTGCGAGCTAAAATATGTTGTAGTCATCACTTATCCAGAATTGTGGACCCTAATTGGTGCTACGAGAGCGGTATTACAGGGCTAATAAA
The DNA here is from genome assembly GCF_043290135.1 of Rhipicephalus microplus. Classification (NCBI taxonomy): domain Eukaryota; kingdom Metazoa; phylum Arthropoda; class Arachnida; order Ixodida; family Ixodidae; genus Rhipicephalus; species Rhipicephalus microplus. The sequence continues at coordinate 81,057,178 of NC_134704.1, forward strand.
TAGCAGAAGGAAACCACTTTGGCTCAATATTTTTCACAAAGGCTCTGCATCGTACGTTATCACTCACAAGCTGTATAAAAAGAAAATGGCAGCGTCCGCAGCCCCATCAAGCGGAGTATTCTTTTGAAAATTTTGATAAGCGAGATGAGGAGGTTGATGAGAAGCTAAAATACGAAAAGAGTGATAACGTGAACCGTGCCCACTTCATACTGTGTTCCTTACCCGCTCGAAGGCATTTCAACAAGCGGTTTTGTTATCGATATATTACTTGAGCTGGAGAGATAAAGCATACACAGTGACCAAGCGAGCCACAGTAAAGTGTACAGTTCGCCCGCATTTGCTACAAAAATACAGACAGGATACCCAACATTCTATTTAAGGTTATGCAAATCACTTCGAGCGAATAAACAGTGTCCCTACTCCTCATAGCGGGTAACCTAAACAATGTATGCAACGAAGAAGTGGCTAGTCCAGTTGAGCTGAATATAAGCATATAAGACCATAATGAAGTCTGCTGTAACGAAGTAATAACATAACAAAGCTATTGCAGGATTCGGCTCAACTCGAATACTTTAGTGTAAACCCGCCGCTAATTGCTAACCTTTGAACTTGTCAAGCTGTATGCCTGAGATTGAAGACTGGAACCTAACCCTATCTAAGTTTCGGTTCAAAAAACGCACATGCCAACATAAACGAACCGGGCAAAACATTTTCAGAAACTTCGCGCGACACCCAGCAGAGCAGAAATGAAAATCGCCAACACTTGACAGATGGTGATACAAAACATCGCACACTTTCAGGTGATGTGCAGTGGCCTCAATTAAGGTAAGAAAGTGAGATTCAAGTTGTTGTACGTATGCAAAAGCTGCTTCTGATGGCACAGTGAGATTCTCAAAAAGTTTGCTGGGGACGTGGTATGCTTTGAGCATTGTGAAATACTGGTGGGTACCCTTAAGCGTCTCACTATCGTCTTTCAGTAACTGTGGGCAACTGCAACCGTCACATGCATTCCGAAGGAAGTGTTTGATGAGAAAACCAGCTACATAATATGCAGCGGAGTCATCGATAATATGGGAGTGAACGTTTGTCACAAGTTGAGAAAGATCGTCTAGAGCGGGAAAGTCGTCAGGCTGAGGCTGTGCACACTCCTCATTATCTACAAGAGACGCACTGGTGAGGGAGAATGGCGAGAGCTGCTCCTGGAGGAGGTCACATTCATCATCCTCGACATTTCTGTATTCTGACAGCTTGAAGAGTTTTCTTATGCAGATGTGCTTCAGGCCACAAATAAATATTGCTACTTGGGGTTGGTGTTGCAACCCTGTTTTTGCCTAATGTGGCCAAATATGTTCTCCAGAGGATACTGTTGAACCCCGCTTGTTAACAGGTATTCAAAATTGTAATTTTTGGAGAGGTCGTCCCATAGTTGACAAATTGCCTGAATTGTAATTTGCCAACCTAAGATGGTTTGTGGTTGACGTCTGCCAACAAACTGCCATGATGCAATCCAGGGAAGCTGGCGTCGGAGGAAGTCAATCAGCTCTGAATCATTTTTCATGATTGCATGCCGCAGCTTTTGCGCAGTTCTTTTTTTACTCGAGCTGTTCAAGGCATCGAAAATCCTGTCCATACGATCACAAAATTGAGCTGTAGTGATGGCCGAGGCAGGCATCACCTTCGCATACACCAATGCTGTGATAGCAATCGAAACTGATGCACTGAGGACCTGAGTTGCTCTGCTGACCTTCATATTAGAAAAAGGTTTCTGATGAACGTGCCGTTCAGTCAACTTTGGAGCCAATCGCAACCGCAACTCATGTGAGGATTGGTAAAGGCTTACAATGTGCGACCAGTTAACGATGTCATCCCCAATGTATAACTTGGGTGCTTGGACATTATTGCGCGTTGTTTTAATTAAATGCGGAACATCAAAAATGTAATATACCCGCTCACCATTAAGTTCAAAAAAAGGTTTTGCTACAGTCACTCTTAGTTGGTTAGCGAGACTTACATTTGAACTGCCCTGGTCACAAATGACTGCTTTCACTGCAATATTAATGCTCCTAAGCTCCAAAATGAGTGACACCAGCAAGTTATGCATAACAGATGATTGATTGATTGATATGTGGGGTTTAACGTCCCAAAACCACTATATGATTATGAGAGACGCCGTAGTGGAGGGCTCCGGAAATTTAGACCACCTGGGGTTCTTTAACGTGCACCCAAATCTGAGCACACGGGCCTACAACATTTCCGCCTCCATCGGAAATGCAGCCGCCGCAGCCGGGATTCGAACCCGCGCCCTGCGGGTCAGCAGCCGAGTACCTTAGCCACTAGACCACCGCGGCGGGGTGCATAACAGATGATGGTGTTGATGTGTGCCCTATAGTAAAAGCAACCGGTTGAACCCACTTTCTCGAAACGCCAACAAGAAGAAAAACCAGTGCTCGATCAGCGATGGTTGAAGTGCAAAGAGTGCCATCATCTGTAAAACCCTGGACAACGTCTCTTGCAGCATCATAGTACAAATTCTTTTTGAGTGCTATTTCGTCGAAATCTAAAGCGCACACTCGGTCCCGTTCATTCCAAGCTTGAGTATTTGTTGCAATGGAAGAAAGGATTCCTGGAATTATGCCTGGAGTCATCTTTACATTAGCTAGCCACATCCTTAATGAACGCCGGGAGGGCGGAGAAAAATATGGAGCAAGAAATCGGTATGCTCGCGGACCTCGGAAGTTCAAATGAAGAGCGAATTTCTTGTACCAAACGGGAAACCGCTCGCCCTTGCGTTTGGGCCTCAAGCGAACATGTGCAGAAAGAAGTTTAAAAACCTCCTCGGTGACGTGTGGTCGGATAACTTCAAGGGCCTTTGAAGTCGATGACGGTGCTTGGTGAGGCTGTCTCCGCAGTCTTTTGATAGTTTTTCGCTGTGCTGCTACTTTCGCTTGCAGATGTTTAATGGTTTGCTTGTACTTCATTGATGGAGATATTGTCGCTGGCACACAGGAACGCACTGCAATAAACAAAAAAATGGATGTAAAAGCGAAGAGCAACTAATCCCATACGAGCAATTTCCTCGCTCTTTCAGACCCAAGGTGCACAACTTTCTGTGGTGCAAAGTTTTCGATTCCACTACCTAAAAACAAACCATTCACAATGTTGACAATGCACAAAAAACATAAAAATCACTGAGAGCCCACCCTTACATTTTGTAAGTGCACACGTAGTGTCCTTTTGAGGATAGTTTCCTCAGAATGTCCTAAACATAAAATAGCACATTAAAAACAGCTGCAATAAAAGCATAGTCACCATTTTCTCTAGGGCACTCAGGCGTGGAGCTGTTGGCGGAGACGTCTTCTGGAGGGTTTTTGAAGCTTGTTCAGTGCCTCCGACAGTGCTGTCGGAACAATCTTGCGAGCGGCCTGCGGAAGTCTCTATATCAATCCACTCTAGTGTTGAAGTGAACATACAACTTACCGGTCACACAAGTTCCTTTTGTGACAGCTGAATGACTGGTTAAGGTTTTTTCCGGCAAGACGAAGTCAGCGGAAATTCTTTCACCAGCTACAAGGGAGCTGCCACCTGCAGAGGTTTGGTCAACAGTCAATTTCAGTAAAAAAAAGAAATCGCGACACTGAACGCACCCTGTTCATCGGGGCACCTCAATGTGTGGGAGCCGCTTTTTGAAGCCTCTACCGCAGGTCCTGAAGAAATGAAATTACGACAATGTATCAGTAAGAGGCTTAAAATAACACAAACTGAAGCTCATCCGCACCTTGCAGTGCAGCTTCTGCAGCCATGTCACAGTCACTACTTCAAGTGACGCTCAGAGAACCTGCATATATGTGCAGTTGGTACAAGTTACAAAGCTTGTAGCATGGGGAAACTTAAACAGCTCTTTCAAACGCATAAATTGGTCGAACGTGAAAGAAAAGAGAAGGCACCAGCTAGGAAACAAGTAATTTGTGATTTTTGGAATTATCAACAGTGGCAGCTTTCACTGATGAAAGGTATACGTACACGTGCACTCAGGCTTGAAGATAACGTGAAATACCCCTTTAAAGTCTTTTAAAACAAGTTGCGCAGGTCAAGAGCATCAAAAAACGACAGAAATGTAAAGCTGCTGTTAGGAACGTAATAGCCCACAATTCACAAAATTTAAGACTTTCCAAGTGTTACTTCTTTAGTGAGGCTTCCCCATCGGCTACAAAGATCTTCACGGTTAACTGCCGCCACTAATTCAATACAAGTGGCTGCTATTGCACATATTTGAGTTTCAGTCAATCACTTACATGGTGCAGCTGGTTGCACACTTGGAACAGCCATTTTTGTAAGCCTTGTGTGCCCAGGGTCCATGAAACTTCGAGCAGTAAAATGGTTGCTACAAACCCTGTACGTTGCGGCCGGCTTACCGGCCGCAACGTACAGGGTTTGTAGGCTGGCCGGCTTACTATGGAGATCATCGCGTCCAGCATACTGCATCCATGCTTTCATCCTGCATTGGCAATGAACCCTCAGCTGAAAGGGGAAGTGCTTGAATAGTGATTTTTTATTGTTACCCTCACTGAGCAAGTACAAACAGTAAGCCTAAAGACATGCAAACCATACAAAAGCTTTAACACACCTGCCGTCCCGTGTTATGCGGAAGAAACTCGTCCCAGGCTTCTTGTGGGTTCTGCCATAGTTGAAGCACCACGATACACAGCAGTAGCTGCCGTAGCTTGGACCGCCGGCCGGCATGGCATCAGCGCGGTCTGAAAATGTTAGTAAGTGGATGCTTCGCTGTCAAATTACGAAAAAGATATGTGCACGTCATAAGTGTACCAACAAACCCCTTTGAATGATTAGCTAATCGATGCACAATACAAAACCAGTGATACATCTCTGACCCATAAAACTCTGACTTGCAAAGATATACGTCAAGACCACGTACAAAGATCTACAGAAGTTTCCAGGCCGCTATCCCTTTTAATGCAATGGTATCGCGGCCTGGGAACTTTAGAACACCTTCATACGTACGAGGTATCAGCAGTACCTTGGGAAGAAAAATCGTAGTTGAAATTTATGCGGTAAAATTTTATAGGAAACGTCAAAAAAATTTGTGAGCAGCTTGCACTAGTGGCACAAGGCTAGCGAAAAAACGAACATGATGGCCACTTGGCCAGTGCAGATTTGCCTCCGGCACACCAAGAAGTATTCGTGTTCCGAGCCTTCGGGAAGCGCGTCGTGAAGCATGCGAGGCGCAGCGAATGCTTCTCAATATTTTGCACCGAGCCCATGACCTAGCTGCCCAGCTACGCTCAGCGCACAGACGCTCGCGTCCGTGGCAGACGCAGCACGCGTCGCCTCGGCTTGACGCCGTGTCTGACGAAAGCTTCTCGCTGTCAGTCATGCATGGGCTTGTCGCTGGGTAGATGGTGTTTATGACAGTACGGCCGAAGAAAAATAATCGCGTAAGGTGTGTTGAATAAATTGTTTTTATGTATAAAGAACCTACCGAATTTGGGCGTATAATTATTATTTTGTGAAAACATTTCTGTTGCATTGATTATAACTGTTTTTTTTTGCACTTGTGCCCTCTGACGTTTGGTGAGAGCACTAGTTCGTTACGTAGTAGTGACGTACTTCCTGAGGCCAGGTTTCGCAGAGTCTCCGCTCTTGTCTTCTTCTTTCTCTATTACACAGGCGCGATTAGCTCGTTCTTCCTAATCAAACAGAGCAAGTACGTCCTCAACGCCGGGGTTGACTCGGCGCCGAGGCCGCAAGGCAAACAGCCGCGGCGTTGTTTGCAGCGGCCGCAAACGAGCACTGGCATTAGCATGGCGACGCGCCGCGAGGCCCGTCGTTTTCACGCTCATTCATAAGCCTCATTAACCACGCAGTGCTCGCGTGGCATGACGTGCCACTTTTTTGTGTGCCTGGTTTTTAGCATGTTGCTGCACCTACACGTTCTATGGTATTTCTACAGGTAGGCGAGATATGTGAGCCGAACCACCACAACGTTCACCTCTCGTCTCGGGCGCTCCATTTACGCTCCACTGAAACCGGATGAACAGGTGCTTTCGCACTCAGAGAGAGCTGGAGACGCAGTATGTAGAGGGGAGTAGCCGTGAGCGCCACCGCACCTATTTTATTAGGCGTGACGGTATGTTCGCTTTGAGAGTTGCGGGCAAGGGTTGTACGCATCTACCCCACATAAACATATCAGTTTATGTAATGGCTAGTAATGGGTCGACGTCCGAGAGAGTAGCTTTAACGTGCGTCGGTACGTCGGAACGTCCTCTTTCGGATACTTCCTTCGTATTTCTTCTCAGGAGCTTTATGGAGGCGCAGATATATTCGCCTCAGACGAAGCGATTATGATGTACTACATCATACTACTTCGCGCCTCCTAGCGCTTGTGGTAATGCGCTAAAGCAACGCGGAGGCAAGTGATGGCACCAGTGCGATCGTCGGCCATTTGCTAGTGCTGATTATGCACCCGAAGCTTCAGACTGGTTCCGTAGCCTTGTGCCTGCTGAGAAGCACAGCGATGAAACGGCTGCTCGCTTGAAGGAGTTACAAGAAAGCTTGCCGCGGGATATAGAAACACAAAACATTGAGGGCATAGACGGACTACTTTCGAGATCATTAGTTGTTCATTAAGCGTGTACTGCTGCTGATCTTTCGGAACCTGCTCTGGATAATGCCAATTTTCGGTAATAAGCTTTTGTCTTTATGCTCATGATAACTGTATCAACGAGTTCTTCATTAGTTGAACATAAAAAATTGCCAGGGTCAATGTTTCGACAGTGGTTGTGTGAACGAATGCAAGTCTGTTGTCTTGATAGGCCGTCACGACTACAGGTCACATTGTTGAAACATTGGCACCAGCATGCCACCATTTCTAGTGATTTCATTAATAATAATAATAATAATAATAATAATAATAATAATAATAATAATAATAATAATAATAATAATAATAATAATAATAATAATAATAATAATAATAATAATATAAATAATAATAATAATAATAATAATAATAATAATAATAATAATAATAAGGCGAAATAGCAACAGAGAAGGAAAATAAAAGAAAGTGGAGAGGGCCTGATGTATAAAAGAATAGAACTGAAAAAATAGAAAAGATAACGAAGAAAGAGAGAAAAAAGCGAAGAGAACCAACAACAACAAAAAAAAAAAGATGCCCAGCTCCGAACTTGAATCAGACCTGGTCCCCTTAGTGTGGAGCTCCCTTAAATTTTTTTCTAAGACTCATAAGGGCGGAATTTCCGTCATATTTTATCAAAGTTTATCTCTAATTCAGTTGCAAGATTCCTGCTCCTTTCGAGAAGAAATAAGGGAGGCGTTGTCGTTAAAGGTTTCAAAGAAACTCGGCACATCTGACGCGTGATAATATTCATGGTTTCCTTTTCCCGATTTCCATGCCCACCACACTTGCGGCACATTTACTTGCATCTTTAACGCTCCACACTCTAACCTCGAAATGAAAGCCTTCGATAACAATTCGCGGAATTATCACAATGTACGTTTGTATGCGCGAAGCCTGACAATGAAGCAGTGCGTAAGCAACTTCGCAACAGTTATTTTTGCAGGAATGTGGCTTCATAAAATACAATTAAGAAAGCGAAACGTGTCATTTTCTTTTCTGCAAGAAGGAAAAGCAACACTTAGATGAACGAAGAGTACATACCAAGGACCTTAATGTACTAGAAAAATGCGTGCTTTGAACATCACCTTGAAAGAACTTCGCAAGTTTCATATAAGTGATACGGTACCCCTCAATGTTTGTTCACTCCCAGCCTATGAAGGAGAAACGGTGGCCTAATTATCAGCTTTCTTTCTTTCTTTCTTTCTTTCTTTCTTTCTTTCTTTCTTTCTTTCTTTCTTTCTTTCTTTCTTTCTTTCTTTCTTTCTTTCTTTATTCCTTTCTTTCGTGTGCTTTGTTGTTCACCAGATCCTCTCGCTATAGTCATTTTTAGTTCCTTTGTCCCATTTGTGTGATTTTAAACCGGACTTGCGCCCTGCCACAGTGGTCTAGTGGCTAAGGTACTCGGCTGCTGACCCGCATGTCGCGGGTTCGTATTCCGGCTGCGGCGGCTGCAATTTCCCATGGAGGCGGAAATGTTGTAGGCTTGTGTGCTGCTAAGGTACTCGGCTGCTGACACGCAGGTCGCGGGATCGAATCCCGGCTGCGGCGGCTGCATTTCCGATGGAGGCGGCAATGCTGTAGGTTCATGTGCTCAAATTCGGGTGCGCGTTAAAAAACCCAAGGTGGTCTAAATTTCCGGAGCCCTCCGCTACGGCGTCTCTCATAATCATATGGTGGTTTTGGGACGTTAAACTCCACATATCAATCATCAATCAAATCGGGATTACGCGCTATGTTGGACATGTGCGTTAGTGGGCCCACATAATATCACGTTTTTCCACAAGTGCTTCGAAACGTGAAGCACATAGAGGCGTGGTCGGCTCGAGGGGACAATATACGATGCGCGAAGGCTCCACAAGACGCTTGCGCATAGAAGCGAATCGCTGGTGCACGTAAAACAGTAAGAACAATAGTAAAAGTGAAATCATGTGGAAGGAAGAGAATGGCTTTAGAGTTGAGAAGTGAAGATAAGGAGTTACAAAAGCTTGTTGAAACAGAACGGAAAAGGAAGAGAGAGAGAGAGAAATAAAACCAGGAGACATTAAACGTTAGCAACCCGGTTCGCTGTACCTCTCGTGGGTGCAGTTATATGTCAAAGGGTGTGGTCTACGCTGGCACAGGAAGAAAGGGGGTTCTGCCAGATTTGTTCAAGCGGTACCACGGACTAACAGGGCGCCGCAGGAAAGCAACGGTAAGTGCGATGTCTGTCTAGTGGGCGCTGCCCGTGCGTTCTCAAAATTTACGAATTCTGACGGCACAAGCGAGAAGAATGGCCGAAAGCACGGCCGTCCCGCAGCAGTACGCGAAGGTGAACATACAGCAAGATGATATATATATATATATATATATATATATATATATATATATATATATATATATATATATATATATATATATATATATATATATATATATATATATATATATATTGTGCGTATGTGTGTGTGCGTAACGAATGGAGCCGCAGCAGCTACAACAGAAACCGGTACTTATGTCGGATTGATCGTAATTTTACGGAAATAAGTAACAAAATTTAGGCGCCTTTAAACGTCGGCGTTGATTGCCCTGCCCTCCCTCTCCCTGTTTTTTTTTTCATGCAAGAAGGGCTGAAATATATTGCCAGTCTACGCGACAATACAGTGGTGAAATCATAACGCTTTATAAAACGACTTTACGGTGAGCCCGCTCGCACAAAATGTCGGTGGAAAAAAAAACTAAGCTGTATGGCAGTTAGTACACTTTTTAGACCGGGAGAGGGAGGGAGGGCAGGCATTATACAGACTAAAAGTGAAAGAGCTGTGTATAACTAGAATGTTTGTTGCACTCTCTCAGATAGATAGATAGATAGATAGATAGATAGATAGATAGATAGATAGATAGATAGATAGATAGATAGATAGATAGATAGATAGATAGATAGATAGATAGATAGATAAATAGATAGATAGATAGATAGATAGATAGATAGATAGATAGATAGATAGATAGATAGATAGATAGATAGATAGATAGATAGATAGATAGATAGATAGATAGGGCGAATGGATCAATAATCAGATGAATGGACCATTGCAGAGGGCGGCTCCGGCGTCCCTAAAGAAGACGTCGTCAAGATTGCTACATGTGTCTGGATGAGGCGGCAGCTGCGCTAGAGGTTACGCAGTCTCTTCGGTCCCGAAAGGCCATACTAAATAAAAGTCATGCGACGCAGTGACGCAGAGTTATGAACGTTCTTTTCGCTACCCGGGCAGATCTTTTTATCACTTTAATGCCTGAGAACTTCTTCGGTTACATTTATTATGCGCTTAGTGTGACTTCAACGCACTATTCAACGTTAAAGAGCATTTTCTGCGGGGCTCTTTTTCCTTGAGGTGTACATTTGTTATATTGAGCGTTGGGACTCACATAAAAGAATGTCTCGGGGAAATGTGTAAAGGCCATAGGAATTGCATTTCTGTGCGTGTGCGTGTGTGTGTGTGTGTGGTGTGCGTGTGTGTGTGTGCGTGCGTGTGCGTTTGTGTGTGCGTGTGTGTGTGTGCGCGTGCGTGTGTGTAGTGTGTGCGTGTGTGTGTGTGTGCGTATGCGTGTGCGTGTGTGTGGTGTGTGCGTGAGTGTGTGCGTTTGTGTGTGTGTGTGCGTGTGCGTGTGTGTGTGTGCTGTATGGTGTGTGTGTGTGTGCGTGTGCGTAGTGTGAGTATGAGCGTGTGTGCGTGTGTGTGTGCGTGTGTGGTGTGTGTGTGTGTGAGTGTGTGTGTGTGGTGTGTGCGTGTGCACGTGTGTGTGTTTGTGTGCGTGTGTGTGGGTGCGTTTGCGTGTGCGTGTGTGCGTGTGCGTGTGCGTGCGTGTGTGTGTGGTATGCGCGTGAGTGTGTGTGTGTGTGTGTGTGTGGTGTATGCGTGAGTGTGTGTGTGTATGGTGTGCATGTGTCGTGTGTGCGTGTGTGCGTGTGCGTGCGTGTGTCTGTGGTGTGTGCGTAAGTGTGTGTACGTGAGTGTGTGTGTGTGCGCGTGTGCGTGCGTGTGTGTGCGTGTGTGCGTGTGCGTGTGTGTGCGTGTGTGTGGTGTGTGCGTGAGTGTGTGTGTGTTGTGCGTGCGTGTGTGGTGTGTCCGTGAGTGTGTGTTTTTGGTGTGTACGTGTGTGTGTGTGCGTGTGCGTGTGTGTGCGTGTGTGGTGTGTGCGTGAGTGTGTGTGTGGTGTGTGTGTGTGTGCGTGTGCGCGGGCGCGTGTGTGCGCATGTGTGCGTGTGTGTGTGCGTTTGCCTGTGTGTGTGTGTGCGTGTGCCTGTGTGTGTGTGTTTTTTGCGTGTGTGTGCTTGGAAGACACGAAGCGCCGAAGGTTGAATGAATTGCGTGGACGTAGATTATGTCTTGCTCGCGAAGCTTCCGCATCTGCGAAACGGCAGCATATGCGTCAAACTATGAATCTGTTGATTTTAGAATCGTGGGATTGGCTTGGAAAGAGAAAAAAGACGTTTTCTTTTTTTTTGGTTTGCCTACTGTTTGCAACAATTACCGCATCCAACTCTACTGTTTTTGCAGTAATTAAGCAGGAAATTGTGTTCACCAAAAATATTTTTGGTAGACAGACAATACAGACATGGGCTTCTAGAATTTCATTGGAGGCGAAAGGCTACAGAGGCCTCTACACTGTCTGACGTCCCTTGACGTAAAAAGGACACCAGATGACCGAATATTCTTGAAGCTATCCAGCACAGTGCATATAACAAACGTATCGTCGCTGCGGCTGTTAAAACCACAGGTATAATTGTTATCGCCATTGATCAGTCAGAATTCAGATATTCAAACAGGTTAACATTGCTTGCCCACTCGGCTTACTTCACTTTCTAGCCACACAGCCAATACTCAACAATGATCTTAAACTCTGAACCTACGTGTCAAAAAGAGAGAGAGTGAAAAAAGTCGCCCGAATCTTTCCATTGGGGAACTTGAGTAAATACGTCACAGAGCTGGGGGCGGGGCATCGCGTAAATGTTGCGTAATGAGGTGTAGCTTGGGAATGCTGAATTGTTATTCCGTCTGTAGTGTTCTTATTCATTGAATGAATGAGGAGCGTTAATTGACTTCAAGGAGTGGTGGAACACTGATGTTGGGTTGTGCCCCACTACAGGTTGAATGTACTGTTTATTACATCGCATCTTCTCGAGTCAAGCAAAGCATAAAGTCAAGCGAAAGCCAAGTAAAGACGCCCCTGACTAGATTCTTAACACGCGATCGAGTGCCAGAGCCTTGGAGACGTGCTCTCCTGGCCCGACCCCTTCCCCGCAACATGTCCAGAGAAGATCACAACGGTCACCACCAGGCGGGCACGTAAGCGTTGCCGCGACAGTTTGGTCAACAGCAACACGTGGGCTACGTGTACGTTGTCGGCCCGCAAAGCGAGGGGGTGGTGTACGGTGTTACAAAGCACTAACGAAGTCCTTGGGCCAGCTGCTCCCCAGGGTGCCTTCCCGTCATCTGGAAGATTCTTTTATGGGGTATGGGTTTGTCACCTGCACCGGCTGTCTTTGTATCGGCTGTGCGCTTCGCCTGCGGGGCAGTGGCTACGATCGGGCCCCAGACGACACAAACACAACCTCAGGACGTCCTCAGTATGCCTCCGTGAGGACAATATGACGCCCCCAGAATGTCCTCTTATGGTACTAGAAAGGCGCTAATTCCGTCCCCTTGTCCATACACATAACAACCTCAGCACATCCTCAAAACAACAATTCAGGACTTTTTCATGAAACGCTCCCGACAAGCTGGAAGACAAGTCGCCTAGTTCCACTTCTGAAGCCAGGCAAGTCACCGTTGGACCTCTCATCTTATCGTCCGGTCGCATTGGCCAGTTGTGTAGGCAAAGTTATGGAGAGGATGATCCTGGGACGCCTGGAGTGGTTCTTGGAGTGTAACAACATCTACCCAGATGCCATGGCAGGATTTCAACGTGGTCGAGCATCGATTGACAACGTAGTCGACCTGGTCACTTATGTCCAACACGAGAAAGGCCGTAAGCGTCTCTGCGCATCTTTGTTCCTAGACGTCAAAGGGGCGTATGACAACGTTACGCATGAAGCTGTTCTCACCGCTCTCGAAGATATAGGAGTAGGTGGTCGGATGTATCGCTGGATACGTAGTTATTTGTCAATGCGATCCTTCTTTGTGAGCACTGAAGACGGTCCAACTTCTCCACATTACAGCCACCGTGGCGTCCCCCAGGGTGGCGTACTCAGCCCTGTGCTGTTCAATCTTACGTTAATTGCTCTCACTGAGCATCTGCCAAGCACGGTGAGGCTATCAATGTACGCAGATGACATCTGCATTTGGGCATCGGCTGTAACACGCCTGCAGTTACGAGGAAGAATTCAAAGAGCTGCCACTGAAACATTACACTACCTACGAAACCGAGGCTTGGAAATTTCTTCCGAGAAATGTGCCCTCGTAGCTTTTACACGAAAGCCTACGGATAAGTACACTATAAACATCAATGGTCAAATTGTGCCATACGTTCGATCGCACAAGTTTTTGGGCGTCATAATTGACAGGAATTTATCATGGAGCGATCACGTTTCGTACATGAAGAAACGGTTAATGGGCATCTGTAATATACTGAAGTTCTTTGCAGGGAAGACTTGGGGAATGTCTCCCAGTGCAATGCTACAGCTGTACAGAGTACTTTTTCTCGGTTTCCTGCGGTATAGTTTACCGGCATTGACCAGTGCAAGCAAAACAAGCCTTTGAACGCTACAGAGTGTTCAATCCCAAGCACTCCAGATTTGCCTCGGCTTGCCTCGTAGTGCGTCAACAATGGCTACTATAGCTATCGCCGGTGACCACCTCATCACGACACATATCGACGTTGAGGCACTCCGGACACATATAAGGCATATTGCTCGGACACCCTGCCACCACCTAGCCTCTTTACCAGCAGACAGACCACGTTCGTCGTTTAGCCAAACGGTCACCACATAGCGCGATTTTTTGCCAACATGCTTCACACCCGCCGCCAGACCTTTGATTCCTCCCTGGTGCCTGGCTCAGGCTAATATCAGGCTAACTGTACCTGGCATCAAGAAAAAAGCAGATATGTCGTCACCTGCTCTTAGACAGCTTGCTCTGCTCTTGTTATACGAGACGTATCAAGGCTGTATACAGGTATACACCGACGGCTCTCTTTTACAGAAGAGTTCAACGGCATCATTTGTTATACCGATAAAAGACACGACAAGAAAATTCAAGACCTCCCACCTTACGACATCAACGGGAGCAGAGGTCACAGCTCTTCGTGCCGCATTGCAATTTATCAGCGATCAACAGCCCCAAAAATGGACAATTTTCAGTGACTCAAAGGCGGCGCTGCAACTCTTCTATCCCCTTTACGCCACGGCCCGTACGAACAGCTAGTATTTGAGATTGCAGAAAAGACTCACCAATTCATTGAGGAAGGACATGAAATAGCCTTTCAATGGCTGCCAAGTCATTGTGGAATAATTGGCAATGAACGGGCCGATCGAGCTGCGCGTTCTGCCCATACTGAAAGCGATGAAATATCGATTCCGCTTTCCAGAACTGACGCTGCAAGGAAACTCCGCATGCTTGCTCGCAAGCACACCACGTCACAATGGAACGAGTCACATTTTTTCCATGCACGGTTAGGTACTTTAGACCCAACTCTCAGTCTTCGAATTCCTTCGGAATTACGCCGACGAGACGCTACTATGCTGTGCAGATTATGGTTGGGCGTCGCATTTACCAATGCGTACGCGTTCCGCATAGGAATGGCTGACACTGCTGCATGCAACCATTGTGGCAGTGATGAAACAACTTGGCACATTCTGTGTGAATGCCCACAATACTGCTCGCAGAGACAGTTACTCTGCAATACACTAGATGAATTGGACAATCAGCCTCTTTCGGAAGAAAGACTACTGCGCTGCCGACAGGACTTTATGTCGCAGAAGAAGGCTGTGAAGGTGCTCATGCGCTTCTTGCGTTCAACCGGTCTGTCCAAACGACTGTGATCGGAACTCCCTGAATGTGTGCGCATGTGTTTTTTTAATTTATTTTATATCTCTCTATAGCTATCCTCTTTCCGACCCTTTTCGCCACCCCCGTACAGGGTAGCAAACCAGTTCGTCTAAGTTAACCTCCCTGTCTCTTCCTTTTAATTATTTCTCTCTCTCTCTCAGGACTTTTTCAGTATCTCTTCAAAACAACGATAGCGTGGCTGGTTCGGTACTGCAGGCAGTGATACTACTTAGGATTTACTTCTTTTCATAATATTTCCATACATCGAAAAAACACCAGCGGGGTTTCGAGTATATATACTGTATGAATCAACAGAGAGGTGACTGTGCTGGACCGTTGGAGTAAAACAAACAAAGCTTGTTGATTGAAATTTATTTATTTAACAGTAATTATTCACAACTGACAGCTTTGTCAGGCATTCGAGTATGCATATAGTCTGAAAAAATAAAAGCAGTATCAAGGCAGTCAACACAGCTCAATCAACTACGTTTGTAATCTTCCTTGAAAGTTTGACACAGTGTCCTCATCACCACGTGTATCGGGTCCAATGCACACACTAGTGTTAGAGGCTCCGCTCTGGTAACCTATCAGTAGACTCTACAAGGGCGTTGACTTGACTTGCCCGAGGTCGGGCCATGTGTCAGATGCAGAAGTCGATCCTTTCACATTGAGACCAGGCTGCTTCGAAGCCCGATTGATCACGATTGTCTGTTGTTCCAGGCTGCTTTGAACCACACCTCGCCGCGGTCGGCGGGTGAAAATGCATCCATGATCAGTCTGAACGTTGATCAGCCCAGTGCACCACTCAACACGGCAGTTTACCTACTGTAATCACCTACGACTTACACTCTAACACCTATCTCACTGTTAACCAAGCACACAAACAACAAAGGACACGAACGTTCACTAGTTCACTGCACTTTCCCTGACAGGGCCGCCGCTGTCATTTCGACAGTCAGTTGGCTTGGAATGGCTTGGCAACTTGACTATCTAGAATGGCGCCGCATAGTCAATGGTTGCCAGCTGCTAGTTTGTTGTTACGCGCTACAGCGGCGTATAATGACTAATTTAGGGCTTTGGCATTTAAAAACACACTGTTTTAAATGGACATTTTGCAACACCAGGTTCAATACCTAAGCCAATTGATTGTGTGTGTCTCATTAGGCGCGACGCATAAGTTGAAAATTTTCTGCAAAAAAAACGGGGCAAAAGTATACAGTTACTTCATGACTGTAAGAAACAAACTTGTGGAGAAAGTTTTCACGTATGAAATGCATCTACTTGGTGCGGAAAGGTCTTCAGGAATTATATCTGAGTGCTCAGTGCAGTGCCTTTGTCCTCCCCAAAAGATCCTTAACAGCACCTTTTCCGGACCAATTGTGGTTCTCAGAAAGCACTTGAAAAGACGTTTCTGGGAAAACCAGCTTGTGTCGTCCTCAGTAAGTACTAAGGTCAATGAGAACTGTGCGAGGACGATTGTACCCTATGAGGACGACCTCAGGACATCGAGTGTTGTTTGGCGCCCCTCTGGAATGTGCGGAAGGCCGGTTGTGTGCTGTAGAAGAGACTACCGTGAATTCCTCCTGCGTGGTCACTTCCGAGTCCCCGCACGTGTACCACGTGCATCTGCCACGTGCGTGAAGGGACACTTGTCTTGTGTTGTACTCTATATGAGTGGTTGGTTCCCCAAAGTGACATTCCGCCCTTATCTTCGGAACTGCACGGCTAGGCAGCAGGAGCAGCTCGCCAGAAAGGAACAGGAGAGAGTCGTGAGAAGAGTCGTCGTTTATTTATTATTTATTTATTTATTTATTTCACAATACTGCAGGCCAATGTGCTGGCCCAAGCAGGAGTGGATACATCAAAACGTAATTGTAGAAAACAACAGACAACAATGCAAAAGAAACAAAAGGTTAAGAAAGAAGGTGACGCTCAAGGTCACCAAGAAACTTATTAGAATGAAAGATGTCACACGGCAAACAATTCCAGTCATCGACAGTTCTAGGGAAAAAACTATATTTAAAAGCATTTGATCGGGCGAAAATTGGGGTTAGAGCATGTTCATGACCATGACGAGTACGTCGTACTGAGAGCGGTTTAACACAGTCAGGGAGATCAATTTTTACAATACCACACAAACAATTGTAAAGAAAGGAAAGACGACTGAACTTTCTCCGAGCTTCTAAAGTAGAAATGTCGTTTAATTGCATTAAGGTGGTCGGGGAATCAAACCTACGATATTTGCCAAAAATAAACCTTACAGCCTTTCTGTTAATACGTTCCAGATTCATAATATCTTTCTTGGTATGCGGATCCCAGATAATAGAAGCATACTCAAGCTTAGAACGAACACAGGCATTATAGGCTAGAATTTTAGTACGCGAGGGTGCAGATGCTAGTTTTCTTTTTAGAAACCATAGCTTACGTAATGCAGAAGTGGTAATGTCAGTTATGTGGGTCGACCAAGTTAATTTGCTTGAGAGTGTGACGCCCAAGTACTTATATTTGTCTACATTATTTATGTTAGTGCCTCTTAGAGTATAGTGGAATTGACTAGGACGTAGCGTCCTGGTGATGCGCAGAAGCACAGTTTTGTTAGTGTTTAACTGCATGCCCCCGTTCTGACACCAGTTATCGATAGCGATAAGTGCATCTTGTAAAGCCACATGATCACACGGTGATGAAATTTGCTTAAAAATGACGCAATCATCCGCGAACAAACACACAGACACATTTTCAGGAATAAGAGAAGCTAAATCATTAACATAAATAAAAAACAAAAGTGGCCCTAGCACGCTTCCCTGTGGGACTCCAGAGGACACACGAAGAACAGTCGATGAAGAATTACCAATCACTACATACTGACGTATATCTTGAAGGTAAGCCTGAATCCACAGAACAATTTTTGTAGGTAGTCCAATACGCTGTAATTTGTGTAACAATTTCCCGTGTGGCACTTTATCGAAGGCTTTACAAAGATCTAAAAACAGTACATCAGTTTGGCCAGAAACATCAAGCACACGTGCAAACTCATGGACAGTTGTAACTAACTGGGTAACAGTAGATAACCCCCTTCTGAAGCCATGCTGATGCTTTGATAGAACATTGTGTTCACTGAGAAATTCATACACGTAATTAGCAATAGCGTGCTCAAGAAGCTTGCAAGAACTGCTCGTAATAGAAATAGGGCGGTAATTCTCAAATGATAAGGGGTCACCTTTTTTATGAATTGGTTTCACACGTGCTATACCCCAATCAGCCGGTATTTCCCCCGTAGCAATTGAAAGATTAAAAAGTCCAGTTAGGAATTCCGATAAGTATTCAGCGTAGCGGTTAAAAAAAGCATTAGGAATGCCGTCAGGCCCCGGAGGTTTTTTGGGATCAAGTTGTAATAGCATGTGCAAAACGCCTTCTTGCGTCACTAATAGGTCATTGCCCGAGTCAACGAATGAATTCTTAAGTTCATAATCATCGGTTTGAGAATAAACGCTCTGGAAGTATGTATTAAAGTGTTCAGCAATAGTTGGAGCATCAGTTATTATTACACCATTAACCTTCATTTTACTACTCCCTGTCTTAGACTCGCTTAAATACCTCCAAAATTTTTGAGGGCTATTCTGAAGAAATTCAGTCAGCGTATTACTATAAAAAGTGTTTCTTGCTTGTGCCAAGCTTGTTTTTAGTTTGTCTTTCAGTACGTTAAGCTGGGGTGTCATTGGCACATGCTTCTTGCGAAGCCTTTAAATTTTACGCTTCATGTGGATTATTTCACGGCTAATCCAAGGGTTTGCACGATGCTTATAAGTTTTTCGACACGGTACACAATTTTCAACACAATGACGTATGGTTCTAACAAGCAATTGCCAAGAGGTCTCAACATTGTGTAACAAGGATCCGATATGCGTTTCAAGGTAGTCAATTATAGCTACATCATTCGCCCTAGTAAATTCCTTTATAAGTGTGGCAGGCTGAGTATTTTTAGCATAATGTAAAGCCTTATTCCAAGTAAAAAAAATCTGTTTATGATCAGAAATGCCCGGTTCGATTGCAACATGGCCATCAGAAAATATTTCACTTAGAAAGAGTAAATCCAAAATCGACCCGCCTCGGGTACAGACATCCACCGCTTGCTTGATGTTGAGCAAAAACATGATGTCAAGAATTGAGTCACCCGAAGGAGAGCAGCCATAGCTTAAATTATCCCAAACAATAGATGGCAAATTAAAATCACCTGTTAGCAAGACGTGTTTCCCGCATAAACTTAGAAGTCGATCATATAATTTCATCAAAAACATATCATCTGCATTAGGTGTACGGTAAAGAGCACAAAGAAAGAAGGTAACATGGTCAAGCGATATTTTCAAAAATATGCTTTCATGATCAGCAATTTGATCGGCGAGACAGGCGTCAACGGAATCTTTTACAATAACCGCCACGCCCCCACCACGAGAGCCTCTATCCCGCCTAAAACTTAATATCCAGGCGGCACAATTTCGTTGTCACTTATCAGACCATGTAGCCAGGTCTCGGTAATGACGCAAATATGTGGGTCATATAAAAGAAGAAGATTTTCAAGCTTATCGATTTTGTTAGCTAGGCTTCTAGCATTAAAAGATATCAAGCGAAGCTGGAACGTTGGGAATTGCTATGCCTTAGCAGGGTGCTTTTTAACCTTTGACAGCCATTGACGGGAGTTTGAAGAGTCGTTCCAACTGAAAAGTCGGTACCAATACGGAGCCTATCTTCAACAAGAAATACATTTTTACCGGCATCTTTATCTGCCTTAGCTGACTGCCAAAGCAATTTACGTTTCCGACGCGTTTCCGCACAGTAGTCGTTTTCAATACTAATCTTGGAGCCCTTAAGTTTTGAAACGTTTTTCCAGATAGCCTGTTTTTCCCTGTAGTCTTGGAAATATAGAATTATCGGCCTGTTATCTTTATTGCGTCGAAGCCTGTGAATACGAGCGACAGAAGACCAATTCACACCTAGCTTATTCCCAAACAATTCATCAATAACCTTACGTCGCAGATCGGATTCAGTTTCATCCTGCGATTCAGCAATACCAAAAACTATCAAATTCGATCTGCGGGTGTAGTTTTCTAGGTCAATGAACTTCGCGCTCTGGGTTTGAACGGCCTCTTGAACAGTTTCAACGGTAGTGGTTAGTTTTCCATGGGTTTCGTTAACATTAGCTTCAAGGGCATTTAGGCGCACACCAAAACTCTCGATCGTTTTTTCAGTACCTTCAAGACGAGTTTTTAAATCGGCTATCTCTGCCTTGATTTCCCTCTGTCCATCCAGGATTGCCTGAAACATTTGTTCAACAGTAGGACCAGGATTTGATTCCACGTCCCCACAGAGAATAATTTTGCATGAACAGTAGCACTCATACGCAATAAGAAAGCAGGTGCGTGGGCATGGCAGAATAACAAGAAATCTGTTGTCACTACGTATTGAATATTCGTATCTAACCTGTACGATGAAGAAACGAAAAGCCGTGAGCCACATGTTCCCAGTGCTTTTGCCGCGCCCACTGACGATGCTGAGGAATGGTCCATCTTTTATAGCGTTGGTTGCGACTGACGTAGCACATCCGGACCAGAAATGCAGCAGCGCCTCTTCGATGACGGTGACGTCGAAGTCATGTTGCTGTCTTGAATTGCCTTGATAAAACGGCTCGGCGGTGGGAATCGATGATAAGGCCCCAGCAGCAGAATTCAGCAACGCCTGTACGATGAAGAAACGAAAAGCCGTGAGCCACATGTTCCCAGTGCTTTCGCCGCGCCCACTGACGATGCTGAGGAATGGTCCAGCTTTTATAGCGTTGGTTGCGACTGACGTAGCACATCCGGACCGGAAATGCAGCAGCGCCTCTTCGATGACGGTGACGTCGAAGTCATGTTGCTGTCTTGAATTGCCTTGATAAAACGGCTCGGCGGTGGGTATCGATGATAAGGCCCCAGCAGCAGAATTCAGCAACGCCTGTACGATGAAGAAACGAAAAGCCGTGAGCCACATGTTCCCAGTGCTTTCGCCGCGCCCACAGTTTGGACGTTACTGTCCGACATGTTGCAAATAAACGTCTTGTTAAGTTTTCCTCTATGCCGGTCCTTCTGCCTCAGCTTTCTGGAGTTCTGAACGTCCCCTTGGCCTGCGGAATGACGACCACCACCCATCTCCACGCTATCTACTGGGTCCGCTGCGGCCACCGATGCGGCTCGTAACAACGGCCGCAGTCATCTACTGAAGAAACGCCGTAAACGGGTTTACTTTCAAAGCCTACAGCTCTGCACATGTGGTAGAGATAGCCATCGCTTTGGCTCTAACCTATCCCTTTTCGAAGCATATCACCAACTCGCGAGGAGACTATCGGAACTATGAGCTTTTTCCCGCATGCTAAGCGTATGCTGGAACCTAGCTGCCGATGCGTTCATCCACCTTCATGTAATCTGGTTTGGGCACCCGGACACAAAGGACTCGAGGAAAACAAACAGGTCGATCAGGCAGCCCGCGCACTCTCTTCCCGGGCTCTCTCCCTGTTTTCGGAAGTGTACTCCCAATCAGACAATTAGGCTCTTTAATTTGAAGATATTACCAATAGGTACAAGGAAGAGCACCGGGGCTATCCGGGCCCTTGTAAGGGACTGCGTCGCGTTGACGAGTGCCTCTTTTTATAACTGTTTACAAACACTGTAGTGTGTCCAGCGGTTCTAAAACATTTCAATTCCCCTTTTTATGACAAGTGTCAGTTCTTTGGAGAAGGGAATGACACCTTCCACCTTCCACCGTCTGGTCGTGCAAGTCAAGTCAATCTATCCCACCGGATTCCAACCCCACGAGAGAGGACTGGGAGGCGTCCCTGCTCGGCTGTCAGGACTAAGGAACTTTCATGGCGCGCGCCTCAGAGCCGGCCCGCATATGAAGGTTCTCTAGTCCAGACCTGAAGGCCCAAAAGGCCCTGGTTCTACGGACGCGGGCGCGTTATTGCATACGAAGCTCCGCATTGCAGTTTTTACCTATTGCCGTGAGCGCAGGAGGCCTATAACATCCTAGCGCAATCAGATATAGCTTGCCCGTGCTTAGCAATACCTGCAAGACCAATGTTCGTGTTTTACAGGCAGTACAAGCCCAAGCGCTGAGAGTGTGCCTCGGTCTGCCCAGATGTACGTCAACAGAAGCAACAATTGCAATTGCTGGTGACTATCTGATACAAACTCACATTGTTGTAGAAGTCCTGAGAACGCACATCCGACACTTCGCACGTGCCCCCGGCCATCACCTTGCACTGTTGCCTTCAGAGAGGCGCCAAGCGTCGTTCGCCAAAATTATCGTGAAATACAGCGATAAAATTCCCTCGGGCTTCACTCATGCATCTAAATCATCCATACCACCTTGGTGTCTTATTCGACCCACAGTGCATCTCAGTGTACCAGGGATCCGGATGAAATCTGAGTTTTCGTCGCCCGTGCTGAAACAACTGTCTCTCGTTCTTTTGCATGAGAAATATTCAGACAGCATACATGTATACACCGATGGTTCCACGAACCACCAGTGTTCGTCAGGGGCAGTAGTTATCCCAGCAAGAGGTGTTACCATCAGCTTTAGGACTGACCACTCCACGCAATCTACAGCAGCGGAACTAGCTGCTTTGCGCGCTGCACTTTGTGTGGTAAATCGAGAACCACCGCAACAATGGTCGATTTTCAGCGACTCAAGGGCTGCCATACAATCTGCGCTCTCAGCACTGCGTCGCGGCCCGTACGAACAGCTTGTTTTTAAAATTCGATGCCTTCTCCACACTTTACTCGAGAAAGGGCATCATGTGACGCTTCAATGGCTGCCAAGTCACTGCGGCATCATAGGGAACGAACATGCCGATACTGCCGCGTGGGCAGCCCTTGAAGGAACACGAGAAGAAGCCATACCACTTTCGAGGATTAATGCTGCCAGTAATCTTCGACGACTTGCGCGTGAAATCACGTTTTCACTATGGTGCCCACCAAGCATCGATACGAATCGTCAACACCACCTGTACTCTTTGATGGCTCTCCACACGCCCACTGGACTCGACCGAAGAGAAGCCACCCTTCTTCATCGCTTATGGCTAGGTGTGGCATTTACAAAATCTTACTCCTTTGTCATAGCAATGGCCGACAACGCTCTCTGCGATGCCTGTCATTGCGCAGAGACGCTACACCACATCCTGTGTGACTGTCCATTGTATGAAATCCAGAGACAGTCACTGGCGTCTGCTTTTGCGCGCATCGACAACAGCCAAATGTCTGTGGACACTATTCTGTCAAGTGCCCGAGAGAAGACCTTGCAACGGAAGGCGACGAAGGCTCTGTTGAAATTCCTACGCGACACCGACTTGAACAAGCGACTGTAACAGCAATGTCACACACCGCGGAAGACAAGACTGGACTATGACTGAGTGTGCGCGCGGTGCTGCCGAATGTGCTGTTTTTATCTTCCCTCTCCACTCTCTTTCATCTCCACCATCCCTCTCCCATGCGCAGGGTAGCAAACCGGCTGCCTATAGGCTGGTTAACATCCTTGCCTATTTTTTCCTCTATTTTCCTTCCTAGCGCAATCACCTCCATGTAACCACTTAATGATGAGAAAATGTTTGACCTCTCCTGCATTAAAAAATGTAACAAACTTTGTATTAGACTAGAGCAAGCAGTGATGGCAGTGGACTTGAGGACTAGCAAAGTTGTGATAAAAACAGCGAATTCTTGTACAAACAAGACCTGGTTGCCGTGGGGCACTCCGGATAGGTAGCGAGCTGCGGTAACGAGGCTGGCAAACAAGCGTTCCTGCAGAGCAAACAAGACCGTACCAGACCGTATGCACTAATTATACAAGCGCCGTGAAAAGCCCGTCAACGCGCAGTGAAAGCCGTTGATTTCCCGCTTCCCTTCTCGCTGTGTTCTTGTAGCAGGCGCCAACCCCGAATGCGTAAGAAAGCGGACCGTTTATTAGACCAGAGATGTACTAACAACGTTGTATAGAGGACACGGAATTTTCGCTCTGCAGATGTGTTCTGCACACTTGTTCGTTTGCTCTGAACTGAATAGCGGCCGCATTAGAAGCGTGAAAGTTTTGTCCACCTTATACGAAGGCAAATATAAGCACTTTATTTTTTAAAGTGGCCCTGCAACACTTTTTGAGAATGTTCTGAATATGTTGTTGCCGATCGGTAGTAGAGGCTCAAGACAACACGCGAGCCAAACAATATAGCACAGCACGTGGCCAGGAATTCAAAATAAGTCATCAAATTCAGCTAAAACTTGCTTGCTCTTCACTCGACAAATCACGTTATATGCCCAAAAATCAAACGTCAACGACCCATCTATCAGCCATTGGCTGATTTGAACATAACGCGCTAGCTTGTTGCAGAGATCGCCATGGGAAGCCGCTACTTGTCCACGCGTGCACGCGCAATCACACTAAAAAAAGCCACGCATTCAAAGAAAAAAAAGTACTCAAGGTCGCGAAGCTCGTGTGACGTTTTTCTGTGGCCCTTCCATTCCTCCCTGCTTAGCTTCCAGCGCTTTTCTCGGGACGAGAGAAGAGAGAATGCAATTGCAGCATTCGACAAACCTTCGTAACTACACTCGCACTGGACGGATTCTTGAAATTTTTGCGGCGTTGAATTCGTGAGGCAATAAGCTCATTCAGTGAGTTCAATCCATGGTTGCTTGAAAAATTGTTTCAGGGCCCTCTTAAAAGAATGTGTTAATGTTTAGGACAACGATTGAAAAGATTATGAAGAAACACGTATCTCTATCTCAATTTCATGAAGGAGGAGATTACGACGATGAAGACAATGATAAAGTGAGAAAGATGACAGTAATTGATAGGTTTTAACGTCCCAAATCAACGATAATATTATGACAGAAAGTGTATTAGAAGGCTTTAAAAATTCCGACTACGTTGGGTTCTTTCATGTTCACCTAAATCTAAGTACATGGGTGTCCAGCATTTTCGCCTTCATCGTAAATGCAGTCGCCGAACCCGAAGCGAACAAGATAATCAACATGTCGATGAAGAATTTCAGAAAATCACTTAGCCGATCCTACAGAGGGGGCGTGAGCCACGTTCGAGGCATCAACACCATCATCACCATCATTATCAACACTAAGAACCTCTTGATGATACGGAAGAAAAGTCACTCATGAATATTATTTACAATAATCTTCATCATAATGCAATCTTCGAAGAACTAACCTGCTTTTCTAAATTAAAACTGATATAATATGACCGACCTGTGATTGAAGACCACTGAGCACGCATACTCACTTCCTGCCTGAATACGAATGTGAGCACTAGAAAATGTCTTTTTTATGATCGGGTAGTGGAAGGAATAGCATACCACCAGCCTAAACCACACACTAAATCTATGAAATAAGACGGGGCTGTCAGAGTTTTGCGTTAATACAAACCTCTGTTCGAGGCTTTAACTGGTTCTACAACTGAGGGCATAAAAATTATCTTGTGGCACCGTTTGCCTTAGCACACATCCTGTTTTAGTTTTTCTCTCGGCCTTTAGAAACGTGTAGCGGATAAAAGAATAATTAGTACACGTACAAGTATTTACGGTTTCTGAAGTGAGTTACACTTGTTATGCTTTCGTGGGTTGTTTTTTATATCTTCTTACGAATACGATTATATTCCAGGTACCTTTGCTGAATGGTGACACTTTTATTGGTATTGTAGTAGCAATTATATCGACAATATCGTGTATATATATATATATATATATATAGCACACAGCCCCTCACTACGAAACTGTGACTTTTTGTTAATTGTGACTTTTCTTCATGCTCCTGCTGGGTTTGGCAATGCTCTGAAAAAAATTTGGTGGACCATGATGTAAACCAGCGCAGCCAAAGAGATGGTCGACCCAGCACAACAACCACTCTCTGCATCACACTACGTTAAATGTTCCTTCAGGTCAGTGCAGTGTTGATTTCGTTCAAAACTTTTAAGTGCTCACTGAATCACCTGTTATGCATCTTCTACTGTTTCGAAACTGTAGGTTAAACTGATACAAACAAGAAGCCCAAATGTTTTGCGACTATTTTATAATACATGCGAGGTGTGTTAGAAAAGTAAGAAGACTGGCAACACTGCGCGTGATCTGTCAACGTTGTGTCAAACTTCCTGTCATAGAACGGTTTGTTTTTCCCTTGCACTTTCTCAGTCCGAGTTACAACTCCACAAAGCTAACACAGTAGTTCTGACAGCGCCATGAGTGAAGTTGTCTTTTCGTTGTGCGTTACAGAAATGGAGCATTGTAATTTATAGCAGCGTTGTGCCGTAAACTTTTTCGCTATAGTTGCTTGTGAATCTGCGAGTATGGCTTTTGAAAAGTTGTAGCGTATGAGGAATTTTGTCTCTTAAGAACAAAAGTTTTCCGCTGGCACAAGTCATTTTTAGAAGGCCTAAAAACGATGAAGACAAACCTTGCTCAGGGACACATTGCAGACAAGTAAATGCTAGACCACGACAACTGACCATGTTCGAAGGCCTTTCCATTAGCAAAAATTTCGACCTCAAGACGCATTACTCTTGTTCCTCAACCCCCTAATCAACTAATAGGAGTCCTAGTGACTTTGTGAAATTAGAACATGTACCAAACGAACTTCATTTTGGCATTCTGACGGGCATTCAAAAGACTGTGACCGACCAGTTAAACACCATATCAGTCGAAGACTTCCAGCAATCCTACCAAGAGTGGTAACAACGGCACTTGTGGATTTCTGCCCAGTGAAACTACTTTGAAGGGTATAGCATTGTAGTCTATAAAAAACAGAAAACTTGAGCTACTGCAAACTCTGCCTCTTTACCTTTCTAACACACCTCGTATGAAAAAGTTCAAGGACACGCTAATGCGAATAGACGCAGCTAGATGGGGCGAACTATGCATCCTGTTCGAAGTAGTGCCACAATTCTTTTACATTTGTCTGACCTGCCACAGGTATAAAGAAGTTCATTGATGTTATTTCTCGGAAAATTGTCGCGACAGCTGACTGTATATACTTTCTGCTTCTCCTCACCTTGACCTCTACCAATTTTCGGTTTTTCTTTTCTTTGTGACGCAAAGAAAGGTCACTAATGGCATATCAGCACAGACAGCAGTACGGGGACTGCGCAAGGTGATAGCCGAGAAGTGTGGCAGCTTTAGCTAGTTAATATGACATGGCGATTTTTATAGCGCAAGAACAGACGATGACAAAGAGTCCTTCGTATCCTTTTTGTCTCTTTGTCATCGTTCTGTTCTCGCGCTATAACTATCGTCATGATAGCCGATTCACACCAGGTGCCGGCACGGTACGTTCTCTACTTACTTCTTGAAGAGCATCCAGCAAGCTTTTTAAAGAGCATCCTCCGGCACAATCTTACGTTTCTTAGCGTAGGCACGGTACGTTCTCGACTTTATTCTTGAAAAGCATTCAGCAAGCTTCTTGAAGAGCATCCTCCGGCACAATCTTACATTTCTTGGCGTAGGCACGGTACGTTCTCGACTTTCTTCTTGAAGAGCATCCAGTAAGCTTCTTGAAGAGCATCCTTTACCACAATCTTACATTTTGTTGTTATATACGCGTGTTCAATTCTTTTAGCTCCCCACCGCCTCCGGTGTTTGTTATTTCTCCTTCGACGTCTTACATGCTCTGATTCAGAAAAATGACTAACCGCGAGTGAGGAGTGAGAAAGTTGCCTGTCTGCAGATTTGCGGCATGCATATTTCATATACGATTCACAAAAATATATTTCTATTGACTGCTACCGTATATCTCCTACAACTTAGTTTTAGCTCCTGATCTAGCGCTGACTGCGTAATTCAATTTCCGTGAATTTTGTGGTTCTTGGCGGCGCCGTGGGAACACTGCTTGCCGTTACTTCAAAACGATTTGTTATTGTGCCACATCTTGTGAAGTGGCTGGAGCTGGCAGGCGTGAGTTATGAAGGGCTGCAGACCATGGCTGGATCGACCGGGAACCGTAAACTGAACGGACGTTGACCAAATGCTGTCGCCAATAGTCGCGATTGCTCCCACCCTCCCGTCACCTGTCACCGAGCACTGCACTTGGCCAACCCTCCTCCTCCCACACTCCTCTCCCTAAAAGGTCCTTCCAGCTAAATCTCACCTGCCCAACATTACTACTACTGTTACTTGAACTTACGCGTGTTGAAAGACTAACGGTAATCCTTGATTGATTGATTGATTTGTGGGGTTTAACGTCCCAAAACCACCATTTGATTATGAGAGACGCCGTAGTGGAGGACTCCGGGAATTTTGACCACCTGGGGTTCTTTAACGTGCACCCAAATCTGAGTACACGGGCCTACAACATTTCCGCCTCCATCGGAAATGCAGCCGCCGCAGCCGGGAATCGAACCCGCGAGTTGCGGGTCAGCAGCCGAGTACCTTAGTCACTAGACCACCGCGGCGGGGCTAACGGTAATCCTTATATCACTCCTCCGGTGGAAACCGAAATCGGTAATTGTTCCTGCTCCAGACAACATCCTGCCATGGCGACAAATCCCGTGAGTAACCACGTCGCGGCGACAAAACTGCGGCAGCGAGGCGCGAAAAAAGACCGAAACAAAGACACGACAGTAGCTGAGTGGAGTGCCGCGGGGTTATCATCTGAAGCACGCCCATCAATGGCCCGCCCTTCTTCATTTCGAGAATGTCTCGGGGCCTCGGCCTATACAGTTAGGCACCAAGGCTTAGACGTGGCCTACGCGTCACGAGGAGGTGGTCTGACGGATGCCCCTTCAACGGGAAGGCAGGTCACGTATCCGGAAATGGAGGAGATAAGAAATGAAGATACCGAGCCACCTCGTTGCCGTCCAGATGTATATTCCTATATAAGCTGCCGATAGTACAGCCTCTCGGCAGCGTCTTTATTATGCTCTTCGCGAGCTCAGTTCCGAAGGGCTGTCTTTGTCCAGACTCCATCTAAAGGTAGTTTTATGTTCTCGCTGCTATCTTTTCACTACTACAAAAGGAATGCCATTTTGAAAAAGTTAACAAGAATAGAACCCAGATTCCCCTACTCAAATTTCTTTTCTTTTTTTATTTCTGACCTTCTTCGCATTGCTATTTCGAGATCGTAGTCAAGAACCCGCCGTTACGCAATGGGAATTCAGCGACCCCAGTGGATGAATCTGGTGTAATAGGGCTGTGGCAAAAGCTGTAAGTTGGTTCAATTTCGTCTTCTTAGAAGTGGAAGATAATAAATTGGGTGCTTTTGATCCAGAAAATGCTGCGCTGAGTCCATTCAGAACAATCAAAGGGTGAACCCATAACTGAACGAGATTCGCTAAACTTTGTTCTTTTAGGGTAGCTTTTTGCAGCCTTCAGCAAACCGCAAGTGTTACACTGAGCTAGAATACGAATATTAATGTGAATAAAATTGACTGGCAAGAATAAAAAGACGGCTTTGACATCAGAATTGTCTTAAAAGAATGTAAAAAGGAATGTGGAAGTTATTTGCTACTAAAATTTGTATCGGCGTCAAATGAAACTTGAACAGCATCAAGCCTTCCTGATGGTATAGTGCACGTCATCCTGTTACCACTATTGACAGGCGTGTGCATCTTGTTAGGCAGCTTTCCGCATATATGCGTGCCTGCCTGGGGTGATAAGTTGACGGGGTTCACTATATACCATCGCGAAGGCTTGCCGCTGTGTGGGTTTCATTTTACGCCGATAGGACATTCGCCATATGGCGGTATCTCGGATGCTCACCTGAAAGTCACGGGTTCTATGCTGTCCTAGCAGTCGCAAAATGCCAGAAGCCAGCAATATCGCTGTTTTGGTACGTAAAGATAAACTGAAAAAATAGTTAATATTATTATCATTTTTCTAAGGTTGAGCATGCTTGTGGGTGAACAAGGAAGGGCACAATGCGCGCTGCTCGATGTGAACGATATGAATGACGTTTCGTCAGAGTACTCGCGTTCGACTTTTGATGAAGTAGTCCAGACTGAAATTGCAGGCACTATAGTTCATACGTAGGACCACAGTGCAGAGCATTGTTATAATGAGTGCCTTTTCGCGAAAGGACATTTTAGATATGTCGTATTCAATCTGCATATACTGTGACGCTAACATCTTCACTATCCCATAAACTACGTCTTCCCGCTCCCTTATACAAAAGTTTTGTGCAAAATAGTACGTTCATGTACAGCATTCCCGAAATCGTGACAACGTTACTTTGATGTACACATTAAGGTGTAAGGATGATTTATTTGTTTAGCTTTCTCTCTCTTCCTCTCTCTCTCTCCACACACACACACACACACACACACACAGCCACACACACACACACACATATATATATATATATATATATATATATATATATATATATATATATATATATATATGTGTGTGTGTGCGTGTGTGTGTGTGTGTGTGTGTGTGTATGTGTGTGCGTGCGTGTGTGTGTGTGTGTGTGTGTGTGAAAAAGAACGTGTTCTTTGATCCAGTGGAAAAAAACAGAGAAGTAGAAGACGGGCACAACAAAAACTTTTCATTTTTCCTGCGTTTCAGGCGGAGACAGCTTTTTTGACAATAACTAGGAGACTGCACTCATTAGGTCTTCGCGAGTATCTCAATAAAAAAACGAATATAAAAATGCAAATGACCGGTAGAGATTAGGAAGGCTAAAAAACAGAAGTGCAACTGTATGGAGGGCGGTGAAAGTGGTGCAAGTGCACGCGAACGGACATCGAAGATGCGTGACATCGAACAGAAGCCAGGCAATCCATGTCTCCCAGCGGCTGAGCTAGAGTGCGTGTGAAGTGCAGCGTCAGGAGAAGTGTGTAAAAAGGGTCTCGGGTTACGCCACTGTTGCCCGTTGGTGATAGGATTAGGCTGGCGATTGCGCTAACACCGCTGGGTGCGGCACGCAATGCTCGTAGGCACGTAGTGTTACATCCTCTCGACACCGCTTAAGCCCGCTCTGCTTTCAATCGTGCTCGAGGAATTAGCTCTTCCTTCTCGGAGCATCGCGTGCTTCTTTCTGTGCCGACGAAGAGACCGAGATTTCTCTCTATTGCGCGGTGTCTTACAATAGCTGCCTGCTTCTGACATCGCTTCCCGCGAACACAGTAGTATATATCATGGGTTCGTGTGGAGTGTCCTGGAATAACTCTGCTTGACAGAATGCGCAGACGTCAGTCCTGTTAACTGCATACGTTTTATTAGTCAGAACTTTGGATGGTTTTCGTTCTAATAGCTCATACAATGGCGTGACAAGGAGCAATGCAGCTAATCTTTACTGTCTAGCGAGTGGTTTCCGAACTGCACCTTCCACCCCCCCCCCTTTCTTGCCTTCATAAGTATTTATGAAAATAGACTACGGAGAGGCTCGTCAAACGTGATCTTAAACTTGCTTCATCTCGAGGTTTCGTTGCTCCTTAATAATGTTGCTTTAGGAAAATATTGTTGCCTGACCAAGTACTGGTGATATCCTGTTTGTTATCCGCCATGCTTGCTAAAGAACAGTGCGTGTAGCAAAGGCTGGGATAGAAACATTTTAAGATACAAAGGTTGCATACCAGGATAACTGTCTCGTGGCCCTGAGGTTCATAATGAGTATACAAAACCTGGAGGAAATGTGCCGTTTGAAATGGTTTTGCTGCTTGTTCTGGGATCACCGAAAGCTCTATTTTTAATGAAGAGTTCTTGTATGTGACATGACGGAGAAACAAGTTTGGATTATGACTGCTGTCTTTCTTAGAGTAGCAGCTATCACTTCCGTTTTACATCACAAAGAAATTCTGTTTCGTTCACTCTCGTTAACTTATCATTGTTTGCGGATAGCTACTGCAACTCGCCTGTTCGCAATAATGCTCTAGACTGCGTATATAAGCAACTCGTGAAACATTTATTTGTCTGCCACATTTCAGTACATTATGATGCTTCATTCATGGAACAACCGAGAAACCGAGATTTTACTCCGGGGGTATATTTAAGCACCTTTGAAATATCTCCAAGCAAGATGACGTCGAAATTGCCACCTCTGTAAGCTTAATTACCGAACTATTATGGTACGCGTCCGGCTGAGACTGTATACGTTCGGCTATCACGAATTGAGAGTCTTCTCTTATGACTAAGACGTTTATTCGTTTTATTAAAAGGGCCAAATGATTTACACTGGGCTGTTTTCTTCCGTTGTAATTTTGTTTCATATATGGTTCTGGTAGAGAAAAGAAATCTGTGATCACAAGCTCCTATTGTGTTCGCATTCCTTGATACACTCAAAAGGTGGCTTTATGACACCACAATACATAGCTTACCACGTGCATAATTTCTTCAAAATGTTAGTGTATCTGATAAGAATCTCTTTGCGCTCTTTAACTCACTCACACTGCGTGTTAACATGTACTCACCCAATTCTCACACGCTACGCGATATTTCCACGCTGTTTTTCTTTCTCATATAACGTCATGCATTGGCAAGCTCTTCGAAAAATTTATACTCACTCGCCTTGACCAATACACAGAAGAACGAGGGCTTCTACCAACATCTATGTACGAATTTAGGCGAGGAGTGTCTACCCAGGATATCTTCTTACTGCTCAAAGAGGAAGTGCTTAACCCAGCGCCAGGTAGTCTCAACAATCTACTCGTTGCACTCGACATCGAAAAAGCATTTGATAATATTGCGCACTCTACCATACTAGACGGTCTTGCAGCCATAGGATGCGGACAACGCATATTCAACTATGCCTCTGAGTTTCTTGGAAATCGCAAGGCGCAGATTGGCATCGCTGGTACCAAATCATCACCATACGACCTCCCACTGAAAGGCACACCTCAGGGCTCCATCTTGTCTCCATTTTTATTCAATATCGGCCTCCGGAAACTAGTCCTCCAGCTGGAGACTGTACCAAACCTTGGCTGTGCCTTTTACGCGGACGATATTACGCTATGGGCAACAAAGGGCTCCTATGGAGAACGACAAGATGTACTGCAAACCGCTATAGACATGATTCAAGGCTACCTCACTGCTGCAGGCATGTCGTGCGCACCTAGCAAATCGGAATATTTGCAAATAAGACCCCCACGCACTCGGTCCAACCGTGCACTCGCGCTGCAGCTAGAAATTGCCGGACAGATCATCAACAGGACCCCAGTTGCTCGAATATTAGGCATGCACGTGCAAGAAACCAACAGCGTAAAGACTGCAATAGGCCAACTCAAACACACCGTAAAGAGTATTGCATTCTTATAGCTAGAATTGCGCGAAGTAATGATGGGATGACAGAGGCCGACATGGTACGCCTTGTACATGCCTTCGTTCTCAGCCGAGTCACGTTCGCTCTTCCCTTTCAATCAACACGCAAGCCCGAAATAGAGCAGATTGACAGACTCATCAGAATTGCGTACAAAGCAGCATTGCGACTTCCGAACACCACAAGCACAGAAAAACTCATGGGACTGGGCATGCATAATACGTATGAAGAATTGGCCGCCGCCACGCTAATCGCACAGCGAGAACGACTCACCACTACGCTCCAGGGAAGAACACTGCTACAGAGGCTGGGATACCCTCTCACCCCTCAATATTGTGGTGATGAGACAGTCATTGTACCCAAGCAAATACGTGATCAAATAATCGTGGAACCAGTTCCAAAAAAACATGCACCCGCTCTACAACAAAAAGCGCCGTCAAGCGCGAGCACGAAAACTTCTGCAGAGAAGTAGCGATCCAGACGCTTACTTTACCGACGTCAGTCTTTATTCCGCGCCACCACAAGGCTCCAGAAAACAAGCATATGCATTGGCAGTGACTAACCAAAGCAAAGTCGTGGCCTGCGCGTCCCTACGCACCAGATCAAGTGCCACCGCAGAGGCAGCAGCCATAGCCTTGGCAATCAGAGAAGCCGAAAGAAGGGGGCGCTCAGCGTATATTTTGACAGACTCACAAGCTGCATGTCGCTTATATCTTAGAGGCACACTTCCAAGGTGCGTCACTGATAATTTGGGGTTCATGTTGATGGAGGCACATGGCGTCACTTGGTGCCCAGGGCATGACGGCCTGGAGGGGAACGAGGAGGCAAACTGCGCAGCTCGCGGACTTACTGGCCGAGACGCAGAACTCTCCTCAGGACACCTCACAGGGCATCATGAAGAGCAAAGTGTAACAAGCAGGCAGATATTGGAAAACCAACGCCTTACAAGACGCACGTACGCCCCTCCACATCCGAACTTAAGCAGCCAACAAGCCCGGGATTGGCGCCGCCTCCAAACGAACACATACCCCCACATATAAAAACTACACGCAATTTTTCCACAGATATACACAACAGGGGTATGCCCATGGTGTAGTAACCACACAGCCACACTTACACACATAACCTACCAATGTACCGAGCGGCCAGCCAATGCAGTATCTAGGTTGGTGCGCTTACTACAAACACTCACAACGTGGTCTTGGGAGGCACGGCTTTCCAAGCTGGCACTGGGGAGCCAACTGGTGACCCTAGACCAGGCCCGGTGAGCCACTGTGGCCAGTGGGGCTCTACAGGAGGGCTCCACCCGGCATTAGTCACGTAATTTTAATTCTTCAATAAAGTTTATTCTCTCTCTCTCTCTTTCTCATACCAATATCGCCGCAGCCTCCTATGTTATAACTTACAACTTTCCTGTTCGTCTCTTGTCCTACGGGCATGCGAAAGGCAATGCACGCATGCGCTTTCATCATGAACATACGCGTGACCTTTCGCAAACAATGGTAATATGTTGTCTTTATTGTTATTTTCTTTTTATCTTTTCATCTCACGTAGAGCTCAGGCGTCTTTCTCCATTTCATTCAAATCCAGTGACAACTAGACCGGCTGGTGTGAAAAAGAGATGAAAGATGGCTTTGCGCAAGTAGGGAGCGAAAGTCAAAGATGGGAAAAAAGTCGATCGCTTTCGTTACGCCAATCACGAAGGTCACGTAACTGCATTAGTGCCACTGGCCGACTACGACAAGCAACGGGCAGAGTTTCAAATAGCGACAAAAGAAGATTTGAGTCAAATTTTTGAAAATTTTTTTATGTTTTTGTATTTACCGCACCCCACGCACGTGCATGTCGCAAACGAGGAAGCAAAGGAGGGAGTCGCTGCGTAAGGCATGGACTGGCGTGTTCGGAGCGTGCTTTATAAGCCAGTTAAAAATACACAGAACAAGGTAACGCGCGCAGCGTAAGCAACTTTTAAGGTGATGCTGACGCTTGTGTAAATCTCTTCCGTGCGTAAATCTCATTTTCCAGACTTCCATTTTTCCCCTGTGCTTGGTGCGCGGTCCTCTCCGCATTGCGTGTCTTGGTTTCAGGCGTATATAGAACTCAGTGCTTTTTCCTAATTTTCGTGTACATTACACCTGCTGCCAACATTGTATAACAAAATCAAGAACGACTTTTGCCAATCCGCATCGTCCTCGCAGCATTCTCCCGTCTGATAAGAAGAAATAATGGGGAGACAAATACTTCCTTTCGTAATGCAGTCTCGTCTTATATATATATATATATATATATATATATATATATATATATATATATATATATATATATATATATATATATATATATATATATATGTGAACGCAGTACGAATGTAATCAAAGACGCGCGTCGCTCCGACCAGCGTCAGGATGCAAAATAAACTCTTGCTCGGATTATTACCGCGCAAAACTAGCAAAAGATGAAACGGAGACTGAAATAACGGCGTGACATCGTAAGGTTGAGTAATGGAGAAAGCGTGAGTGTTTTGTCAGATGCCGCTAAAGCAGGTAGGTACTTAGAGTGAGCGAAAGGGGGGGAGAGGGGGCCAGGTTGCTCTCGGGAAACGGGGAGAAGACTGAAGGGGAAAGAAGGGCAGCTTCGGGGACGAGCGAAATCTGCAGGGACAGTGACGCGAGGCGGTGACGACGCCGACTCGACGCAGATATTCCATTAGATGGAGCTCTGACCCTCAGGGGATCCTGAGGCAAATTGAAATGAGTCTGCAATCTGATTGAGGCTCCCGGCCACGATGTCGGATAGAGGGACTGAGGAAGAAAAAGAAAACATTCTCGCGGCAAGAGTTTATTGAAGGACGTCGGAATAAGAGAGCGCAAGAGGAACCAGAAAAAATAATTATTACAGGTATGCGTCCGGCATTATAACAAAAAAGTGTTCGCCAGTGTAAGCGCGCACGAAGTTCAGTAGAAGAGGCGTAGGCTTTGGTGGAGACCTCCTTTAGGCTGCCGAGCCAGTTATTTTCTTTTGTACGGGATAATAAAGGGACGGAGCCAAATAACAAAGGTATGTCCGGGACTGTTGTTCTCATGGTGGCTGCTCTTTGCGTTTCCTATCGGGATGGTGGTGAGGAATACACGCGTACACTCGGTAGCTTTTTCAGCGAACTAGCGCAGGAGAACGAAAGCCCGCACGAAGCTGAAAAAAAGAAAGGTTTGGTAGTCATCGCTGAACTTGTGCAGGTAGGGTGAGAAAGAGAGAGAATCTCGGACGAGGTGAGCCACGGAAAAGCAACTGATTCCTTAGTATGTTTTGCCAGCTCACTCATACCCCATTGCTCAGCTACTGCGGAGAACAGTCGTGGACTTCCGCATTGTGTGAGCCTAAGCTTGGAGTGCCCGTTATAGGGGCAAAGCTCCTTAAGCCATGGGTCGTGCGTCCGCAATGTGTGCAGTAGTAGTCGTAGTAATCGTCGTCGTCGTTGTAGTGACGGAAATCAGTGATGGAGATGCGTCACTGATGGCTTGGTAGACACCGGCTTAAAACATTTTTTTGTTAAAATGCAGTTGTTTGTGGAACAGTATAAAAACACAAAATAAATACCGGTATACAAAAAATACAAGTTTTCTCGATAGAGAGCAGGAACAGAAAGGAAGTAAGAGCACAGTAACGGTGCCAGAGCAACAGCTTCGGAACATTTGGTTTATAAAATATTCAAAAGAACATATAGTTTCTGGCAAAGATCCTGTCCACGTACTCCGCATTGATTTGTATGCGCATAAGCTTAGCGAGAAACTTTATTCTGTTTAGAATTGTTTCTTCCATTATTATTAGTACCAGAGAAAGGAAGAACAAGAATATATCAAGGATTCCTGGGAATAAACGCAGACGTTTGAGCATCCTTCACTGTGAGCGTGGGATGCAATCGACCAAAAACCAAATGAAAAGCAACATCTATAGCGCCGATCAGATCTTCGTGTAATGTGATGGCCTCATTCGTCTCGCTTTTTAGCGAATGTAAGCCCTGATACTTTATTGTCAATGTTTTCTAACAAACGATGAATCTGCGTACCAGTAGGATTGCGGCTCTTGGTGCTCTTTGACCTCAATAGTAGCACCACAACGCTGTAAGCTTCGATAATTGAAATCTTACTTCTTGTTTTCCACAAGAGCATCACAAATGAAAGCGGCGCTGTATGAATGGAGTGAGTTTAAAATAGGGACATGGCTTCCCCAATCAGACCTGTTTGCTGCGTGACCTATCAGCGGCCGCGCTACAGATACGTAAGTTCAAAGCAACGCGCGCCCGACGGCTTTGAACGGCTTGCCGTTCAAAAGCTTCCGCGCACTTTTAAGAACGCTTAAGCTACGGTCCAAACACAGTCATAGAGGAAAAGAGCTGTAAATTGGGCGAAAAGTTCATTACTCGAGTGCCGCCTACGTTACATGCAAAAACAGTTCATTGTGCGCACAGGTGGACCCTAATTAGCCTAACAAGAGAGCCCCGTGTGTCGCTTGGAAAGCTTTCCCAAATGCTAGTTATTCGTCACTGTTTGCAATGATATTTCACGGTTGCTGTGCGTGTGTTCGTTTTAACCTGCTCACTTTTAATTCTGCAGAGTTGCAATTAGTCCTCGTAAGCTGAGCCTTCAAAATGAGGGCCGATTGCAAGTAGAGGTTTGGGCGTCTCTACGCGACTGAGTGACTGAAACAACTATAATAGACGCACGAGAGACGTGAAGAAACTCAACGTCGCTATAGGCCCACTCAGAGACATTCTGGTTAAACCAGAAGCCCCGGGGCCTCTAGAATGGTGGCCTCTAGAAGGCCATCATTCGAGAAGAAAGAATATGAATAAGAATACCTGCTTGTTCAGAGAGAGAGAAAGAATACAAAGTTAATAACTGTGAAGCATTTCTTAGTGAGTTTCGGCAACGTTGAGCCTATCTATCTATCTATCTATCTATCTATCTATCTATCTATCTATCTATCAATCTATCTATCTATCTATCTATCTATCTATCTATTAGCCGCTTACGTTTGGGTGCTCTCGTGGTCACCCCCGTAACTTGGCGTGAACATAAATTAGCGTGGGACGGTGAGATGGTTTGGCGAATATGAAGCGCTGGTCAAGACATGAATAATGTCATAATACCATAGCGTTCGTCGTCAAACACTTCCAGTCAGACAGTGGCACACACCCACAAGCGGGGATGTGCCGCTGGTATGCGGGTATGTGCCACAGGTGATTGACAGTATCTACCAAGGAACGATGAGAACACACATAAGCATTTTTACCGCGCGAGTATTAAGAAATACCCGACATCAGTAGCGTCAATCAGACGAATGCAAAGAATAAATGTGAGGGTGCCAGCTGGAATCAAACCCAAGCATTCTACATGACAATGAAGCATTTTACCACCGACCTACGCCAGTTCTAGGAACTACTTTTCAAATAGACGGTAATATTCGTAAAACGTCAATAGTAGTTGCAGTGATGCCTACCCAATTTTATAAACATCACATATGTACTCCTTCGATACAGCCGTCAGGTCGGGTTAACGTATATTGTGTTTAGTTGCCATGCGCTGAAGTTGATTTATGTAGCAGTGTTCAGGCCCAGCATCGTCCTGAGCATAAGCGCTTCATATCAGATTCTGGTGTAGCTATTACGCAAGTTCCAGTTGGCATCGTTGCCCAAGTGCGAACAACTGGTTATATGAACATCCACAACTCTTCAACTTATGTCTGTACGTGCAACATTTGTACATATATTTAGCGTCTTATCATGACGTTTCGCTCAATACTAAAGATTGCAACATTGTCACCTACCCTCCGCATGCTTTGCATAATGTTGATTCCCATGTGCGTGGGATCTCCCGATTTTTTTTTTTAATCCGGCGAGTTTGTGAGGTGAGTCAAACCGCACCTACAGGCACTGTGCGGAAAACCCTTGGGTCCTAGTGGCGTCTTCGGCTTGCAGGACAGTTTATAGTTCAATTTTAGAAGCATTCTAGGTCACGTGAGACCATCCTTAAGTATGTGTATTTTTCACTATATAGCAAAAAAAAACAAAAAAAAACAGATGGTTCTGGTGTCATGCCTTGGTGACAATAGTTTTCCGCTGTAGTTCCCGAGAAAGGTGAGCGCGTACTTAGAAAAACATGTTCATATCGCCTAGGATCATACTCACGAGTGGAGTTGATTGTTATTGTGGATAATAATAATAATAATAATAATAATAATAATAATAATAATAATAATAATAATAATAATAATAATAATAATAATAATAATAATAATGATAATAATAATAATAATAATAATAATAATAATAATAATAATAATAATAATAATAATAATAATAATAATAATAATAATGATAAAAATAATATAATAATATCTCGCGTTTTGGACACCAAAGCGACTATATTATGAGAGGCGCTGTGGCGAAGGGCTTCAGAAATTTTTACCATCTGGTGTTTTTGAACGTGCCTCAACCAAGGAGGTTGGTACCAACAACGCACACTACACAGGCTTGTGCCTATTCCGCCTTCATCTAAATGCGACCGGCATGGCCTGGTTTGTGTCGGTGACCTTCAAGCCAGCACTCGATCACCGTATAACCTCCACACGATCACG
This sequence comes from Rhipicephalus microplus, assembly GCF_043290135.1. Taxonomy (NCBI): domain Eukaryota; kingdom Metazoa; phylum Arthropoda; class Arachnida; order Ixodida; family Ixodidae; genus Rhipicephalus; species Rhipicephalus microplus. Next base: position 81,096,762 of record NC_134704.1, read on the forward strand.
GCTTTGTTCAGTTTTGTTCGATAAATATCATTTGCCTTACAGTGCCGGTCCTGTGTCTCTTTTCCTGTGTGTCTGCATATTTCAGTTTTTTTTTAAATGTAGTATCACGGTGCCAAATCGGTCTTACGAAATTCCGTAACGTGAACGATCATAAAGAGTAAACCTATCCAATCGTCCACTCTTTATACATTGGCACTGCAAACGGCTTACTGCCAATATTTTCCTTTCGGGAATAGCGTTACGGAGCCTTGGTATTGAACAGACAAAAACTAACGCGACCGCTATCGAAAGAGCTCATTGGAGAGACCGAACGCAATTATTCTAACCGGTGAGGTAGGTAACCCCGGTCCGAGATGTCGTTGGCGCGATGCTCATAATATGAAAACAGCTCTGAACGATCAGCTGCCATCACACCGTGTTTTGTAGCTTGTTGCCCCTTTTCTGGTCTCCTTCGAGCTAATGAACTCTCCGGTTGGCAGGTTCAAAAATATCGCATCAACCTGCCTACGGAGCCGCCCCTCAGTGTACGCTCATAAGTTCATTCACTGCATTGTTTGTTCCTTGTGAAAAATGCCCACGCATTCCTTTGTTGCCAGAGATGCGGATCTCTTCCGGCGTCTTCTCATCTATCCTGTGCCACGGAAGAACGATGAACGAGCTTTTTGCCTTTTTGAGCAGCACAAGCGCTGATTCGTGTTCAAGTGTTTTTTTCGTGGAGTCTCTTCGAGGGAGCTCCAGAGTCGTTCTCGTCTCGAGACACTTTATATGTACTACTCTGCGCCAAAGGAGCAAAGCGATGCCTTTCCGAGAATAAACGATCATTCGCCTGTCAAGTCTTTTGTAAACCGTGGCTTGGTGGGGCCCATTTAGCCTCGGGCTTGTTTAGCTACCCTGTCTTGTTGAAGGGAGCGTTGCTCCAGTAAATGTTATTTCGCTTCTACGAACACACCATTCGTTGAAAAAAAAATAGCCTCGTCGCAGCATTTTACGTTGCCTCACTTGTTACAAGCATCTCGTCCTCAAGATTCTTCGAGTGTGCGGTGGGCTTGTACGTTGTCGGGCTTTGTGGTTCCATGTTATTGGTAGAACGTTCATACTTGGAGATAAACCGCATAGTTGTTGCGTACCACGTGTCTACTGCAATTTGCAGTAGTATTTTGTTTTTTAAAGCTCACAAACTTAATCCTACTTTTTTGTAGTTTGGTTGCCTCGTGATTTGTTTTCTGCTCAATGTGGCCAACTGTTCACGTTAGCACGCTGCAGGCGTTTTATCCTCTTTCCTGGTTGTCTTATTGGCCATCCTCCTCTATAGACAGTTTCCAGATTGCATGTGTTGCACCCCAGAAAAAGTTCCGTTCACCTCATTTACCAGCTCCTAACTTCGAAACTTAAAGTACGTTTTCAAGTTCCTTTTAAATGTATGAAATGTCTTCCTTCAGTTTTTCAGACAAAATGAAAGTGCCTAAAATTCAAGTAAATCTCTTATAAACTTTTATGTAGCTCAAAAGAACATTTATTTGAATATAATTTGTCAAATGAAGGAAAGAAATGGCAAAAAATCAGCTTGATACTTTCTAAATCTCTTCTTGCCTAACAATGCTATTAAGATACATCCGTGGACAAACCGGATGTCATCAAGAAGCTGTGTTTTTATATAATGAAGGGGTCCATTATCTCTGTCTTAGCTGTTAGTTGTGCTAACTCTAGTACAATCTCTTTGTCCTCTTTCGTGTTCAAACTATTTTAAGGAGGCGGAGGTCATGTTTTTGCGCACGCGCATAATCAATGTGTAGAGTTAAATTGTTACAGGTTCATTCTTTACCCTTAATGCTAACTGATAAGAGTCAAGTGACAACTTGTGCGAAGTCATGCTTTTGGTTTGAAGCGTGGGAAAAAGATATAGTAGCAGGAACATTTACACTGAACACTTGACTCCGGTAACTTTTTCGTCACGCGGTACATGATCCATGACTTGAACAACGCTCTGCTCAAGAAAGATGCCTACTGCTACACCATGAATGATTCTAGAAAGATACCAGGTAGGACTGCATGATTTATTGATGTTAAAGGGCCACTCATCAGGCCCCATACCAAATTTTAGTTAGACCGTGGAAGTTGTTGGGTGTCCGACGAGGAACATTTTGCCACAAAAATTTTCTAATCGGTTCATTACGAGCAGAGAAAACTGTTTTGTTGAAGCGAAGCGAAACGAGGATGAGACGAGGGGAGCTCAAAACCCTAGCCGCTCCTCCGCGTAGCCTTCGCAAGCCACATCTCTTGCCTAACCTCTCTGACATCCGACTAAGAATTCACGTGCGCATGACGTGCCCGAAGAAGCCCAGCCCCTATGCATGAGAGTGGTGTTTTTTTCTCTTTTTGTTGTTGTCGACCAGCGTTGTTTTGAGGTCTACTGCCTGTTTTTGCGAGATGGTTAGGAAACGTTGGCTTAGATGTGGTAGGATAGATGAGTACAATGACTGCTCGAACGCGTAGGAGCGTTCCACCGCTGTCATCTGCTCGATGCACTGACCGCAGGGACGCATATCGTTGCAATTATTGCGGAAGTAATGAAAAAAAAGAAAGCGCTCACATTCCCTCATTGCGTCTCATTATTAGGGGCGAAGCTCCTTAAAGCGGCACCCGTTTGTCCATCATCGTAGTGCGGAACCATTCTCACGTTTTGACCTGGAAGGTGGTAATGGTGGGAGATTTCTCCTGTGCGTTGTTGAACAATAAAAAATTCGCAGCGTGCGCAATAACTAAAAGCCAAATTCTCCTGTCTCTCATTCCCATTAGCAGCATTTGGCATGTACATTGAGTACTATCTGGCAAGAAAGGGTTGCTACGTTATACTCGCTGGGCATAGCCTCCTTGGTTTTAGAAAAGTTTAGTGAGCGTTTGGCCGCAGTGCCATGAATACAGAGAATTAGTATATACCATGAACTCGAGGTGGTTAAAGATGGGAAGTAAACACGAAGCGCAAGCCGTAAGAAAGTGTGCCATCTCTCGTTTAGTCTTTGGAATGTCCGCTGGATGGCAGTGCTTTTATATGCGGAATATATGATGAAAAGATGCGAGATGGTGGTAACGAACGTTGACTAGATGGACGAATGGACACACAGACAGATGCATGGACGGACGCACGGATGGCTGCATGGACGGATGGTAACATGGACGAACGCAGGGACGGACGAATGGACGGACGTGCGGACGCACGAACAGACGCACGCACGACTGGGCGGATGGACGCATGATCGGACACACAGACGGACGTATGGATGGACGAAAGCAAGAACGAATAGACGGACGGATGCTTCGCCCCACTCTCCATCATTCACGCCGTGGGTATGCTGCCATTTTTTTATCTAGAGATTTATTAATTGCTCCAAGAAACAAATATAAAAACTACGCATGTCGTGTTAAATAATTTTCGCTCTGTTGCGTGCCATTGTTGGCAACGTCAAAGCACAATCGTCTACGTAGAGTATCAATTTCACTGCATGGCCGTGTACGTAGGTCCAATCATACGGGCACGTCATGCCCTCATTATCTGGGCACGCGCCCACAAAAGGAAGGTGGAGCAGCGTTTATCTTGAAATTTGACTCGTTTCCGCGGTGCGCAGCGTTGCGAATTTTGGCAGATGTGACCGTGAATGCCTCAACTACGCATTGCGATTGTCAGCTGAAATTTGAGAAACCTGGTGAGTGGCCCTAAAAAAAGATGTCTGGGTGAACTCATAGTTGTATGTTTTCAGGTGAGGAACATATCCTACACTTCAGCTATCTGTGAAAGAAGATTTGAACACTTTGACGTCACACATCATATCTTCTAATGCTGCTAGAAATGCGCAATCTTCATAATAACAGTGTTTCTTTTTTGGTGAGTATGATAGCCATGTTGAGGATATAATCATTTAGTAGTCGTAAAAATTTCAGCCATGAGGATCAATCCGGGCGTATTATTACACATACAATAAAAGCATAAATCCATCTTTTATGAAAATAGTGATAACAGAGATGTCCGTACAAACATTTTTTGTACAGGAGTGCAGTAGTATTGAGAAGAAATGTGTTGCTCACATTCTTCTTTTCTGAGTACGATATTTGTGGTCTTTAATGTTTCAAGAAGCAACACATTACCAAAAAAAACGTACTCAAGAATTTTCAATAGGAACACTAACCAATTCACCGCAGTACAGCCACATCTGTGCACACGTGCGGGGCTGTAGCTGTATTCAGTATTCTCGACTAATTTAGTGCATTATTACGCTGATGTGTAGTGATCATCCATAAATGCGGCAAAGTGAACGAAAAAACCTATAACTATACAAGAAGGTTTCCCCTCCGTAGTAAGTGAGCTACGTGTCGATACTCTGCTAAGTGCTCCATGCATAGATACATGCAGATTCATGCAGTAGTGAGGCTACTTTTTAATCCGAATCATTAAAATGCTACGCTGGCACTTGAGGTGTGCCGAGTAGGCCGATCACAATTTTAAAGGGATACCTTAGTTTTTGTTTGAGGATAAATAAATCACTAATTTCACTGCCTACAAACTACACGTAACACATGAAAAATGAATTAATTAAAAATAGGGAAAAACTAATACCTACTTATTGTCACCGAAACAGAAAAACCACAACCACGAGAGAAAACTTACAAATTTAGCACAGATTCATCATAATGTTCTGCTCCCGGCCCTTAAATATATATATATATATATATATATATATATATATATATATATATATATATATATATATATATATATATATATACATGTAAAGATATATATATATATATATATATATATATATATATATATATATATATACTACACACAAATGCAGAAGAACCATCAAGCGTATGTATCTGCGCGAAGGCTGAACGATTCGCAAGCCTTACCGCAGCAGTCAGTGATTGCGTTACCATATCATTTACTTTGTTTATGACGCCTGGCAAAGACGAGAACTCTCCCGCAACAGTGACCACCTACTTGTGAGTCAGAGCGATCAGCGTTAAATATAGAAAAAAAGTCAAAGTTTGGCCACAATGGCGAGGTAGTGAACGCGATAGCAACAAATTGCAAGGTCACGCGCAGAACCGCAAGCAGATCAAAATTCGTCCCGCATTTCTCACGCACAAATGACGAACTAAACGTACTCAGAGGTACAAATGAATGCGAATAAACATCTCAGTTGTTACTTCACTGTGTCTGAGAAGTGCGTCCTTTTCGCAAACGGAGACTGTGCAACGATTGCAGTGATCTTTGTCTGCCCGGTAACTTCAACAGAATTGTTCCAATAAAAGCCAAAGGCCCGCCAAGACGTACGATCCTCCCCATCGCGAGATAAGGGAGTGGGATAAGGGAGAGCGAGACTCCTCTTCTCGGTGGCGCAAAGTACGTATGGCAGATGAGAGCGCGCGTCGCCGCGTCGGGATGATGTGGCGACGCGCGCTCGTTACGCCATCTGGCTGGTAAAGCTGAAAACACCATAGTTTCTCCCGAGATTCCCGTCAGCAGCAGTAAGCGGTAGATATATATAGCTTGCCGTTTGAACGTTGAACAAGCTGATCCTGCGTGGCTCAGTGGTGAACGCCCCGCACTCACTATTTAGAGGTACCAAGTTTGATTCTGGGCGCTAGAGTCTTTTTATGGAATATTGTTATTTCTTGAATTTACATATATTCTGAGTGAGACAGGTGAATGACTCTTCATTCTCTTTACATATCATCATCACGTGTACATATACCTCATCTGTAATTATCATCACCAGTGAGATTATCTCGAGCCTGGCTGAATAAACCAGTGCCTCATTAGTGGTGGAGATGCTTCTCGTTCCTCCAAGTCCTGTCGCCCGTTCTCGACGGAGTGCCGCTCGTGTCGTCGCGCACACCCCCTGCCATGGCAACCCAAAAAAATTCTGGCCCATCCAACGTCTTCTTCCTACTGCATCCATCGCCACCCGCTCTGCCCAACAACACCCGCCTGCGTGATCCACCTGTGTTTCCGGTCTCCGAGGCAGAAGACTGGATAAAAAACTACGACCTCGTCAGCGATTTGATCAGGTGGGACAATCGACTTGTCCGATGTCGCTAAAACTTGGTTCTAGAACCACCACCCGGACCTTCCCGGCTGGGACACTTTCGCGCAGCAACTTCGTGAAATTTTTGGTGCCCCTACAGTTCGTGCTGAGGCAGCAAAGAAGAAACTCACTGAACCCACGCAGCTGCCGGGTGAATCTTACACCTCGAATATTAAGGATGTTCTTGCACTGTCCAAGCGTGTTAACTCCAAGATGTCTCAGGAAGACCAAGTACGCCAAATTATTAAAGGCATCAACACCATCGTCTTTTACGCCTTCGCCTCGCCAAATCCCGCCACCAGCGCAGGACGCGATAACCATCTGCTAGCGGCTTGACAAGCTTCAGTCTCTTCGCCTCTGCTACGATGCCACCCACATTCGTCTGCCTCCACCCCTCAACTTGCGAGCGCTTCTTCGCGACATTTTTCTTGAAGAGCTTCACGGGCGCTCCTCTTCCTGCGCTGCGGAAGTTACTCTCCCTTATGCAAAAAAAATGGCTTGCGAGACCTGATTAAGCAAGAGATCGCATCCGCATGGCATTCGACGTGATCCAACAGTCCCTGCGTGCGCCAGACGCCCGCTTACGCTGAAGTTGCCGCGCTCTCTGCCACACCCACCGTTTCTGGGCCTACACCAGCAGACTATTCGCGTGTGGCTTCGTTGTCACCGCCAGTGCGGGCATCGCCTTACTACGCCCCTCAACGGCCTTCTCGGCCAATGTGTTACTACTGCGGCTATCGAGGACATGTCACCCGGTTTTGCCAAATGCGCCAACAAGACGACTGACGCAGCTATGCTCCTGAAAAACATCGAAGCCTCCATCCAACCATGAACTACCTACGGCCACTTTCCCGCTCGTCCAATCACCGTTCACCGTCTCCTACCTACTATACTGACAAGCCCGGGAATTCCCGTACGTCTCCTGGCAGCTCGCCTTTGCCAGGTCACCATTCAGTGTCGCCTCTGTGGCCCGCCTCCCATTGCACGAACGCCCACGCGGAAAACTCCCCGATGTATTTTTAGTAGGTGAAACTTCAGCAACCAGACAGCTAGCAATATCTCATAATATATATATATATATATATATATATATATATATATATATATATATATATATATATATATATATATATATATTTATTTATTTATTTATTTATATATATGGGGCACGACATCGCGCCAAGCATGCCAAGCTTACGATGGTTGCTCTTACAGGCTGCCATTTCGTGGATGGTGCCTTCCGTACATATCCATCCGAATTGTGACTTGCCCACTGCCCCTCTTCAGCTGCCGCCTGCTTCGGCAAACCGCACGCCAGTTCCGGTGGGAACAAACTACCCCATCTGGCAACCTGAAATCGCGGCACCAGGTGGTGGCACAGACGGCGCGGGATTCATAAGCCAGCCAGGAGCCGTCCACTTCGGGCACGACATCGCGCCAAGCATGCCAAGCTTACGATGGTTGCTCTTACAGGCTGCCATTTCGTGGATGGTGCCTTCCGTACATATCCATCCGAATTGTGACTTGCCCACTGCCCCTCTTCAGCTGCCGCCTGCTTCGGCAAACCGCACGCCAGTTCCGGTGGGAACAAACTACCCCATCTGGCAACCTGAAATCGCGGCACCAGGTGGTGGCACAGACGGCGCGGGATTCATAAGCCAGCCAGGAGCCGTCCACTTCGGGCACGACATCGCGCCAAGCATGCCAAGCTTACGATGGTTGCTCTTACAGGCTGCCATTTTGTGGATGGTGCCTTCCGTACATCTCCATCCGAATTGTGACTTGCCCGCTGCCCCTCTTCAGCTGCCGCCTGCTTTGGCAAACCGCACGCCAGTTCCGGTGGGAACAAACTACCCCATCTGGCAACCTGGAATCGCGGCACCAGGTGGTGGCACAGACGGCGCGGGATTCATAAGCCAGCCAGGAGCCGTCCACTTCGGGCACGACATCGCGCCAAGCATGCCAAGCTTACGATGGTTGCTCTTACAGGTTAGTTACCTGAAAGGTGCCATTTGCTACAAAACTAGTAATTATGTCCTAGTTGCGGTGTCGTGCCCACCCGAATTCATAGATAAGATACAGCGTATGAAAGATGTTTCTTTTGTGAAGTGCCGCGCTTTCTGCTCTTCATTGTTACTTTTCGCCGGTGACGTGGAATCTAACCCGCGCCCTATGACGAAAACTGAAGCCGACACATTTTCTCAAGCTCTAGACGCCATACGGAAGCTTGAAGAAAGCCAGGATACGTTACTAGCCGAACTGAAAGCTCTGAAAGAGAAGCATATTGAAGCCATCAAGGAAATTCAGTTGCTTATGGCTAGAGTCGCGGCCCTGGAAAGCACTACCACGTCACCACATAACACAAGTGTAACCGAGGCAAGTGCCAATGCACTGCGTACAGTATCAAGCCAAGTGACAGAAATTTCGTCGCGGTGTAATAACTCTGAAAACAGATTACGGCGCTCTAACCTTCTTTTCTTTGGACTGGACGATGAACCTAAGGAATACTGGGCAAAATCTGAGCAGAAAGTAATCGGCTTCTGCTCAGAGAAATTAGGCATCACTGTGACGGAACGGCAGTTTGAACGTGTGCACCGAATAGGCAAATATACAGAAGACAAGAGGAGACCTATAATAGCGAAATTAGCCTTCTTTAGGGATAAAGAACAAATCCTGTCATCTGCACACAAACTAAAAGGTTCCACATTTTCCATACGAGAGGATTTTTCACTGGAAACTCGGCTGTCCCGAAAGAAGCTGATTGAATTCGCGAAAACGCAGAAAAGTGCGTATAAGCTCTCTGTAGACAAGCTACGCATCGCTTCAAAGACATACATGTATGACTCTGCGACGAACACAGTTATCGAATCTGTCAGATAGCTACAGCGTTGCACGCGCGTGCAGAATCAACGACCGAAAGATGCTAATACCTCATTGTCGCTGTCAATCGCTAACACACGCAGCATTATGTCGAAGCAGGATTTGATATCTGCTTTTCTGGATGACAGTAAATCTGATATCATTGCATTCACGGAAACTTTGCTAAATCCTGCTATCAGTGACGACGAAATATTCACCTCAGCCAGCATTTATCAAATCTACAGGTGTGATCGCACTGGTAAAAGAGGAGGCGGTGTTCTGGTCGGCATAAGGAAAACCATTACTTCATTTTTTATCAACACTAACTCTGACCTCGAAATAGTTTGGGTAGCTTGTACAGTCCCTTCCTCCAAAATCCTCGTAGGTTGCTGCTATCGTGCGCCGGACTCGGACTCTTCCTTCATTTATATGCTACGTGACAGTATAAAGAACGCTTCTGAAATTTTCCAAGCCGATATCATTTACTTACTAGGCGACTTCAACTTTCCGCTCATTGATTGGGCCACACTGTCATCACCCTGTCACATGTCAACTGAATTTCTTAACTTAACTCTAGATTTCAACCTCTTTCAAACTGTTCTGAAACTTACACGTGGTACGAACACCCTTGATCTTATCCTCACGACCGCTCCGGAAACAATACGTAATACAGATTACCTGGACGGATTCAGTGACCATAATTTACTCCAAGTAGATATAAACATACCCCTCCCCGTAGCCGGTGTACATACAAAACAAATTCGGGACTATAATAAAGGCGATGATCAGGCAATTAACACTAAGCTAAGGTTATTTTCCGAAAACACTCTCCTGCCGTGTTTCCACAAGAGATCCGTAGAAGAGAACTGGCTACTTTTCAAGCAAGTTTTGTGTACGTTAGTTGACAAGCATGTTCCACTGGTTAAAAATAGCAATGGTCAAATCCATGGTTCAATAAAAAGCTTCTGAGAATGCGGAATAAGAAAAAACGGCTTTACAATAATGCTAAGTGCTCGGGTAGTTCTTCTTCTTGATTTAAATATAAAACCTGCATAAAAGCATATTGCACAGCTTTAAGTAAGGCTAAGGAAAAGTATTATTCTATTGATCTACCCACACTACTTAAAAACAACCCAGCTAAATTTTGGAAAGTCATAAACCCCTCAAGCGAAAGCCAACACATCTCATTGCATGACTGCAACAACGTCCCTCTCACAGCTAGCCAGTGTCCAACAGCATTTAATTCCTTTTTCACTTCTGTCTTCACGAAAGAGAACAGTACCAAAATACCCAACGTAGCTGAGTTCGATTACCAATTTATAGAACCAATAGATATTCAATTAGAAGGCATAATTACAGCCATAAATAATCTTAAGTTGTCGTCTTCATGCGGCGTGGATGGAATCAACTCAAAGGTGCTAAAGAATACGGTAACGGTCACAAGCAAAGTACTACTTCATATATTCCGGCAGTCTCTCGAAACAGGCATGATACCGTTTGACTGGAAGCTGGCGAAAATAATTCCAATATTCAAAAGTGAAAATAAAACCTCATGCGAAAATTACCGTCCTATTTCCCTTACGTGTATTTGTTGTAAAATTCTAGAACACATCATCGCTTCACATATTTACAGGCATCTGGAATCCAATCATTTCTTTTTCAAAAATCAGCATGGTTTCAGAAAGGGCTTTTCGTGTGAGACTCAGTTGTTTGAATTTACCACAGAGCTTCATGCAAATATGGACAATAATTATCAAACTGATTGCGTGTTCCTCGACTATTCGAAGGCGTTTGACAGAGTTGCACACTGTCGCCTGATATCGAAACTTTCCGCCCTGAAATTAGACTCCCGTACATAATCACGGCTTCGCAATTTCCTATCGAATCGTCAGCAATACACAACAGTTAACAATTTCTCTTCTTCCTTATCTGACGTTTCTTCAGGTGTACCACAGGGCAGTGTACTCGCGCCATTACTTTTCCTCATATTCATCAATGATCTTCCGCAACATGTCTCTTCTTGCATCAGGGTGTTCACTGACGACTGCATTATTTACCGTCCAATCAAGAACAGTGAAGATCACCTGTCACTCCAAAACGACCTCGACGTAATTATTCGTTGGTGTAGTGCATGGCTGATGACACTAAATGTCTCAAAATGCAAAGTAATGTCGTTCACACGTAAACCTAGCATATCCGAATTCTCTTACAGTATTAATCATTCCATTCTATCGACTGCAACACAATATCGGTACTTGGGCGTAATACTGACACCTAATCTATCCTGGTCCGACCACATTACGGCAATCTCTGCCAGCGCCTCGAAATCACTAGGTTTCTTGAGACGTAACTTGAAAGCTGCACCATCAGGCATTCGCAAATTATCTTACTTGACACTGGTTCGCCCTCAACTAGAATATGCCTGTTCGATTTGGTCTCCCCATCAAAAATACTTAATTGACTCATTGGAAAGAATCCAGAATAGAGCAAGCCGCTTCATTGCCAATAACTACAGTCCGCATTCTAGTATATCACAAATCAAACAGGAACTTTCACTCCCACTCTTGAACATTTGTCGAGACATTGCCCTGCTGTCATTCTTTCATAAAATTACCCATTCTTCCCGAATCACCGTTACTGGTCTGCAAAAACCATATCTCACTTCACGTAGACTACACAATCATCGTAGCTATTCCCGTGTATACCGCTCAACAAACGCGTTCAATCAGTACGCACTTCCACGTGCTATCCGTCTGTGGAACAGTTTGCCTGACGACATTGCATCCCAGACAAACTTTGACACATTCCGTCACATCTTATCAAGCCACTTCACATGCCTCAGCAAGTAGATGCCGTATCATAATTCATTGGTCCGTATTGGTTCATTTTTGTGATTGTCACATTCATGTGCGCGAGGATTCTGCCTTGTGGCTGCTGCATGCGCAGGAAATACAGTGTTTCGCCCACGGTTACTATGCGTGTATCTTTTGAACATGTTGAACTTTTGTACATGTTGGTGCTTTTTGTTTCACTTATTATTTTCCAATTGTTTCTTTTGTATTTGTTTTAGTTTGAGATGTATATAAGTATTGTGCCCCTTACTCAATTGTTTCTTTTGTACTTTTTTTTCATTTTGAGGTGTCTATATGTATTCCCCCCTTGCTCAATTGTCTGTCTTGTATATTTTTTTCCAGTTTATTTGTATATATGTATAGCCCCCCTTACTCAATGCCCCTCATGGGGCCTGTAAGGTACTTTGAAATAAATAAATAAATAAATATATATATATATATATATATATATATATATATATATATAATATTGTCACGGGGTCATGACGTGGTTGAAGACAGCCGACACTATGTTGGGCTTCAACTGTCTCTTTGTGTGAACCTGTACCCGGTAAACGGAAAGTCTGATTACAGTAGCAGTCTTGTACAGATAGCAGTGAACAGAGCGTCGGCCGTTGATCAACTACTGACAATCGGCGAAGTGCGTCGGGATTTATACTCTTGCCATCGAATGTTCTAGCGTTATCGCTGGTGGTGACGTAGGTTCTAGAATAATCTGTACAGTTCGCGGAGTGGGCGTGATCTTATCGAAATGATCTACTACAGTCCTGAAGCTTCTCGAAAACTGCAGGCGCGGTTTGCGCTGAGAATTGTGTAGTGTATTGGGGGATAACAAAACTTGAGGAATGTAACGTGGCAATATATATATATATATATCTATATATATATATATATATATATATATATATATATATATCTATATATATATATATATGTATATATATATATATATATGTATATATATATACGTGTATGAAACTGTCACCCCGACACAGCTGAATTGGCACCCAAATGAAGAAGACGACAACGACAACGTGGTTGTAGTGGGTTGGACTCTCGAGCTTCTCCCGTTGGCCTGCATGACTGTGCGCTCTTTAAGCCGTTAGCAAGACCAGCTCTCGGTGAATAAATCTTCCCCGTAACATGTTTTGGTGGAAGGTGCGGGTTCTTCACACAACCCGGCTCTGGAACTCCGCAGTGGACGCCAGCTTTCTCCAGCCGCGATGCCTGAAACTGGCACTGAGGCCTCGCCATCCGCACCGGCTCCATCACCTGTGATTCCCCCCCATCTTCTCGACCCTGGCACGTTTTCCGGGACGGACAGCACGGACGTCGAAGAATGGCTCGCATTATTCGAGCGCGTCAGCAAGCACTACAGGTGGGACGAAACGCTTATGCTGGCAAATATTTTGTTCTACCTAAGGGGTACGGCACGCGCCTGGTATGAGACGCATGAAGAAGAATTAACCAGCTGGGACACATGCAAGCAAAAGCTTCGCGATTTGTTCGGTCGGTCAGTTGCTCGTCAGATGGCAGCCAGGCAGGACCTCGCGTCGCGTGTTCAATCATCGACGGAGTCGTATGTCACGTACATCCAAGACGTACTGGCACTGTGCCGGAAGACGGACAAAAACATGTCCGAGGCGGACAAGATCAGCAACGTGTTGAAAGGCATTGCTGATGATGCTCTCAACATACTAATGTGATGAACTGCACCACTGTCGACTCCATCATATCTGAATGCCGACGATTTGAACAAGCAAAAATCAGGCGAATCACCCACCACATCGCGAGACTACCAAACACTGCTGCGACTTCGTCTTTCGAGGATTCTGCAGCGCCCCGTTCACTTGCGCCTCCTGCCAATATCGCAAGGATTGTTCGCCAGGAGCTGGAAGCCATGGCACCCGCTTCCTATCAGCCCCCTGCACAAGACCACTGGGCAACAGTCTCGCTCATTCAAGCCGTCGTACGCCAGGAGTTTGCTAACCTGGGCGTCCAGGTTCCCCAGCCGCAGCCCATGAGCACTCCTGTCCACAACGCGTACCACCACTCTACCCCACTTGTCGCTGCGGCAGCTTCGACTCCTCGGTTTCCACCACGCTACCGAAATCCATCTGAGTGGCGTACGCACGATGATCGACCCATCTGTTTTTCTTGCTCTCGAGTTGGGCACATCTCCCGCCATTGTCGCAACAGGGGGTATTTCCGGCCAAGCTTTCATAATGTTGACCGCCGTCAGGATCGTGGACACTATTCGCAACCCGGTTTTTCGGATGACCATATTCAGGACTCTTCAGCTCGCCGCTCATCTCCACGCTCCGAACCGTCCTATGCTGACGTCGTCGCCCAAAGAAACTGGTCAAGCCGCTCGCCGTCACCTCAGTGTCGGCCGTCACGCTCCCCTCAACGCCGCCGCTCTCCGTCACCGGCTTATTCTGGCCATTCCCCGGGAAACTGACGAGTGCAGCTCCTGGAGGTGGCGCTGCGTTGACGACCCGGAACGAAAACCCTCAACCGGCTACAACTTCAAGACGCAATTTACTTCGGGTGTTCGTTGATGACAACGCCGTTACTGCTCTAATTGACACTGGTGCCCAGGTATCTGTTATGAGTTCTACACTTCGATCTCGCCTGAAAAAAGTTCTCACACCAGCTATGTTCTTTACTGTTCGAGTTGCTAATGGAAGTCGAACATCGGTACTTGGTATGTGCACTGCCCGCGTTACTGTTGCTGGCCACCACACTTCCGTTCTCTTCGCAGTCCTCGATGCTTGCCCACACGACGTCATCCTTGGAAATGACTTCTTAACCACCCACTCTGCCCTCATCGATTCTTCTACCGGTATTTTACGGCTCGAATTGCCTTTGCGCTCCGATTTCACTCCTCCAAGTCGCACTCGGCTACGATCCGTGGAGTCTCTACAGCTACCGCCCCAGGCTGCTATGTACGTTCCTCTGTCGCCCTTCCCGTCCGTTCCTGATGGAGGCTATCTGGTAGCTCCCCTCATTGATTTGACCCTTACGCACCACGTCGCACTACCACATACTATAGTGATTGTTGCTAACAACACGGTGCTACTTCCAGTTCTGAACTTCTCTACGTCGACCCAAGTTCTTCCCCAAGGCATCACTTTAGCCCATCTTTCCACACCCTTGATGAATGTTCGATTTGTTCTTTTACACCTGACACTAAGACCATGGCGAAACCTGTCATCACGTCGCAAAATAAGGCGTTCCTCGACAAAATGATATCCAGCGACCTCTTACCTTCCCAAATTGCGGCGCTCCGGGGTGTTCCGTTTTCTTACCTGGATATCTTTGACGTCGACGACCGTCCCCTGGGCCGCACAAGTGCCATAACCCACCGCATCGACACCGGCGACGCCAGTCCACTCCACAAACGCCCTTATCGCGTGTCACACGCTGAGCGCCAAGTTATACAGACGGAGGTCGAGAAAATGTTGAGTAAAGACGTCATTGACCCTTCATCAAGTCCTTGGGCCTCCCCTGTGGTCTTAGTTAAAAAGAAGGACAACACCTGGCGCTTTTGCGTCGACTATCGCCACCTGAATCGGATCACCAAGAAGGACGTTTATCCTTTACCCCGAATCGATGATGCGCTCGACTGCCTCCACGGCACCAACTATTTCTCGACTCTTGACCTTCGATCCGGATACTGGCAAATTTCGGTCGACGACCGCGACCGCGAGAAGACAGCATTCATCACACCCGACGGCCTTTACCAATTCAAGGTCATGCCTTTTGTGTTGTGCAATGCCCCGGCTACGTTTGAACGTATGATGGACTCTCTTCTTCGCGGTTTCAAATGGTCGACCTGCCTTTGCTATCTGGATGATGTAAAAGTTTTCTCGCCCTCCTTCGAAAGCCACCTGTCTCGTCTCTCGGAAATTCTTGACGTTTTTCATTGCGCTGGTCTCCAACTGAATTCGTCGAAATGTTCATTTGGACGTCGGCAGATTAAACTACTCGGCCACCTTGTTGACGCCACTGGTGTTCAACCCGACCCTGACAAAGTCCGTGCAGTCCGAGAATTCCCGATTCCGCGTTCCACACAAGAAGTTCGCAGTTTTATTGGGCTCTGCTCATACTTCCACCGCTTTGTCTTCAACTTCGCGGATATTGCTAGGCCCCTCACGGATCTTCTCAAAAAGAATGTGGCCTTCTCTTGGGGAAGGGACCAAGAACATTCCTTCGCGTCGCTAATTACCGCCCTCACCTCACCACCTGTGTTGGCTCATTTTGATCCAACGGCTCGAACAGAGCTTCGCACCGATGCAAGCGGCCATGGCATTGGTGCTATACTCGCTCAGACACAGAATGGAACCAACCGTGTGATAGCCTACGCTAGCCGCCTTTTGTCGCAAGCGGAACAAAATTATTCTATAACTGAGCGGGAATCCTTAGCCCTCGTTTGGGCTATCGCGAAATTCCGTCCGTACTTATACGGACGTCCGTTCGCAGTCATCACGGACCATCATGCGCTTTGCTGGCTGTCGACGCTTAAGGACCCTACAGGAAGACTCGGACGATGGGCTCTTCGATTACAGGAGTACACGTTCTCGGTTGTTTACAAATCTGGAAAGCTGCACAGCGATGCTGACTGCTTATCCCGGCACCCCGTTGATCCACCTAGCTCCACTGATTTGAAATCCGATGCCTGCGTTTTAGCCATCACTGACTTTTTGAACGTGGCTGACGAACAGCGCCGAGATCCATCGTTGCTCACCATCATTGACCGCCTTCAATCGCGTTATGCTGACCCTTCTCTTAGCAGATACCTGCTTCAAGACAACATTTTGTACCGCCGCAACTTACACCCCGACGGCGCGGAACTTTTACTCGTCGTACCGCATCACCTGCGAAAGGATGTTCTGCGACAATTCCACGACGCTTCAACTTCTGGACATCTAGGAGTCTCCAGAACTTACGACCGCATTCGACGACGAGTATTCTGGAAGGGTCTGTACCGCTCTGTTCGCCGTTACGTCACATCTTGTGACCTCTGCCAGCGCCGAAAGAAGCCTACGACTCCCCCTGCCGGTCTTCTTCAACCTTTTGAAGTTCCAGCCGATCCATTTTATCGAGTGGGGTTAGACTTGCTAGGTCCCTTTCCTACTTCTACAACTGGAAATAAATGGATTGCAGTGGCCACAGACTATGCCACTCGGTATGCAATCACTCGAGCGCTACCAACCAGCTGCGCAACCGACGTTGCCGACTTCCTGCTGTACGACATTATTCTCCAGCATGGCGCTCCGACTCACCTGCTCACAGACCGTGGTCCCTACTTTCTATCTCGTGTTGTTGATGACCTACTCCGATCTTGTGCTACCCGTCACAACTTCACCACATCTTACCACCCTCAGACTAACGGCCTTACGGAGCGCATAAACCGCACATTGACGGACATGCTTTTTATGTACGTATCTACCGACCACACTGATTGGGACATAGCTCTTCCGTTCGTAACCTTCGCCTATAACTCGTCGCGTCATGAAACAGCGGGCTACTCCCCTTTTTATCTACGCTTCGGACGTCATCCCTTACTGCCCTTCGACACACTGCTTTCATCAGACCACCCATCCTCCACTTCGTACGCTCAGGATGCGATCACCCGGGCCCTCACGGCACGCGCGGTAGCACGCGCTCGATTATCGTCGTCGCAGACAGCACAGAAGTCCCTTTACGACCGTCAACATAGAGATGCCGTTTTTTCTGCGGGATCTCTTGTTCTCTTGTGGCTCCCATCTCGACGTGTTGGCCTCTGCGAGAAACTACTATCGCGATACGCCGGGCCCTACCGAGTCATTCGTCAGGTCACGCCTGTGACCTACGAGATTTCCGCTACCGCAAACTCATCAGCTGCCGCACCCAGAACGGAAGTAGTCCACGTTTCTCGTCTCAAGCCCTACAACGCCGACTCGCTCATTTAACAGGCACCGAGACGGTGCCTTACGGGCCGGGGTGATGATACGTGTATGAAACTGTCACCCCGACACAGCTGAATTGGCACCCAAATGAAGAAGACGAGAACGTGGTTGTAGTGGGTTGGACTCTCGAGCTTCTCCCGTTGGCCTGCATGACTGTGCGCTCTTTAAGCCGTTAGCAAGACCAGCTCTCGGTGAATAAATCTTCCCCGTAACAATATATATATATATATATATATATATATATATATATATATATATATATATATATATATATATACTAGATACGTATACTAATGTGGTGAGTGACGGTGACGCCGACGGCAAAATCCAGCTGAGAGAGTCCGTATAAATGCTATAACAATAAAATAGCGCTGGGGAATTATTACCATGATGAATTTTCGTGTAGTAAACTGCGGAACAAATGCACTTAGTGCGACAAGAGGGCAGGCAGGACCCCCTAATAACAACACACGGTTGAAAGAGCCGCACTGCTGAAACTTTTTGTCCTGCAGAAAGATGGCGCGCAAATGTCACGCGGGAACAATCTTCTCGGCGAAGAGACAAGGGCTGCGTTTTTGGTGGAAACGAGTTGATTTGCCAATATTGCTGCTTCGCTCTGAGCGTGCGAACACGGCCCCACTGCTTTTGTGCGAGCCTCTTCGATAAGCTAATGCACTGAGCAAGTTGTGGGTGGTTTTCTTTTGAAGCCGCGCACCCGCTCCTCTCGCTTCGTAAGAGAGATAAGTGTCGTAGTCGGAAGCTCTCTTTTCCTTTTTTAAGCGCTCGTTGTGGGCGCCATAGTTGCTTTCTTTTCTAGCCCACGTCCCCCCCCCCCTTTTATTTTATGCTGTTGTGACAATTGTTCAGGGCTGTTTCGAACTTGCTAGCCTTTCGTATTTCTCGTTCTTTGGCGACGTTGTTATACAGAAAGGTGTGCTACCTTTTGATCGAATGCGTGGGCCCGAAATCTTGCGAGGAAAAAAGAACAGATGCTGCTCGGGGAAATAAATAATGCTTACTACTTCATTACTTTCTGTGTTAGACTTCCGTTTCTTATAAATGGTTAGTACTGCTGCCTCTTTTGAGATATTAGTGGTTAAAAAGTAAGAGAAATCTAAGTGTAAGGAAAGAAAAGTTATTTGTAATGCTTTTACGTGACATCGTTTTGGACTCTTGGAAGATTGCTTTTTATAATAATATTGAACTGCCTGGCTATTCTGTGAATGCTCTTAAAAATAGATCTCCATGGTTCTTTTTGGCTGCTTTACGGCTGTTGTGTCCTTTAGAGAAACTTTTCAAAAAAAAATACCTAGAGAAAGAACTGAAAAACGTAGCAATTGTAGCAAAAACATAGAGTGACCTTAACGAACGTTCAGTACCAGGCTTTGCTAGGAGATGTAGTAGAAGTAAGTGTAGTTGGGTCCACAATGTTATTCAGCGGCTATAACTCGGGGCCAACGTCAGCCAATAGTGTCACTATAATTCACCACTGGGCAACCCTTACCACCACATGTTGTCATGCTGTGAGAATGTAATGGGCGGTTCATGGTTGAAATAGATTCATATGTCGAATGTACATGTGTTCCTTTCGGCACCTCTTCTGGAACTTGACCAAGATGCTTAAGTAGATCTGAAGTATCTGTAAGTCTGGATCAATCTTGATAGTCTCTTTTTAGTGGCGAAGCTCCTTATGGCGTGGCTTGTGCGTCCCTCGTAATACGTAACCGTCAGTGGCACATACCCGAAATAGCGGTCCTTACGATTTTGACCTCCAAGGTGGTTCCGGTGAGATATTTCTTCTGTGCGTTGTTGAACAGTAAAAGATAGTGCTTAATGCACATGTTAATAGCTTCTAAGGGAAAATGAGAGATAGGAGCATTCGGCCTTTAGGTAATGCGCACGCTGCGATCCCTATTAGCAGCTATTGGCATGTACATTGAGCACAATCTGACAAGAAAGGGTTGCTACGTTATACTCACTGGGTGTAACCTCCTTCGTTTTAGAAAGGTTTAGCGAGCGTTGGGCCGCATAGCCACGAATACAGTGAACTAGTATATACCATAGAGAAATAAAGGTTAAGAGTGGACACTCCCGTAGACCCCAGCGGCCCAATCGACCGTAGCACACCTAGTGGTTGGTGAGAGCAAGTGGCGTTCGCTTCCTATTTCGGTTTCACTGGCGCGAATTTCGAATTACTTTGCATAACCTGGCTATGACGAAAGTTCATGATTTTAGACCACTATTCATCGCCCAAATGGATAGTTTTTGTAGGTCGTTTTGATTTAGCGATTCTCTGTTTTGTTTTGTTCAGTGGTTCGTGCGAATCGGTCATGACGTAATTTTTATTTCGATTAACTTATAATATAAAGAGATGCAGGTAATGATAATTCACTACGGTTTTATTAATCGCGCTTGTGTTTTTCTTTTGGAACGAGTGATCAATGTATATATCAGTCAAAGAGACAGAGTATCCGTAATGTTTTATTCAAAGGCAAGGCAAGGTAGAGAGTCTGAGAATATAAAAAGCACAATATGACAAAGGTAGACAACAAATGCATCTCGCCTTACAAATAAATTGTAACAAATACAGAGAGAACACAGACAACGCACACATCGCTAGAGTTGGCAGAAGCCGAGAAGCTGGTGAAGCATGACACACCTGGCCAGTAGGTAAGTAAGGATCTATGGCAAAAACACAGCGCACAATGCTGATGAAGAAGGAAGAAGTGACATATACACAGCAATGAAGTCGCGAATCACGCCTGGGGTTAACCGAAATAATGCATATAAAAAAAGAGCACACAGAAACCACAGGACACAATATAGCAGAAAGGCAAAGGTGCAGTGTGCTGGCTGTGCTTAAGAACAGCTAGTTCAAAATGAAAAAAAGCAGACTTGATGCCTGCTTGTCCTCAGAAAGGTAGGGCTTTGCAGCTTGCTCACTACGTGAAAGACAAACTTTATGCTAGAACACTGGCAGGTTTTGTGGCTTTTGGTATGCGTCGCCTTCATCAAAAACTTAAGATCCCAAGTGATTTGCGTCTGGGTGCTGCTGTGACGCTTGCGAGGTAAAATAGATTGTAGTCATCACTTACCCAGAATTGTGGACCTTAATTGGTGCTACGAGAGTGGTATTACAGGGCTAATAAATAGCAGAAGGAAACCACTTTGGCTCATTATTTTTCACAAAGGCTCTACATCGTACGTTATCACTCAAAAGCTATATAAAAATAAAATGGCAGCGTCCGCAGCCCCATCAAACGCTACAAGTTTGAGTATTCTTTTGAAAATTTTGATGGGCGAGACTAGGAGGTGGATGAGAAGCTAAAATACGAAAAGCGTGATAACGTGAACCGTGCCCACTTCATACAGTGTTCCTTACCCGCTCGAAGACATTTCAACAAGCGGTTTTGTTATCAATATATTATTTGAGCTGGAGAGATAAAGCATACACAGTGACCGAACGAGCCACAGTAAAGTGTACAGTTCGCCCGCATTTGCTACAAAAATACAGACAGGATACCCAACATTCTTTTTAAGGTTATGCAAATCACTTCGAGCGAATACACAGTGTCCCTACTCCTCATAGCGGGTAACCTAAACAATGTATGCAACGAAGGAGCGGCTAGTCCAGTTGAGCTGAGTATAAGCATATAAGACCATAATGAAGTCTGCTGTAACGAAGTAATAACATAACAAAGCTATTGCAGGATTCGGCTCAACTCGAATACTTTAGTGTAAACCCGCCGCTAATTGCTAATCTTTGAACTTGTCAAGCTGTATGCCTGAGATTGAAGACTGGAACCCAACCCTATCTAAGTTTCGGTTCACAAAATGCACATGCCAACATAAACGAACCCGGCAAAACATTTTCATAAACTTCGCGCGACACCCAGCAGAGCAGAAATGAAAATCGCCAACACTTGACAGATGGTGGTACAAAACATCGCACACTTTCAGGTGATGTGCAGTGGCCTCAATTATGGCAAGAAAGTGAGATTCAAGTTGTTGTACGTATGCAAAAGCTGCTTCTGATGGCACAGTGAGATTCCCAAAAAGTTTGCTGGGGACGTGGTATGCTTTGAGCATTGTGAAATACTGGTGGGTACCCTTAAGCGTCTCACTGTCGTCTTTCAGTAACTGTGGGCAACTGCAACCGTCACATGCATTCCGGAGGAAGTGTTTGATGAGAAAACCAGCTACATAATATGCAGCGGAGTCATCGATAATATGGGAGTGAACGCTTGTCGCAAGTTCAGAGAGATCGTCTAGAGCGGGAAAGTCGTCAGGCTGTGGCTGTGCACACTCCTCATTATCCACAAGAAACGCACTGGTGAGGGAGAATGGCGAGAGCTGCTCCTGGAGGAGGTCACATTCATCATCCTTGACATTTCCGTATTCTGACAGCTTGAAGAGTTTTCTTATACAGATGTGCTTCAGGCCACAAATAAATTGTGCTACATTGGGGTTGGTGTTGCAACCCTGTTTTTGCCTAATGTGGCCAAATATGTTCTCCAGAGGATCCTGTTGAAGCCTGCGTGTTAACATGTATTCAAAATTGTAATTTTTGGAGAGGTCGTCCCATAGTTGACAAATTGCCTGAATTGTAATTTGCCAACCTACGATGGTTTGTGGTTGACGTCTGCCAACAAACTGCCATGATGCAATCCAGGGAAGCTGGCCTCGGAGGAAGTCAATCAGCTCTGAATCATTTTTCATGATTGCATGCCGCAGCTTTTGCGAAGTTCTTTTTTTACTCGAGCTGTTTAAGGCATCGAAAATCCTGTCCATACGATCACAAAATTGAGCTGTAGTGATGGCCGAGGCAGGCAGCACCTTCGCATACACCAATGCCGTGATAGCAATCGAAACTGATGCACTGAGGACCTGAGTTGCTCTGCTGACCTTCATATTAGAAAAAGGTTTCTGATGAACGTGCCGTTCAGTCAACTTTGGAGCCAATCGCAACCGCAACTCATGTGAGGATTGGTAAAGGCTTACAATGTGCGACCAGTTAACGATGTCATCCCCAATGTATAACTTGTGTGCTTGGACATTATTGCGCGTTGTGTTAATTAAATGCGGAACATCAAAAATGTAATATACCCGCTCACCATTAACTTAAAAAAAAAGGCTTTGCTACAGTCGCTCTTAGTTGGTTAGCGAGACTTACATTTGAACTGCCCTGGTCACAAATGATTGCTTTCACTGCAATATTAATGCTCCTAAGCTCCAAAATGAGTGACACCAGCAAGTTATGCATAACAGATGATGGTGTTGATGTGTGCCCTATAGTAAAAGCAACCGGTAGAACCCACTTTCTCGAAACGCCAACAAGAAGAAAAACCAGTGCTCGATCAGCGATGGTTGAAGTGCGATGAGTGCCATCATCTGTAAAACCCTGGACAACGTCTCTTGCTGCATCATAGTACGAATTCTTTTTGAGTGCTATTTCGTCGAAAACTAAAGCGCACACTCGGTCCCGTTCATTCCAAGCTTGAGTATTTGTTGCAATGGAAGAAAGGATTCCTGGAAATATGCCTGGAGTCATCTTTACATTAGCTAGCCACCTCCTTTATGAACGCCGAGAGGGCAAAGAAAAGTATGGAGCCAGAAATTGGTATGCTCGCGGACCTCGGAAGTTCAAGTGAAGAGCAAATTTCTTGAACCACACGGGAAACCGCTTGCCCTTGCGTTTGGGCCTCAAGAGAACATGTGCAGAAAGAAGTTTAAAAACTTCCTCGGTGACGTGCGGTGGGATAACTTCAAGGGCCTTTGAAGTCGATGACGGTGCTTGGTGAGGTTGTCTCCACAGTCTTTTGACAGTTTTCCGCTGTGCTGCTACTTTGGCTTGCAGATGTTTAATGGTTTGCTTGTACTTCATTGATGGAGACATTGTCGCTGGCACACAGGAACGCACTGCAATGAAGAAAAAAATGGATGTAAAAGCGAAGAACAACTAATTCCATACGAGCACTTTCCTCGCTCTTTCAGACCCAAGGTGCACAACTTTTTGTGGTGCAAAGTTTTCGATTCCACTACCTAAAAACAAAGCATTCACAATATTGACAATGCACAAAAAAATAAAAGTCACTGAGAGCCCAACCTTACATTTTGTAAGTGCACACGTAGTGTCCTTTTGAGGATAGTTTGCTCAGAATGTCCTAAACACAAAATAGCACATTAAAAACAGCTGCAATAAAAGCATAGTCACCATTTTCTCTAGGGCACTCAGGCGTGGAGCTGTTGGCGGAGACGTCTTCTGGAGGGTTTTGTGAAGCTTGTTCAGTGCCTCGGACAGTGCTGTCAGAACAAGCTTGCGAGCGGCCTGTGGAAGTCTCTATATCAATCCACTCTGGTGATGAAGTGAACATACAACTTACCGGTCACACAAGTTCTTTTTGTGACAGCTGAATGACCTGTTAAGGTTTTCTCCGGCAAGACGAAGTCAGCGGAAATTCTTTCACCAGCTACAAGGGAGCTGCCACCTGCAGAAGTTTGGTCAACAGTAAATTTCGGTAAAAAAAAGAAATCGTGACACTGAACGCACTCTGTTCATCGGGGCACCTCAATGTGTGGGAGCCGCTTTTTAAAGCTTCTACCGCAGGTCCTGAAGAAATGAAATTACGACAATGTATCAGTAAGAGGCTTAAAATAACACAAACTGAAGCTCATCCGCACCTTGCAGTGCAGCTTCTGCAGCCATGTCACAGTCACTACTTGAAGCGAAGCTCAGAGAACCTGCATATATGTGCAGTTGGTACAAGTTACAAAGCTTGTAGCATAGGGAAACTTAAACAGCTCTTTCAAACGCATAAATTGGTCGAACGTGGAAGAAAAGAGAAGGCACCAACTAGGAAACAAGTAATTTGTGATTTTTGGAATTATCAACAGTGGCAGCTTTCACTGATGAAAGGTATACGTACATGTGCACTCAGGCTTGAAGATAACGTGAAATAGCCCTTTAAAGTCTTTTAAAACAAGTTCCGCAGGTCAAGAGGATCACAAAACGACAGAAATGTAAAGCTGCTGTTAGGAAGGTAATAGCCCACAATTCACAAAATTTAAGACTTTCCAAGTGTTACTTCTATAGTGAGGCTTCTCCATCGGCTACAAAGATCTTCACGGTTAACTGTCGCCACTGATTCAATACAAGTGGCTGCTATTGCACATATTCGAGTTTCAGTCAATCAGTTACATGGTGCAACTGGTTGCACACTGGGAACAGCCATTCTTGTAAGCCTTGTGTGCCCAGGGTCCATGAAACTTTGAGCAGTAAAATGGTCGCTACAAACCCTGTACGTTGCGTACAATAGGCTGGCCGGCTTACTAAGGAGATCATCGCGTCCAGCATACTGCATCCATGCTTTCACCCTGCAGTGGCAATGAACTATCAGCTGAAAGGGGAAGTGCTTGAATAGTGATTTTTTATTGTTACCCTCACTGAGCAAGTACGAACAGTAAGCCTAAAGACATGCAAACCATACAAAAGCTTTACCACACCTGCCGTCCCTTGGTATGCGGAAGAAACTCGTCCCAGGCTTCTTGTGGGTTCTGCCATTGTTGAAGCACCACGATACACAGCAGTAGCTGCCGTAGCTTGGACCACCGGACGGCATGGCGTCAGCGCGGTCTGAAAATGTTAGTAAGTGGATGCTTCGCTGTCAAATTACGAAAAAGATATGTGCACGTCATAAGTGTACCAGCAAACCCCTTTGAAGGATTAGCTAATCGATGCACAATACAAAACCAGTGACACATCTCTGACCCATAAAACTCTGACTTGCAAAGATATACGTCAAGACCACGTACAAAGATCTTCAGAAGTTTCCAGGCCGCTATCCCTTGTAATGCAATGGTATCGCGGCCTGGGAACTTTAGAACACATTCGTACGTACGCAGTATCAGCAGTACCTTGGGAAGAAAAATCGTAGTTGAAATTTATGCGGTAAAACTCTATTGGAAACGTCAAAAAAATTTGTGAGCAGCTTGCACTAGTGGCACAAGGCTAGCGAAAAAACGAAGATGATGGCCACTTGGCTAGTCCAGATTTGCCTCCGGCACACCAAGAATTATTCGTGTTCCGAGCCTTCGGGAAACACGTCGTGAAGCATGCGAGGCCCAGCGAATGCTTCTCAATATTTTGCACCGAGCCTATGACCTAGCTGCCCAGCTACGCTCAGCGCACAGACGCTCGCGTCCGTGGCAGACGCAGCACGCGTCGCCTCGGCTTGACGCCATGCCGCCTTTGCTATACTGCATACGTTGCACAATGTTCCCGTCTAGCCGCCGCATAGAGCCACAAACTTTCTTTTTAGCGAACCTCCCAGTCCTTACAAGATTCAGAAAAAGGTTACAACTGCGTGAATGAGACGCCACGTAAGAAACAAACTCGCACACTCGAAGCGCAACGTGTGTGTGTGCATCTTTCTATGTTTGTTTCATGGTGTCTTATTCGCGCAAGTGTCACCGTTTTCTGAAAAAATGACCCAACAAGACCAACAACATGTCATTCAACAAGCTTCGCTTGAAAACGTGCCTCACCTGTTATCTCACGCACGAAAACGCCGACGCAGCCGACGTTGACGAAAGCGAGGAAAGCTTCTCGCTGTCAGTCATGCATGGGCTTGTCGCTGGGTAGATGGTGTTTATGACAGTACGGCTGAAGAAAAATAATCGCGTAAGGTGTGTTGAATAAATTGTTTTTATGTATAAAGAACATACCAAATTTGGGCGTATAATTATTGTTTTGTAAAAACGATTCTGTTGCATTGATTATAACTGTGTTTTTTTTCGCTTGCGCCCTCTGACGTTTGGTGAGAGCACTAGTTCGTTACGTAGTCGTGACGCACTTCCTGAGGCCAGGTTTCGCGGAGTGTCCGCTCTTGTCTTCTTCTTTCTCTATGTATATACCATGAACTCGAGGTGGTTAAAGGTGGGAAGTAAATACGAAGCACAAGCCGTAAGAAAGTGTGCATGTGCCACCTCCCGTTTAGTCATTGAAATGTCCGCTGGATGGCGGTGCTTCTATATAGAGAACATATGATGACAAGATGCGAGATGGTGGTACTTGGACACACAGACAGATGCATGGATGGACGCATGAACGGACGCAGTCGCGGATGCATGGACGAACGCAGGGACGGACGCACGAACAGATGCACGCGCGGACGGGTGGATGGACGCATGGACGGTTACACAGACTTACGCAGGAACGGACGGAAGCGAGAACGAATGGACGGACGAATGCTTCGCCCCACTCCCCAACATTCACTCCGTGGATATGCTGCCATTTTTTCATATACATTCTTTCTCGGCATTTTTTCTTCACACCATATATATATATATATATATATATGTATATATATATATATATATATATATATATATATATATATATATATATATATATATATATATAGTCCAGTAGATCCTCCGTGAGCGGTCACAACGTGGTTTATTTCGACGTTTCGGCCTAGAGTCTGGCCTTCATCAGGATTAAAGACACCGTTTGTTGGTGCTCAGCTTTATACAATCTCAAATAGAGTCTGGCCTTCATCAGGGTTGAGCATCAACAAACTGTATCTTTAATCCTGATGAAGGCCGAAACGTCGAAATAAACCACGTTGTGACCGCTCACGCAGGATCTACTGGACTATATGCAACGCTACGGCCACTCAACCACCATGCCTGTCTCTCTCTCTCTCTCTCTCTCTCTCTCTATATATATATATATATATATATATATATATATATATATATATATATATATATATATATATATATATATATATATATATATGTGTGTGTGTGTGTGTGTGTGCGTGTGCGTGTGTTCGTAACGCACAGTTCAGATAGTGTACAAATAACTAAATAACTATTTATTAAGGGGCTAACTTGCACCTAAAACGCAAGTAAAAGCAGGGTTATTCGCAAGAGCGCTGAAAGGAATGATCTCTGAAAAGTTCTCGTGCAGTGTGCCCCTCTTTTCCGTCGAAATCTCGTGTTGAGGTCACACGCGACGTCACAGCCTTTTCTTCTTCCTGGTCAGGCTGCTAGTCTCTCGCAGGGTGCACTAATTTGCGCGTTTAGTTTAAATGTGGTGTCTATGTTGCATCAATGTGCACATTAAAATTGTAAATGATAATCCAGTCTATACAATACGTGCTCGGAGAGCACAATTGGCCACTCTGATTCACTAACGGACAGTTGGTAACGTGTCCACATTGTGAAGTGAAGCCAAACATAGCAGTTCGCCGCATGGGCACCACCGCGATAATGGAGGGATGACAGAAGAGTAAACTTAGTGCTAAAAATAGAAAATACGCTCAAAGTAAAAGGATGTTAAAAGTATACGCCGAGGTAAAACCCTAAGAATAAAACGTAACAAAAAAAATGGCAGCATATTCACGGAATGAGTGATGGAGAGTGGGGCGAAGAATTCGTCCTTCCATTTGTTCTTGCTTCCGTCCGCCCATGCATCCGTCAAAGTGACCGTCCATGCGTCCATCAGCCCGTCCGTGCGTGCGTCTGTTCATGCGTCCGTCCCTGCGTGCGTTTATGCGTCCATCCATGCATCTGTGTATGTGTTCGTTCGTCCATCTATTCAACACTCCAAGTACCACCTTCTCGTATCTTTTCATCATATATTCCCCATATAGAAGCACCGCCATCCAGCGGACATTCCAAAGACTAAACGAGAGGTGGCACACGCACACTTTCTTACGGCTTGCGCTTCGTGTCTACTTCCCACCTTTAACCATTTCGAGTTCATGGTATATACAAGTTCATTGTATTCATGGCACTGCGGCTCAACGCTCGCTAAACCTTTCTAAAGCTAAGGAGGTTACACCCAGCGAGTATAACGTAGCAACCCTTTCTTGTCAGATAGTGCTCAATGTGTATGCCAAGCCCCGCAACAGTGGTCTAGTGGCTAAGGTACTCGGCTGCTGACCCGCAGGTTGCGGGATCAAATCCCGGCTGTGGCGGCTGCATCTCCGATGGAGGCGGAAATGTTGTAGGCCCGTGTACTCAGATTTGGGTGCACGTTAAAGAACCTCAGGTGGTCAAAATTTCCGGAGCCCTCCACTACGGTGTCTCTCATAACGACATGATGGTTTAGGGACGTTAAAACCCACATATCAATCAATTATTGATTAAATCAATCAATCAATCAATCAAACAAACAATCAATCAATTAATCACTTTTCTGCACAAGAAAATTGGTTAATGGTATTCCGGAGGCGCTGCGTTAGAGTGCTTCGAGCATTCAGTGGAGGCAAACGAGCGCATCAAGTCACGTCACATGTGAGACATGAGCGCTATCTAGCAGATATTCTGGAAAATGAAGCGCGTGTTGTGCGCGCCCGTCTCTGAGGTGATAAGGTGTACAACGCAAGGCGACGGGTAGGTAGGAGACACTTGCCTTTTCGTGCAAGCGCTACATGATGAGCGCAGCGTGATAAACGCTATGGTCCTTAAAGTTACTTATGTATGCTTTTTTAGTAAAAAAAAATACGCATACATAATTTGGCGTGCTGTTATGGTGCCTCAGATATGCGAAATTATTGCTTTTTAATTGACAATCGCACAATAGGAAACGCTGAACAATATTTGTGGGCGCTGCGGATGGTGTCGGCCATTTGGAGTATCGTTCGGTCACTTCGATGCCGTTTAAGGTACCTTTAAGGGCTGACAAACAGACAAACGTACAGACAGACATCTAGGCAGACGGAAAGGCCAAATGTTTTGCGTCGAAGGTCCCCAAGAAAGACTATCGTCTTTAAAAGTATAAGACATCTGGTTCAACGGTAAGAAACACAACGGTGGCAAGCAGGATGCCCTTACGCCAACTGCAATGACCATGTATGTCACGCCTCCTTAAGTGGATGGGTGCAAAGTGCTAAAACAGCCAAGCGTGGCAGAAAACGTCGACCAAACACTTTCTCCGTACACGTTCTTGCACTCAGATCGTGTTTGTTGCCTTTAGTTAGATAGTTCCTGCTGAACTTTCCATCTCTGCGCTGCGTGTGTGCAAGGGTTTAGCAATACACAGCTTTCCCAGTGCCGTAAAGACGCTCCTCCGCCATCAATCGTCACTATTTTGCTTGTACATTTAGGTTTCAAACTTCTTCTCCAAGTGTGTTCATTTCTTTCCCTCGAAATTCCGTCTGCTGAAAATTGTAGAGCACAGAACTCCAAGCCAACGTGTGAAGTTTACTGCGAAGCGTTTTTAGTAATTTAATACAGGAAGGAAGACGAAGAATTGTGTTTTGAATAGGAGCTACTTCTGCTAACTCCGGCATATTTCAGTTGTAATTTAAGTCGGTTGATCAGTTTTCACTGCTCCCTTGGAGAGGATAGATGTAGACCACCCCGGGCGCCTTCCGGCACCAGCGGCGTCAGCGGCGGCCGCCTACAGGAAGCGGATGGGACAAGCGAGTGACAGCGACAGTGAAGATGTTCATGCTTACTATCTCAGCAGTGAGGACTTCTCAGATGACGGTTTCCAACCTGTGCTGAGCCGCAAGGCGAAGAGAAGGAACATGAGGACATCCTTATCCTCAACTATTCAAACTGTAAGTGAAGCGCCGAAATCGAACACTTATACCATCCTGTTTCTGCCTGCACTTCCTACCGTCTGCATGAAACGCCTTAACAGACAGTCTGTGTCGAGGTCTCTGGAAACGCTCGTGCCAAATGAGATCACGGACATGAGAGTGAACGCCAGAAAGAATATACTGGCTGTGGACGTTTTGCACGCAAGTGCGTTGGGCGTTCTGCGCAGTGTAACTGACTTGGACAGCAACCAGGTGCGCTCTCATGTTCCCTTGGGATGTGATGTAGTAACCAGCGTGATCTACGGCATTGATGTCGCTATTTCCAATAATGACTTAAACTTCTTGTTAAGTCAACAACTGATACTCCAATTGTTGATGTCACCCAGCTAGGAATTCTCGCTGTGTGAAGATTACGTTTAAGAGCACATCACTCCCCTCTCATGTGAAGGTGGGGTACTTCAGACATGCTGTGCGGCCTTTCATTCCAAAGCCTCTCCAGTGCCGTAAATGCATGAAACTTGGACATGTGAGCAGCGTCTGCGAGAATTCGGTGGTATGCCACCGCTACGCCGAGCACCATAAAGCGGATAAGTGCGTCGCAACTGTCAAAAAATGCTCTAATTGCAATGGATCGCATGAAGCCACATCGAAGGACTGCCCGCGGATTCAGAAGGAAATTGCCATCTTGAAGGAGATGGTGCGCGATCACTCATCTCATCGAGAAGCCGCAGCTAAAGTCAGAAGGCTTCGTTCACGTCGACGTCGGCTTCGAGGACGCCCGCTACCTCCTCGACACGTTTGCCTGATCCCTCATCAGAACCACCTCCTTTGCCTCCCAGACCACATGCCGTGTGAAAGGCTGTGAAGGACAAAGCCAGTGAGCATACCCTAACTGCGACAGAGTGGCCTGCACTTCAAAGGGAAGCAGCATCAAGCGAACCGAAGAAGTTTCATGACGGCCAGTCCGCGCTCCCGGGTCGAGATCTTTCCAACCAAGACAGGCAAGTGACTGCAATCGTCCCGGTTCGAGATCTTTCCAACCAAGACAGGCAAGTGACTGCAATCGTGCAATCATTAATTGCCACGATTCGCATGCTACTGAGCAGCATACAATCTCCGTCTGCTAAGAGTGCACTGCAAATACTGGACGCACTGAATCCAGTTCTTGCTAACTTCGTATAAGCACAATGGCTCAACAAAATCTCATCTTCCGCACTAAAGTTAAAAGTGCGGCGATTTTTCAGTGGAATGCCAGAGGCATGAAGTCCCGTATCTTGGACTTTCGCCAATTTGTTCGGGCCAATCAATTCCCTATACTTCTCATATGTGAACCAAACGTATCAACGCCAACGTCTGGTTATGAAGCTTTTTGTTCAGCCGCTTGCGAAGAACGAAGCAAAGTAATTGTTTACATTCGCACAGACTTAACTTATCTTTCGCACCCAATAGGTTTAAATGACGACAAACAGTACGTGTGTCTTCGTGTAAAGAAGAATGCAGTTTCGTTCACGCTTATTGGTGGATATATATCTCCGTCATCGTGATTTGACTGCGACAGATTAAAAGACAATTATTGAGAACCGATGGGCCTTGGATCATCACCGGTGACTTCAACGTCCATCCCATGCTTTGGGGGAGAACTAGGATGAATGCCAGGGGCCGGAACATTGTTACATCGCTTCCGAATACGACCTTTCCATCATGAACGATGGTACCCCCACATATCTGCGGGGTCTCACGTATGGCAGTTGCCTTGACCTGACATTAGTGTCACGGTGCCTCTCTCACAAAGTTAAGTGGTTTTGCGATATTGAGACTCATGGGAGTGATCACATACCCACCTACGTGACGATCGATGGTATCATAAAAAATTTCTCTTCCAGTGTTGCAATTGGCACTGACTGGTCGGTGTTTGCATCGTGTGTTGAGGACGCTTGCCAAGAAGGCCTCGCCTGCAGCCTGGAAAATACCATAGCGGAATCTATGCAAGCGTCCAAATGTAAATTACCGTTTTCGTCTAAAATAACACAGTTTGACATCGAACTAGAAAAATTACGAAGGGTTGCTGAACGACAATACAGACGCACAAGATCAAGTTACGATCTGAGGGAAGCAAGGCGGCTCCAGAAAAATATTCAACGACGCATTTACAAACTGGAGAGCGAGTGCTGAAAAGCATTCTGCGAATCTCTAGACCCTCATAAACCGCTGTCATATATCTGGAGAACAGTTCGTGGTCTTCGCTCCTCTCCGCAGCAACGGCACTCTTTTAAAGCTTTGGCACTCCATCATGGAAAAACAGAACTCGAGGTGGCTGAAGAATTTTGCACGAGAGTTGCCGGGAATATTATGAACGAGAGCATCGACGCCGTGATCGTTCCTGAGACGCGATTACCAGAAATGGGCATTCCGTTCACCATGGAAGAACTGGAATGTGCGTTAGGCGCTTCTAAGCGCATGTCATCGCCAGGTCCTGATGGTATTACTTATTGTGCGTTGGGACACCTTGGACAAAAAGCCAGACAAGAACATTTAACATGCTTCAACAACTCCTGGCTCAGCGACAGTGTTCCCCGAGAATGGAAAATAAGTCGATTAATACCACTTTTGAAATCGGGAAAATCACCATTGTACTTGACAGCGTATCGCCCTATTGCCCTCGCAAGCTGCCTCGGAAGAGCGATGGAAAGAATGGTTCTATTTGGTCTCGAGTGGTACTTGGAACGATACACCAAATACCCTTCTTGCATGGCAGGCTTTCGTCGGGGTCGCTCCTCCATTGACTGTGTCCTTGACTTATCGACATTTGTTCAACAAGAAAAAAAGTCGCAAGCGCATATCAGTGGCACTCTTTCTTGACGTGAAGGGTGCATATGATAATGTAGCTCACGATGCCATCCTCACTTCTCTCGCAGCAATGGGCATTGGTGGACGAATGTTTCAATGGATAAAAGATTATATAAGTGGCAGGGGTTGCTTTGTACAAACATATGAGGTACAACTGCCCAACATTCCACCTACTGCGGAGTACCTCAGGGAGGTGTTTTAAGCCCCACATTGTTCAATGTGGCCCTGATTGGTCTGGTGAAGGTTCTGCCAAAGTCGGTGTGCCTATCTATATACGCCGATGATATTTGCCTCTGGAGTGCTGCAGTTACTCGCCCTCAGGTGCGTGCACGAATACAGCGGGCAGCAACCCTCACAACAGCCTACCTTCAGAAACAAGGCTTAAATATATCAACTGTGAATTGCGCGTTGATGGCGTTTACACGCAAACCAATGACGCCATACCCTGTTTACATCAATGGGCAGAGTGTCAGATATGCACGGACGCATCGTTTCCTGGGCATAATAATCAACAGAAGTCTTTCGTGGAGCCAATATTGTGCGTACTTGAAGAAGAGACTGCTATCTATTGTGCATATCATGTAATTGTTGTGCGGTAACGCATGGGAAACTTCTGTGGCCTCCATGCTACAGCTGTACAGGGCCCTATTTCTGGGTCTATTGCGCTACAGCTTGCCGGTACTGACTAACACTTGCAAATTGAATACTCATTCATTGGAGTGTTTGCAGGGTCAGGCACTGCGTGTCTGCGTAGGACTGCCCCAATGCGCTTCTACTTATGCCACAATCACGCTTCCCAAAGACCATCCGGTCAGGACATATATAGTTGTGGATTGCCTCAGAGCGCACATTCGACATGCCAGCCATGTCCCCGACCACCACTTGGCCCTTCTACCTTCCGGAAGACCACGTGCTACGTTTGCAGACGTCATAGCCAAGCACCTAAACAGCATTCCATCAGGATATACGCCAGCTGCGAGAACGGCATGTCCTTTGTGGTGCCTCGACCAGCCGCAAGTACGTCTAGAAATTCCGGGAATCAAAAAGAAAAGCAGTCACTCCAGAGTAGCATTGAAGCAAGCAACACTGCTATTATTACATGAGTTGTACTTAGACCGAACGCAGATATACACTGAAGGGTCCGTCTCGTCCAGCAGCTCATCAGGTGCCGCTGTAATTCCGGCTGCAGAAATG
This sequence comes from Rhipicephalus microplus, assembly GCF_043290135.1. Classification (NCBI taxonomy): domain Eukaryota; kingdom Metazoa; phylum Arthropoda; class Arachnida; order Ixodida; family Ixodidae; genus Rhipicephalus; species Rhipicephalus microplus. Next base: position 81,131,114 of record NC_134704.1, read on the forward strand.
ACAATAAAGTTTAAGTTGTCGCATATGACTACATCTACGGCATCAGAGCTTGCTGCTATAATGGCTGCTTTACATTATCTCGTTCAAGAACGTCCAGGAAAATGGGTCATATTCTGTGATTCGAAGGCAGCGCTTCAGAGCTTGCAGTCTGCCATGCGTAGGAGGAGTCATGACCAACTGGTACAAGAAATAAGACATTGCCACCATGAAGCTCTAGCATGAGGGCATGATATTATATATCAATGGCTGCCTGGACATATCGGTATTACTGGGAATCAATTAGCCGATGATGCAGCCTGCTCAGCCCATGAAGAAACCCGTGTAGTCCCGATTCCTCTATCAAGGAATGATGCAGCAAGACAACTTTACCTGCTGGCTCGAGATCTCACACGCACGTTCTGGTCGTCTACCAGCTTCCAAAGATGTCAATTCTATGAACTGGATCCTTCGCTCAAGCTAAAGCTACCATCACAACTTTCCCGCTCTGATGCGACACTGTTATGCCGCCTTTGGTTGGGTGTTGCATTTACAAAGGTGTACTCCTTTCGCATTGGTATGACAGACACTCCTACATGCGACTATTGCGGAGCTTAAGAGGCCATCCAACACGTCCTGTGCAGCTGCGCTTGCTACGACACACAGCGATGCCAGCTCCGGATGGTTTTGAATCGACTTGACCCCGGACCATTTTGTGTGCAGAAGATACTAGGACCTTGGACATCTGCCTCAGTTGCGCAGAAAGCAACTAAAGCACTGCTACTTTACCTTGAGTCAACAAACCTGAGCGACCGCCTGTAGACTGTGTGTGCTCCCCGAGTGTGCTCGTGATTGTGTGTACCTTCTCATCTTTCTGCAACCTCTTTTCTCCCCTTTATCCCTTCCCCAGTGCAGGGTAGCAAACCGGATGTGCGTCTGGTTAACCTCCCTGCCTTTCCTTGCGTCTTTATTTCTCTCTCTCTCTCTAATACAGGAAACGCGGTTTGAGGGAAAACGTATGGAAACCCTTCTCTGTGGGACCAATTTTGTGCAGTGTATGGAAAGCCGTGATTCGCACGTTTTAAATACAATGGTGGAAACAGAAGAGGCCGTCTCTCCACCGGTATACTTGTAATAATCTGTACTGCGATGAACGGAACGGTAGATGGTTTGCAGGAGTAGCAGCAGTTTACTGTAATGTTTTTACCAGAGCTGCGTAATCAATTGATCGCCGTTGCGTATTAACTGTCACGAACCGCATATCTTAGGCTACGTGGCACGGGACATGTATTTCGGTAAAAAGAGGAAAGTTGAGTTGCGACAGTTTATAAATGCTGACGCATGCGAGGAGACGATGATTTGACTTGAAAGAAAACAAAGGGGTTGGAGGAAAGAAAAAAAGCGGTGCCAAATCGCGAGGTTGTGGCGCAGCAAAATGATAGCTTACTGAGAAGAAGCATTTTGGGAAGAAAATGGGATGGGACAAACACCAAAGCAAGGCGTCTAGGTTCAGGAGGAAAAAACGCTGCTCGGAGCGTGCGACTAAGGGTAGATAGAGGGTGACGCCTATAGAGTGCCCTCCTTCCCTTGTAACGCCTAAGTTGGGCTGAGCTCCTCAACCTGCGAAGGGAGGGGAAGCGCCGGAAAGGGGCGCGCATTCGGCCTCAACGCGATTTACTGACTTGACAGCGCAAAATAGGTTCGGGCAATTGGCTCTGCCGCCTGCTGTCTTTCTGGGCGCTTATATATGAGCTTATTCTTCTTCGCGCAAGGCATCTCCTTGTTCCCGCCAGCAACGTTTGTGCTTCGTACGCGTAGCATCCTTGCTCTTTCGTGCTTCCCAGTCGCTTCTCGTTTTTTCGAAGGCTTCCCAAGCGTTCTTGTCCTAGTACAGTTTATTATGTTTTTTTCTTGTATAACGTGTCTTTTTACTTTTTCCGAGGGCTTTGCTGCACCAAGAGGAAAGGCCTGAAGTGTGCGTGTACGTGTTCGGAACTAGCCCGAATCAGTCTTCCTCACCCCTCGCGGTGTTCTTTTCCTTTAGTCACTTTTTCTTGTTGTTCATGCGTCCTTTCGAAGCGTTTACTTGACGTCCTACAGGATCAAAGGACGCAATCCTATTTATTTCGCCGACAAGGACGAAAGCCATGCGAAGGTTGCTTTCCATGTACCTCTGGCTTTGAAGGATACCTTTTTTGCCTCTGGCATCTTTTTTTACGACGCGTCATCTCTGAATATATCTAACACTACAGCCGAAGGTAAGCTGGCTGAGACGCAGCAGTGCATTTTTTGCTTTTATTTGTCGAACGAGAAAGTCTTGGCAACCGGCTTGGCCAGTCTCATGGCCTACCATATTGTACGGAGCGAAGCGAAAATGCGGATATTGGGTGGGCGTTAATCCTCGGCGTGCTTCCGAAAGGTCGGCGAAACAGAAGACTATCCGTTATGCAAAGGTGAAGTGAGTGCTCTTATGTGAAGGATACCGGTAATAAAAGAAAGTACGCTATGCGATTCAGTTGGGAACAGTTGAGTGGAGGGCGTTCGCGCCAATAGATCCTGTTATGTTCGGAGGAAGATCGAAAGACGTATCGGACGCACGAGGGAATGGAATAACCTCGAAAGCTTTGGCGAACCTATGCAAGGAAGTGAATATTTTAAGAGAAGTGAATCTTTTATATGCGGGTTGGAAAAACAAAGCTGGTTGAATTGAATATCTCGTCTGCCATGCGAAGATGCAGCTGTGGGAATCGCGTAGAGTTGTTTCTGGCCCTGAATCTTGTGTGAAAGAAGGCAGTAATTGTTGTGCTCTCCAAATGCGCAAAATTTAGCGCGGTTGTTTTTCCTAATCCCAGCACATGCACGCACCACCCAACAACTGAGATATTTTACGATCGGATTTCAGAGTTCAGTATATCTATAGTTGGGACAAGCAATCTAGCGTAACATATAATATCGAAGGCTATAACTTTTGCTATACTGCAAGTGGCCGAACAGACTGGTTGGTTACACCATCCCGTTGGATATTTAAAATGAAAAAAAAAGCATTTGATCACTGATGACGTCTCCCCTTCCTCTCCAGTTGTTTCTTATCTCTCCAATCACACTTGTCAATTACCGAGTTCGAAGGAGGTGATGGCAGGTTGTCGCTTGTGCGCAACATCTCTACGTTATATGTTCCCACTTTCCTTTGCTTCTCTCGAAGGTATAATCAAGTACATTCGGTTCATCGGTGGCGCCTCCCTCACAGCAACTATAATAGGGTCGAGAACTTGGCAGTACCTGTGTTGTGTACTCCGGGCAAATAAAGTATATTTGCAGGACGATACAGTGTGGTGGAGGGGTGAGGAGGATCCTAGCTATTTTTATCGCGCGTTATCATCAGAATACGAAATAATGAATCCACGTTTTATACTGATGAAGGCACCATCGATAAACTCGGAACACCAACAGAACATCTCTCTTTGTGAGGAACGATGCCTCCTTGCTTTGGATTCCTATGCAAAGTCGCACTTCCTGTGCATGCTCTTGAAGAACTTTGTCAGGGCAAGCAGGGCTCACCAAGGCAGCGAATGCTTGGCTCCCATGGGCACTCGCTGCGGAGTAACTGCATTTCTGCGCAGCCTACCTACACGCACTTGCTAGTAGACTTCATTACCAAATGTAAGATCAAAGTTTTTTTTTCCTTCTACCATCCACCGTGGCCTGACAACCTATTATTTTTTTATTTGTTTTTGTGTGATGAAGCCACAAGGTCTCTGATTCATGACTTCGCAAGTGAATTGTAAATCAGGAAGCTCTTTCCATTCTCAAGAGATGCAGCTCCCGTACCTTTCTCCACCTTTTTGTTTTCTTTTGCCCACAACGCTCGCCTCGGGGTTCCTTCTCTGACTTGTGTCCTGCTCATCCATTCTCGTCTGACACTCCGCATGCCTCGGGCTTTCCTGCGTTGAGCCGTCAGAGCAGCGTTCAATCTTGCGATCAATATACTCGTTCGCGGGTGTTAATAGCTCGCAAACGACTTTTCGCTGCCATTTAAGCTGACGGCCGGAAGTCAAGCACTTGAGCTCGCAGCGTCACGCCCCTGTGGTGGTTCGCGCTTACAGGCTCTGCCGTTCCTCGTCGAATGTCGGGGGTTATTAGACGATCAATAGAGTGGCAGTGCACCTATATTGAACAATGTGAGACGTAATGTAGGTGACAGGAGGATGCGCCGCAGAGTTGAAATTAGAAAATTGGTCATCATAAAGCCCGCAATGTCAGGTGTTGCGAGCCATGGTAGCTTCATAAAGAAAATGAAACAACCTTTCTATAACCAGCTGTATAAAATGTTGAAATGAAAAAATATTTTTTTTCCATTTCGCTTTCACCTTTAGATTGTGTACGCAGTCTCAATTATTTACGCGAAGTTTTGGGGCTATTACTTAATTTTTAGTACATAATGGCAATCATTACCCGAAGTACTCAATTGGAGTGTGATGCCAGACGTGTCCCCAAGCTTACTTCTCCATCTCTCAATAAAGAGCCGATGTCTTTCTCTATCACGCACAGAAAATGTGGATAGCTGGGCAGACTGATCTTAACAATACTATCATTGAACACACTGTAGGCTCGGTGAAACCCACGCAGAAGTCGACGTACGCAAACCTTCTGTATCCTAAAGTAATATTGTATCTTCCGTAAATATAGCAGTCGTTAAGTTTCATGACAAGAATTCCATACATAAAAGATAAAAACTACTGCCGACAAGGACAAAACACGAGTAAATATGGATGGAAAGTGTTTTATAGCCAGTTTTTATAAAGGATTACCGTATTATTTGCAACTAAAGGAAAGTACAATGAAAACCTTTCCGCGACAAAAAAGTAACAATGTTCAGAGTTGTCTAAGTACGAAAAATGCCCAGTGAGAGATGAGCAGATGAGACACAGCGGGAGCTGCAGACATAATTGTGAGTCAAACGGCTTTTTTACTGCTCGAACACTGCGGAATAGAAAGCGTCATTACATTTGGTTTTTATGAAAATTTTGACGTGATTCAGCAAACTAACTCAAAATTTTGGGCCCAGAAGTGCGTGTAATAGCCGAATATTTAGAACAGCCAGTTCGGAAATGAGTGGACGTCACACAGAGTGAAACCATTAGTTTTGCCTCGGGCGTAGTATCACGTCACCTTATTACACCAGGTTACTGTGACAGTGCCAAAGTAAGCTACAAAGGTTTTCGGTATAGTCAGACAACACAGTCGATCGGTAGTCGAGGCTTTTGAGAACGTGTGAGTGAAAAAATACAGTGCTACACGAGGCCTGGAATTTACGAATTATTTACAAGGTCAGCCGCAAATCACTCGCTCTTCTCTCGACAAATGAGATTATATATATATATGTAAGGGAACTCGCCATAAACATGAAGTCAACGGCTGATTTGGGCATCGCGAACTGCTATGTTACCGTGGAGGCTGCGGGATGGCGCTTCGGGCCCACACGTTCCCGCGAAGCCACATTGCGGCCCCGCCGCGGTGGTATAGTGGCTAAGGTACTCGGCTACTGACACGCAGGTCGCGGGATCGAATCCCGGCTGCGGCGGCTGCATTTCCGATGAAGGCGGAAATGGTGTAGGCCCGTGTGGTCAGATTTGGGTTTCCGTTAAAGAACCCCCGGTGGTCGAAATTTCTGGAGCCCTTTACTACGGCGTCTCTCATAATCATATGTTGGTTTTCGTACGTTAAACTCCACACATCAATCAATCAATCAATCAATCAATCAATCAATCAATCAAGGCCACATTGGAAATAAACCAGTCGTTCCTTTATTCCTGCAAGCGTAAAGTTGTTTTTTCGTCAATTTGAGTTGGTTTTCATTGATGTCGCAATTACTGGATCATAATTAAAAACTGCAAATGTAGTCAGATGCGCTGTGTTTGACTTACCTATCTGTTTTCTCATTAGGTAGCATTCTGTGATGCGAAATGTGATATAGTCAACCGCATCTGCTAGACAAAACCAAACTAATTTTACATGAAATTAGGTCTTGGAACAAAAAAAGGGGCATTATTTGTTGTTAGTCAACATAGAAGAATAATTTTCAAAGAATTGAAAAAACTTGGTGTAGCCGAAAAGCACTCTTCCTGTCAGTGGGATGCAAACCCAAAACCATCAAATCTCACAATTATGTCTGACAACGTGGCGGTACAATTGAGAGGACAGGTTGCAGGCACCGGCTATATGTCATGGTATGAATCGCACATTTTGACTGGGCGATGAATGCCTCAAGATTTCATAGAAAAATGAGTTCGCCCTTTATTCACGTTTATAGACATCATTCCGTCATGATTACGTGCGTAAAAGGAGACGAGAAGAAGAAACACGTCAGCTTATTGCCCCCATCTTCTTCCCTAGTAATGATGACCTATTACTCTCGATACCAACTAGCCTAACGTTCCGCGTTAATTGTGTTCCCTCATTCTCTCTTGGCGAACACTGGTGATGCGTGGACTATGCTACGGTGCGCGTGCCCATGACTCTCATTTCCAAGTCGAAAGTTTTCATTTTTATTCGCTACGAAGCAAGCACGGAAGAAGTAAAAAAGGCAAGATGGATCACTTCCAAAACGAAAATTCGGGGGCGGAACAACGCTGTTTTGCAGAACTGAGAAAGAAAGACTTACGCGGTTTCACTATCTTTGTTTATTTTTGTCTTCTTTTTTGTGTCACGCTATTCTTCTCAGTGCGCCCATCTGCAGTCGATAATGAACATTTTCCACTGCGTTCCTTGAAGTTATTTGACCTGTAGGGCCATTCTGCTGTTGCAAGCTTTCTGCTGTATGAAATGTTTATGATATGACCTACGCAGTTGTCTTATTTGTAAGGTTGGCACGAACTCAGGCAAACGATTATAAAAAAACAGACAGATCCCACGTACAGTGGGAATCACTTCGCATATCAGCGATTCACGAGCGCACCATGAGCGCGGCATGTAGTCTTGTTTTTACATAATACGCATATCATGATTTCGTCATAATACGCATGTCATGGGTTGGTCGTTTGTTTTCGGCATGCAACATGTCATACCATACCAGTTTTGCAACATACCAAGTGAATGAAACCACCGCATTAGCTGTAGGACCATGACATATAAATCATGACATTCATGACATACGTGTCATGATTTTCATGTTATTACTAGTCATATGTGTTCTTCATACAATCACAATATGCCATACCAAGTTTGGTATCGATACCATTATCGAAACGGCCTGGACTGGAGAGCTAAAAGTCGTAGGTGGCTATATATATATATATATATATATATAAACTTCGAGAATAGTGCAGTATAGGAAACAAAACAATAAAATATTTATTTAATCCTAACAGTTTCGGCTGGTGGACCAGCCTTCTTCGGAGGATGTAAGTGAAATGATACAAGTTCCCGTAGCAGAGGGTCACCCTCACAGTTTAAAGACCCTCCAAAAAAAGAGAGAGAGAAAAAGACAAGCGGGCGAACGAGGTAGCAACAGACAACAAGAAGCAGAAGAAGGAGAGGAACTAGAAAGGAGCGACGGAGAGCCGCCGGAAACGAGCGGGTAATTCTGGCATTGTTGCTGCGTATAGGTAAGACGCGCCGCCAGCGGAGGCGACCAAGAAAAACGGAAAAATGTGGAACATGTTGCCGCTTACTCGTTCCACATTTTTCCGTTTTTCTTGGTCGCCTCCGCTGGCGGCGCGTCTTACCTATACGCAGCAACAATGCCAGAATTACCCGCTCGTTTCCGGCGGCTCTCCGTCGCTCCTTTCTAGTTCCTCTCCTTCTTCTGCTTCTTGTTGTCTGTTGCTACCTCGTTCGCCCGCTTGTCTTTTTCTCTCTCTCTTTTTTTGGAGGGTCTTTAAACTGTGAGGGTGACCCTCTGCTACGGGAACTTGTATCATTTCACTTACATCCTCCGAAGAAGGCTGGTCCACCAGCCGAAACTGTTAGGATTAAATAAATATTTTATTGTTTTGTTTCCTATACTGCACTATTCTCGAAGTTTATAACTTTTATTACGGTAGCCGGAAGAAACTCTGATCATCTATTTCATCTATATATATATATATATATATATATATATATATATAGTCTAGTAGATCCTCCGTGAGCGGTCACAACGTGGTTTGTTTCGACGTTTCGGCCTAGAGTCTGGCCTTCATTCCTGATGAAGGCCAGACTCTAGGCCGAAACGTCGAAATAAACCACGTTGTGACCGCTCACGGAGGATCTACTAGACTATATGCAACGCTACGGCCACTCAACCACCATGCCTGCCTATATATATATATATATATATATATATATATATATATATATATATATATATATATATATATATATATATATATATATAGATAGATAGATAGATAGATAGATAGATAGATAGATAGATAGATAGATAGATAGATAGATACGCTAAATGTCACCGAAGTTCGCGAAAAAATGCTTCGCATTTTAAACGTAAGCATAGGAAGATATAACGACTTCAGCAGTGTGAAACCATTGCGCCAGGCTTTTGTATGAGCGGGTGGGGGAGAAGCTCCGATGCTGTTAACGACCCGAGGGCGTTACATTAAACAAAGTTACACTGAATTTCAAGATTGGATTCTAGTCTCCCTCTCAGAATACGCATTTACAATGTCTGCCGATTGCTTGGAAACGGACGACCCATAGTGATTCATTTGCTTGCCTCAAACATTATCAAAGTAGGCAAAAGCATGTGGAGACTTCCACCAGGGCATACTTCGGTGCTCCTCCTCTAGCCCAATCATCTTAAGTTCTGTTCTACAGCCTTGGTGTGTCCAGACCATTTGCTTGTTTGCTTGCTTTTGGCCTAGAATTCATGGCTCATACCCACTCTGGGGGATTGGCCATGAAAACATATGGTCACATATGAACGATAACTGCACTATTGCTTACAACAAAAAAAGAAAGAAAGTTCCAAAAAGAAGACAGTATATTAAAAAAAGAAGAGAAATATTCATACAGTGAGAAAAAAATCAACAAGAAAATAGACACAGGTAACCATACCTTGATTTCGGGAGCCGACGAGACAGCTGGTTTCGCCAAACCCGATTAATTTGGTATGTCGCGGATTTATCCAGATTCGAAAATTACTTCTCGACCCGCTGTTATTTTAGTATCTGTTAAAGTGGGTTTTATGTTGAAAAACGTTTAGAGTCTTGAATAAAATTACACACCGCATCGAATGCATCCCTGTGGCAATTTCCCAAAACAGAGGCACCAAAATTTAGAACATTTTCTCTGGTTAAATTTAAACTTAGTTTCGCAAACGGAATAGCTAGAAGTATTTTCCTAATTACTGCATAGTTTCGATATAAGCCAAAATAATGTTCAATAGTTTCTGATTCTTCGCAGAATGGACATAGATTTAACATCTTTCTTGTTTTGTTGCATATGATGACTCAATTTCTTGGATGGACAATTGCCCCTCAATGCAGGAGCATCACCATCATCACTTTGCCCGTGGTTTGAGTTTCGCTTTCATATGGTTTGCAGAAGATCAATGCCACCTTTCTGGATATTGTAGAACAAATAATTTTGGAGTGTCCCACGCTCGTTACCCAGCGAGTACTGCTCACAAAGGAATATGCACTTATTCAACTTAGAGGCACGACCCATGACGAATGCCTGTTGCCATAAGGATGTGCTACTAGACCTGACCAGGCCCATGGAGCCCTGCTAACTTTTTTAAAGAAAACGGTTTCAGCCGGACGTTTATAGACGTCTTTACGTGATAATTTATTTGTGTTTACATCGGTGTTGTTTCTTTCTTTTTCTTTATTTATTATTCTCTCTTTTTTATAAATGCGAAGCATTTCTAGCGAACGTCGGCGACTTTGAGCGTTTCTATCTATCTATCTATCTATCTATCTATCTATCTATCTATCTATCTATCTATCTACCTATCTATCTAGCCGCTTATGTTTGGGTGCTCTCGTGCTCACCCCCTTAGCTTGGCGTGAACAAAAATTAGCATGGGAGTGCAAGATGGTTTGGCGAATATGACGGGCTGGTCAAGACATGAATAATGTAATAATCTAGTCGTGTACGTCGTCGAACACTTCTAGCCAGACAGTGGCACACACCCACGGACGGGTATGTGCCGCTGATTGATTGATTTGTGGGGTTTAACGTCTCAAAACCACAATTTGGTTATGAGAGACGCCGTAGTGGAGGGCTGCAGAAATTTTGACCACCTGCGGTTCTTTAACGTGCACCCAAATCTGAGCACACGGGCCTACAACATTTCCGCCTCCATCGGAAATGCAGCCGCCGCAGCCGGGATTCGAACCCGCGACGTGCGGGTCAGTAACCGAGCACCTTATCCACAAGACCACCGTGGCGGGGTGGGTATGGGCCGCTGGTATGCGGGTATGTGCTACATGTGATTGGCACTTAGCATCTACCCAGGAACGACGAGAACACATATGGGCAATTTTAATGCACGAGTATTAAAATTACGAGATATCAGTAGCGTCGACTGACGAATGCGAAGAATAAATGTCAGTGTCCCAGCTGGAATCGAACCCAAACATTCTGCATGGCAATGAGTCGTTTTACCACAGACCTACGCCAGTTGTCGGAACTACTTTTCAAAGAGACAGTAATATTCGTGAAACGTCAACATTGGTTGCAGTGATGCCTACCCAATTTTATAAACATCACATTCCTTTGATAGAGCCGTCACGTTGGCTTGATTTATGTAGCAGTGCCCAGGATCAGCATCCTTGCGAGCATCAGCACTTTATATATACTTCTCGTGTTGCTACTACGCATGTTTCAGTTTGCATCGTTGCGCCAGTGTGAACAACTTGGTATATTGTTACGTGGAAAATAAAAGTAGTCAGTCCACAGTCACAACACAGCTCACCGACAACGTCCACTTCTTCGCTATGAATCTGAGGCACCGTTTTTGGGTATATCCCACTGTGCCCGGTTACGTTCAGCCCAAATCACGTAACAATATGAACATCTGCAACTCTTCAACTTGTGTCTGTGCGTGCAAAATTTGTACATATATTCAGCGTTATATCATGACGTGTCGCTCAATACAAAAAATTGCAACATGGTCACCTTCCCTGCGCATGTTTCGCATAACGTTGATTCCCATGTGCATGGGATCTGCCGAGTTTTTTTTTTCTGCCTTCTTTCTTTGGTTTCCTATTTCCCCTTTCCTAATGAGCAGGCAATCATTGGGATGCCCTACGCGGCAGTTACCATCTCTGCCCTACGTATTTTGTTGGTGCCTTCGTGCTTTTTGTTTATACAAACGTAATAAATAACAAATAAATTTTAGTCCTAACAATAGCCACTCAATGAGTTTTGTCAAGCGCCATCAATTTTTGCCAAAGGCACAAGTTTTTTTAAAGGGGTGTGGTGCGCAGAGCAAATGGTCTTCCACTCCAGAACTTACTGGCCTTCGAACCTAATTACCACCATTTCTTGTTCTTTCTTTCCCCACGCAGACTGGCATGCGGCCGCAGCCTCTGTCTGACTTCTGGCGCCTCGTGGAACACAGCTACGGCCGTCAATACTCGCAGACAGCACTGGAGAGCCTCTCCGACGGGCTGGTGTACACGCTGCTCACAGTCGAGGCCATGCACAGGGACACCACAAGTCCAGGTTCGTCCCACCACACCTTCTCCGAAGTGTTGCTTGTAGTTGTATTGCCACTTGCTGATCGTAATATCCTCGTGGTAAGTGCTCGCACCGAGACATTTTTCCCCTGATTAAAGCTCTCAAAGGCACAATGCGAGGTACCGCTAGGGTGCTTGTTATTTCTGGACATCCGCCGTACTGTCAAGTCCCAAGAAGGCGCCAATTTTAACCAATTTTATACGTGGTGGTGGGAATAGAGTTTCCTAATATTAACTTAAGGGGACACTGGCGCTTCGATTGCACAGATACCATAGATGTTACGGGCCTGACACGGATTTGTCTATAGTATTCGTCTTGCGGGTGACGAACGCATTTGTGGCTTCGTTTATTGCTGTGTTTTGGTCTTGTGTCAAAGAAAAGAACAAACTGTTTTTCACTTGGTGACCCGATTTGAAGTGGTAAGCCTGAAAGATATAGGTAGTGAAGCGTAGCTACTGAACATTTGCCGATTATTGTTCGTGACAAAGCAGCTGAAAGGCACGCGAAACCAAAACGAACGTTAAATATGACGACTAGACAAATCCATCTCCTATCCATAACTCTCATTCTCGCTGAAGCGTTGCAGCTTCTTGCGTTGCAGCTCCCATAGACACTAGAGCCAGAGTTTCCTCTTGTGTATTTTTACCAAACTGTATAGTAGTGGGCCTTTGAGCAAACCAGAGCAGACAAGATGGTGGGTCCGGCAGCATGAGGGAATTCGACGGTGCGCATATTCACTAGCATAGTCTGGTAAGTTGAAGAGTGCACGAGACAAGATCTTTTGATCGGCGTGGAGGCGGCGTTTTCGAGGGGGAGAAGGGGCGCGCGCGTGGCGTCTTTTGGTGCCTTTTTAGGGGCGAAGCTCTTTATAGCAACACCCGCTCGTCCCTCGTAGCCGTTGTAGTGTGTAAAACGTATAACATTTTGACGTCCAAGGTGGTGCCGGTGAGAGATTTCTTCTGTACGTTGTTGAACAATAAAAGATAATGGTCAATGTACATGCCAATGGTTGGTAAAAAGGAATGAGACACAAGAGCATTCGGCTTTCAGTCAACGCGCACGCTGCGATTCCCATTAGCAGCCATTGGCATGTACATTGAGCACTATCGAACAAGAAAGGGTTGCTACATAATACTCGCTGGGTGTAACCTCCTTAGCTTTAGAAAAGTTTAGCGAGCGTTGAGCCGCAGTGCCATGAATACAATGAACTAGTATATACAATGAACTCGAGGTGGTTAAAGATGGGAAGTATACCCGAAGCGGAAGCCGTAAGAAAGTGTGTGTGTGCCACCTCTAGTTTAGTGCTTGGAATGTCCGATGGATGGAGGTGCTTGTATATGGTGAATATATGATGAAAAGATGCGAGATGGTGGTACTTGGTGTGTTGAATAGATGGACGAACGAACACACATACAGATGCATGGACGGACGCACGGATGGCTGCACGGACGGATGGACGCATCGACGGACGCAGGAGCGAATGCATGGACGAAAGCAGGGACGGACGCACAGATGAACGTGGCGACGCACGAACAGACGCACGCATGGACGGGCGGATGGACGCACGGGCGGCCACACAGACGCACGCAGGAATGTACGGAGGCTAGAACGAATGGATCCATCATTCACTCCACGGATATGCTGCCATTTTTTTCTTGACATGTGTGTTTGATGTTTCTTACATTAAATGTAATTGACAAAACTGTCTCGAGGCACTTGACGAAAACAGTACTGTTTGTGACCTTTTTTACATTGTGCTTGAAAAGTAGGGGTGGTTGTCGCTTGATCTTTGAGTTATATCAATCATGAACACAACGTGATGGCTTGAGTAGCAATGCTTTACATTGTGATGACAGAATGTCTTTTTTTTTGCAAAAAAAAAAAACAGTCAAAAGCTCTCAGAAAAAAAAAGAAAAATGCAATAAAGAAGGCAAAGTTGCCCTATCACTTTGCACTCGACTGTGCATTGATAGTCGTCACTTGTCTGGTGAACAAGGCAGAGCATAGATACTGTATCTCCAAGAACGTATTTTTGTAACTAGTTGAGAACACGAGTATAGTTTTTCTAGCGTTTTTTTTTTGTATACCAGGAAGCCAACTTGCTTGAGTCTTCTTACAGAAGTTCCACGTCGTTTCTTGTCTATACAGGATGTTTGTGGTTCAAATGGTAGCGGTCATCGTGAAAACTACGCTGAAAATCCTCATTCACCTAGAAACTCGCGTACTCTGAGGTTAAAAACACTGCATGCAGCTCAAATATAGGTAGGACACTGATTGTTAGCCAACTTGCAATGAGGAATGTATCCGGGTGACTCTATATTGGCAGCCTTGTGTGTATCCACACAAGCAGTCCTCAAATGCGACGCGATAATAGAGGCATGATGAATGCTTGAGTTTGATAGCAGTACAAGAAAAAGTCTCCGCGAAGAACAGCGTGGTGGACCGGTGCGGGACGCCACTGTAGCAGACAGTGCGCCTTGAGTAGCGCAAAATCTGCAGTGCCGTCAGTTCTTGCGACCGCCGACTCTGCTCCACTGGTGGAGGTACGGAGCTTTGAAACTAATTTTATTAGATGCGAATCAGCTCTTAGACTCAGGTGTGTTGCACCGTACATACTTGCGTCCACACGAGCGCACCACAAGGCATTCCCCTCGTCACAGGTGTTGGAGCGGTGCGAAGCAGGACACGCCGCAGGTGCGTGTTGACGTCACGCTCTCCTCGCAGTGCGCGCTGACTTCACTCTGTCCCTCGCTTGCCGTGCTCTCGTCGCAGCACCCGCAGCTTCCGCTTCGTTCGTTCTCCCGCAACACCTGCTGCTACCGCCACTCGCTCTGCTACCGCGACTGCCGCTCGCTAACCTTCCAACTCGTTGGTTACCGCGCAAGAAACCTGTCGCGTGCGTAACGTACGCGTTGCAACATGTTTGTACGTGTCCCAAGACCTACGCCAACCATCGCTTCGAACTAATCTTCCGGCGCTCACCACAGCACCCGCGTTAGCGCCATTCAACCCGTGACGCCACCCTTGCGCAACGCTGCTGCTTGGCGCCCCATCAGGGTTCTTTTTGGGATGATGGTGTACATTTTCTAGTAACGCTTGTTTCACTTCAAGGTTGGTTCTGGACGTGGTCTTTGTGATGAGCTATTGCAGCAAAGCACGCGCACTGTCGGAGGTAATCACATGCGCTATTTTTAGCTGCGTTTGTTGCATCAACAAACACCTTATAAGTGGCGAACGCTTATAGAGAATCGTGAATTTTCGATGGCATTGTCATGTGCTTCGCAGATTCTACCAGCACGTGAACTACACCTGCCGTTCGTTAGCATGTAATTATTCGTTAGCACTAATTTAGCTTTCCATTGATTATTTAAATATAAGTACCAGGGCATATCGTGAAATTGACCGTGTTACTTTCTTGTCACTGCTAAAATTTAGGGAATTAGATGAGCATTATTAACAGAACTGCGGAACAACCCTGTGCCGCAATTGTAGGTCGAAGCGGTAGAGGCCTACAAGGCTTACCATTTTTTGCGACTGTAAATCGTGTCATCCGTATGGA
Organism: Rhipicephalus microplus; assembly: GCF_043290135.1. Taxonomy (NCBI): domain Eukaryota; kingdom Metazoa; phylum Arthropoda; class Arachnida; order Ixodida; family Ixodidae; genus Rhipicephalus; species Rhipicephalus microplus. Next base: position 81,146,331 of record NC_134704.1, read on the forward strand.
AAGTCGACTGCACCTCCTGTTACTGCAAGGTGGCACCATACGTGTCCGCCACATTCATGCCCGAGTACACAAATGGCAACAGTTGCCTAGTGATCCAAGTGTATGTGCATAATGATGTTTTTGAGCGAAGAGGGTCGTCTTCCGGTGTTTCTATCAAGAGGGCTTAATCAAGTGCGAGGCACACGGGATGGCTTTATGCTCTCCCATAATAGAGTTTCTAGTCCTCAAAATCGCTGCCCATTTTTTCCAAACACACATGTTTGTGCACTTGAACATATATTAGTATTTTGTGTTATAATAAACTTTATGCTTTAACACCATCGAGTATGCAGACACAAAGTGCCAAACTTTCATTGTAGAGTATCAAAATCTAAATTAGGTTTCCACATGCTGTGGCTCACGGTGTAGCATTACACGGCTACAGGCAAGGAGCTGTTTGCTCATGTACCTACAATGTATACATCGGAATGGTTCGTGAAATTCAATGCACAACTCAAGGAAGCGTGTGCTATGCTTCCTTGTGCATTTTTTCATATGCACTCGTGGTATGCTGTGCATTTGAATGCGCGCAGTCAACACGTGCCAGGCCGTTAGGAATATATTCCACTGAAGATTTCCCTGGTCTCGTTTTATTATTGCTCTATTTCCGAAAGTCATTTTTTGCATATAATAGGGCACGGTACAAGTCGAAGACAAGTATAAAAGAGAAGAATGCAAAATGTGTCCATGAAAAAGCAGCAGAAAAGTTCATTGTACAAGATATAAATTAGAAATGTAAAAAAATTGACCAGATTGAAATTCGCAGGCCCTGTGATGTACACACATAAAGAGAACATGATTTTCATTTAGCGCAATACTGAACAAAGTGCCGAGGGACTTTTAATGAGACAGACTCATGAAGTTCATATAAATGTCAGTGCATGGTGAAAGCAAAGAAAAAGCTCAATATACCTAAGTAAGAAAGAATAATAAAATAATATACATATATTGTACTAATAGCACCACAAAACAGCCAGCTATGTGTTAACTCCGATGTTGCACAAACGTTTTTGGAATGGCGGACACCTTCACTTCTAATTAACGAAATAATAAAAATGGCAGCATATCTGCGGGGTCAATGATGGAGAGTGGGGCGAAGCATCTGTCTGTCCATTCGTTTTTGCATCTCTCCATCCATGCGTCCGTCTGTATGACCGTCCGTGCGTTCATCCGCCCGTCCGTGCGTGCGTCTGGTTGTGCGTCCACACGTCCATCCATGCATCCCTCCCTGCGTTCGTCCATGCATCCGCCCCTACGACCGTACATGCATCGACCTGTCCATGCAGCCATTCGTGCGTCCGTCCATGCATCTGTCTGTGTGTCCGTTCGCCCATCTTGTCAACACTTCAAGTATCACCATCTCGCATTTTTCATCATATATTCCGCATATAGAAGCCCCGCCATTCAGTGGACATTCCAAGGACTAAACGGGAGGTGGCACACGCACACTTTCTTACGCCTTGTGCTTCGTGTCTACTTTTCACCTTTAACCACCTTGAGTTCATGGTATATACTAGATCACTGTATTCATGGCATTGTGGCCCAACGCTCGCTAAACATTTCTAAAACCAAGGAGGTTACATCCAGCGAGTAGAACGTAGCAACCCTTTCTTGTCAGATAGTGCTGAATGTCCATGCCAATGGCTGCTAATGGGGAATGAGAGACAGGAGAATTCGGCTTTTAATTAACGCACACGCTGCGAGTTTTTTATTGTTCAACAACGCACAGGAGAAGTCTCCCACCGGCACCACCTTGCAGGTCAAAGCGTAAGACATGTAATGCACTACTACGAGGGACGAACGGGTGGCGCTTTAAGGAACTTCGTCCTTAAAACAGATTTAGCAAGGTCACTAGCACGTTACGCGAAAAATAGCAAGACAGATGATTTATAGTACTTGGCGACTACTTCAGAGTTCGCTGGTGGCAACGGGGCGTAGACAATGCTCAGTTCATGCAGTAGGACACAACGTTCGAGGAAAACTGTATTACTCAATGTCGCGAGGGAATAAGCCTACATATTTTTTCTCGCCGCCGAATACAATGCCTATAGCTAAACATGACGTAGTGAGGATGATATGCCTGTTACTCTGAGCACTCGAGAATCACAAATGAACTCAAACATTAGACTTCTGCGTATAGGACAAGAAATTGCACATTTATGACCTAAGAAAGACTGCTTCATGCCTACACGTAAATCTTAGAGCAATTCTCAGAGAAAAAATATATTAACACGACGAAAGAAAAAAGTGTAAACTTAAGGGCACGTTTTCTTTGTTAGACACCATACTATAGACAACAGTAGACGGTGCCATGAAGTATATTAGGGGTTGTTATTAGAAATATTTGTATTCTTCAACGTGAATAAAGAAAGAACTGCGTGAAAAAATACCTTACCGACTGCAGGGACCGAACCTGCAACCTCGAACAGCACATTCTGTCTTTAACCACTGAGCTACGGTGGCGGTAATCCTTTCTTCTACATTACAGAGCATATATGCGCGTTTAAAACAGGTAGCATCAGTCAGCGTCGTGAATTGTCATTACGAAGAGTGTGGAACACTTTTTTCGCCTTGTTGGTGTCACGTCGCACGTGATCTCATTGTGAGCTGGCAGTTGGCCAATAATTCATCACATACCACCTTAATCCTTTAAGTCTGCCCTCGCTATAAATGAAGGACAAAAAGTGTATACTTAAAGACTCACTTTTCCACGTTTCACACATTATTTATGAGAACTAACAGACAATGATGCCAAGAAAAGTATAGGGAATCTTATTAGAGGTGTTAGGACAGTGCAATAAAGGTATGCAGGCATTGAAAGTATGAGGTAGGAAGTTCTCGTTTGTAAGTTCGATACCATTTTCTTTTCCAGGCACATTTCTCGTTTTTATTGGTGCAGTATTTGCAAATTGAGTAACAAGAAAAAGATAGCACCAGCTAGAGAAGCCTCGCGCGCGTAAAATTCACCGTTAATTACACGCTAAATCGACTGTGAACACGCAATGTATATGCTTCTAAACAGTTCTTCATTTTTTCCATCTCAAATCATATCTTTAGGCAGATGCCTTAAAATTAAATTCATGACAAAGGAAGGTTGCACGCGTACTTTTAAAACTTCTACTGCAACCATTTAGTGCCTCAACCACGCACTTAAACTGCTGTTTCAATTTTAGTACACCTTTGTAAAGTAACAAAATGTTTCTTTGTTTTCCTTTCATTACCGAGATCCAAACTTGATTTCAAGCATGGCAACGCAATTGTTTCTTCTCTTCAGAGCTTAGTAGGCCGCAAGACTTCCACGACATTCGATCAATGCCAGCGACGGTGGATTTCCGTGGTCCTACTTAAAATAAAACAATAGATTTATTAACGACTCCCCGAGGAGTCGACAAGACGTCTATCTACCTCTCCCTCCGCCCTCTTTTCCACGTTACCGCACGGTATTTATCCCGAGTACCGCAAAAATTGGTCGATTTTTCGAACCGCCTCAAGAAAAGGCAAAGCCATACGATCAATTCGCAAGGCTGCGCCAGCCACAGGACCCTTGATGTGGGCAGTTTTCTATGGCTTGGTTCTAGTATTTTACAGCAGATTAATTTTCAATTTATTGATTATTATTTTGGAACTGCCGTGGAATTTCGCAACCCCACCGCGCGGCAGATGTAAGGGGCGAGGTAGTATTGGAAGCAGTCGTTACGATGGCCGTACCCCTATTTTTCCTCAACTTAAGACGGTCTCGATACGATAGCGTCGACGTGCGAACACTAATTTCGAAAGCATAATTATAAAATGGCAATCTCCGCCCCCGTGGCACATTCGCAAGAACCTGCTGCCTCTTTTTTTTATTGATATGATATATAAGGAGATGTTGGCGCACCATTATGGCGCCGGCTACTCCTTAGCCGTTGATTGAAACTTGAACACGTATCTTGAAGCAAAACATACAAAGCAGTGCAGGGAAAATAGAAATCTTGGGCACAGATATGCAAAGACACACTTATACGCACATATCACAATGGTCAGTAAATGTTCGAAAGTCAATGTAAGAAGTTTCTGGAAATGTACCTCGTTAATATTCGGTCCACCAGCACAAAACAGCAAAGCACACGTCTGGTCCTTATAAAGATGCATTCGCTCGTATGTACATAATAGTGGACACGTCATTCATTTCACAACACACACGTGATGGGTGTCACATGGTACTGTACATAATAAGTACATGTGTTACAAATGAAAGTTTGTTCTTTGTTAATACTTATCAGCAATCCCGCTGTCTTGTAAAAAACGTGTTAATGCTTTTAAAGCGTGGGACTGTAAAACTCCGGTTGGCCATGGGCCCAGAAGTTTTTTCATGCTAAATGGTCTGCGGTCCAATGCGAACAGTTCGGACTTAAGACGGCGTCTTGGCGTGTCATGATGTGGACAGTCTATGATAAGGTGACAGACGTCTTCATCTATAAATCCACATTCGCATTCGGGAGTTTCAGCTCTGCCGATTCTGTGCAAAAAATGTTTTGTGTATGCGGTGCCTAGCCTCAATCGGTGAATTAGAGTTTCTATCCTTCTGTATAATGCCAGCGTAATTTTGAATTTAATAAAAGGATCGATGTGATATAAATTGCAGCTCTTTGTACTTTTGTCAAACCAAGCAGTTTCGCTCATTCTGAATATTGTGTTCTTTATAATACTACGCAATTCATTTTTCGAAATTGGTAAAGAAACAGTAACGTCTTTACGATGTGCTTGTCGTGCTGCTTCATTGGCAGCTGTGTTTCCAGGAATGTTGCTGTGGCCAGGTATCCACTGAAATTTGATCTCATGTTGCGCCTTCTTTGCTTTGGTGAGCTCCTTCAGCGTTTCGTATGTCATTCTGTCACTTATTACCGTCCTGTTTGTACTGGAGAGTGATCTTAATGCGGCCTGTGAGTCACTGAAAAGTACCCATTTTCTAGCGTCTGCTACCGAGTTTATAAACTTTAGAGCATACAGAATAGCGAAGAGCTCAGATGTAGTAGATGACGTCATGCGACATAATTTAAACGATTCCTGAATATTGAGCTGTGGTATGATAAATGCCGATGTTGAAGACGTTGTAGTACTTGAGCCATCTGTGGAAATATGTATGTACCCTGGATACAGCATGTGTAACTGATAAAGCGCTAGTTGTTGAGCAGCTTAGATAAACATGTCTCTCTTTCTGATAATGCCATCCACTGAGAATTCAATGCTTGGTATTACAAGCAGCCATGGAGGATAGGTCATTTCAGAGCTCCAAAATTTATTTCTGGGTAGTATATGTACATTACTCTGTACATCGTTATGAGCATTGCTTTTATCTCTTAGTAAAATCTCCAGTGCCAATGGGTGGTCCTTGTGTTGCGTCTGTAAGCGAAAAAAATGGCGGCATGTTTCAATTGTTCTCATGACTCGAAAGGGTGGTTGCCGAGTCTCTGCTATGACAAGGCTGCTGGAAGTCGCTCGTGGAACACCTATGCAGGCGCGCAGTCCCCTAGCTAATAGTCTTTGAAGTCGCTCCTCTGAAGTGCGAGAAAGGCCGTGTAACACTGCTGCAGAATATGCAACTTTTTGTCGTAATAAAGCATCGTGAACAGCGAGCATGGATGATACAGATCCGCCCCATGATGTCCCAGCAATTCTGCGGAGTATATTCACTAACGTATTCACCTCGTTTTCGAGTTTATTTATGTGAGGTGCCCATGATAGCTGCCTATCAGGTAATACTCCGAGAAACCGATGCTGTGTCACAATCATTAGTGGTTCTTCATCTAAATTGAGATTGAAGTTCTTTAACTTCTTACGGGTGAAGGGCAATACAGCTGTCTTTGCGTGCGATAGAATCATTCCTCTTTCTTTTAAAAAGTTGTTGATAATATTTATTCCGTCTTGCAATGCAATCTGAATTAACCGTATGTCCGTGCCAGATGCCCAAATGCACACATCATCTGCATATAAGGAGTATTTCAACCTGGAAGGCAGTCTTTTAGCTAAATCAGCCATAACACAGTTAAAAAGAAGAGGGCTGAGTACGCTTCCTTGTGGCACTCCCTGTCTGACGTCGTGTTCTGCACTTTTTCCTTCGCTCGTCTGAATGAATATTTTACGACCTGATAAAAATTTGGATACCCATCGCAAAGACCTGGCGGACAGTCCGAGCTCCAACATACTCAGCAGAACATGAGTGTGACTGACTGCGTCAAATGCCCTTGTGATGTCCAAGAACACTGCGACCGTCAAACTACCACAGGTGCGTTCATGCTCCACATACGTTACTAAGCCCAGTATTGCATTCATTGTGCATCTATGTTTCATAAAACCTGTCAAGTAGTTGGAGAATACACCAGTTCTGTTGCACCACCATTGAAGTCGCGCATCAATCATTTTTTTCATTACCTTACACAGACAGCTTGTCAGACTGATTGGACGGAAGGATTCAAGGTTCGAGGGCGTCTTAGCCGGTTTTAAGATCGGAATGATGCGAGCAGACTTCCAAGCCTCGGGTACAATTTCTTGCGTCCATAGATTATTGTAAATATCTAAGAGAATAGTTGTGCCTGTGGGCCCAAGGTTCTTTAGCATATTGTACCTAATGTCGTCCGGTCCAGAGGCCGATTTTTGACGACATGATGCTATAGCACAATGCAGCTCCCTTAACGTAAATACAGGGTCTAGTTGAGAATGCTGGGCCCAAAAGCAAGCATTAATTTTCTGGCTGGCTAACGCGACAGAATTATCAAATAAGGCACATTGTGATGCGGCGGGCCTACTGATAAGTTGACAAAACTCATCTGCTACCACAGCTTCCGGTTTGTCCAAGGCTACAGCAAGAGCACGAAATGGGAAGCTCTGTGATACAGGCCCACTAAGTGCTCGAATTACAAGGCAAATTCTTGGAACAGGTGTGTGGGGAGAGAGCGTGGCACAGAAATCACGCCAGCGCCGTTTACCTAAATTTTCGAGCCGTCTGCCCATTACACTGTTGATTTTCTGTGCATTTTTGTATGCTTCTAAACTTCCGCTGCGTCGATATGCCCTTTCTGAACGTCGTCTGATGGCTCTTAGATGTTCATACTCTCCATCGACTGCAGCATAGTCTTTCGGAATCGGGACTTTCTTTGTGCATTTATTCGCATTATCTTGCAGAAATTCAGTAAAGCTTTCAACTGTCGTGAGTTCACTATTTCGGTTTGTTAGGTGGTACCGAAAAGCTTTGCAGTTCGTCAGTTTGCTGTAGCGTCTGGTGTCTTTTCGCAAGTAAGGGTGTTTTATTAGATTGGGAAAATGGTCACTCCCACGTGTTTCTACATCCGTTGTCCATACCTAACCAATCACTAGATCTTGGGAACACAAGGTTACATCGATGCAACTAGAGTAATTATGCCCTCGGAGAAAAGTTGGAAAGCCGTAATTAAAAATTGTCGAATTGCATTTCTCTGCGGCACACTCAACAATGTTCCCACGTGCATCATATCGATCACTACCCCAGATTATGTTGTGCGCATTAAAGTCTCCGCATATAAACTTATAGGAATTAGAAATGTTGAAGATATTTGTTAGCTTCCACCGAAATGCGGCTTGAAGGTTGTAGGTAAAAATTGATCACTGTTACGCACTGCTCACCAAACGATACTTTGCAAGCGACGAATTCCGGGAAGTCCGAATCACTTGAGTGAACTTGGTGAGAAGGTAGGTCTTTCTGACGCACAAATTCACTCTGCTAGGACCACTTCGACGAGATGACTTATATATCACGTAGTTGGAGAGGCGGAAATCATCATTCATTCCTGCCTCTTGGATGCAAAGTATTCAAACATTATACTGCAGAAGGAGTTTACGGAAGTCAGCACACTTCCTTCGAAGACCATTGGCATTCCACTGGTATATGGAGACATCTTTGTAGCGCTTATTCATATGTTACTTGTCGCAGGTTTGACCCGTACTGTTGACACAGTAGTGCTTCCAGAGGCAGCAGGGCTTTTACTTTTGGCAGGTTGTTTGCTTCCGGTGGAGCAGACAGGATTGCCTTAAGTGCTGCGAAAAGCATTGGCAGAATCAATTGCATGACTGATGCAGAGGCACGGTCTCCATTGAATGGTTGATTTTTTGAGGCCTGTTGAGAATGACGTGACGTTTCGATGTTGTAGTTGGGGCGAACACTGGCACTGTAGGTTTTGCTACTTTCCGGCAGAGGTCGCGTGGGCGTTCGCAGCTTTGACGCGTAGGTTGGGTTACTTGAAGGTACTTCTCGTGAGTGGTCTCTCGGGTGTGCTCTTGGCGGCTCTCTTGGCGGTTCTCTTGGCGTGCTTGTCGGCTGTTGTTGCGGTGACCGCTTAGGTGGATCACGTACAGGATGAGCAATCTCAAGGTTTGGAGATGGTTCATTGGGGTGCGGTTTTCGTTCATGGATGAGCTCATGCCGACGCATTTTTGCAGCAGCTTTACTTTGCGGGCAGCCTGAATATGAGGCAGCCAGATTACCTGCACAGTTTGCACACTTAGGCTGAAGAACAGACTTGCACTCCTTATGATGGTGTTCTTCTGAGCAGATCTTACACCGGCGTGTGTTACGGCAACTTTTCGCCATGTGTCCAAATCGCTGGCAGTTATAGCACCGAAGCGCTGGACCAAGATATTCTTCCACTGGGTGACTGGTGAATCCTAAGTAGATTCTTCCTAGAATCGGGCGGTCATCTCGAAAAGTCAGAATCACTGAGTGAAGTGGACGCGACGTTACTCCTCCATCTTCCTGGCGGTAGTATTTTATTTGCCGTCGCGCCGATATAACCCCTGCATCTCTCAAGTACTCTAGGAGTTGTTCATCTGAATACTGCAGAGGAACTCATGTTTTACTTTCCCAACGTTCCGAGTGTATGACTCTGGGATGAAAGGCGTAACTTCCAGGCCACCTACATTTGAAAGCATCAGAAGACGCTTGGCTGAACTTAAGGAAGGAACGCTGACACTGAAGCTTCCATCTCTGGTCGTTCTGAATGACTGCACTTTTTCTTTAGCAGCGGAAACTACTTCAGCTGACACTCGATTGGGGTTCACTTTCCAGAAGCTAGCACCTTCAGCTGTTGGACGAAAGACGACTGGGATACCCTCTGCTCGTTTATTTTTATAAGTAAGCAACGTAAATGTTTCATCTTCGCCCATGTCTTCTTCTTCACTTAGGTAATAAGTTGACGTTTTATCGTCGAGAAGATTCTCTTCTAAGCGAGGCTTCTTGCTCTCAGCTTCATCGTCTTCCATTGCTGCTGTGCTCGCTGGAGCCATTTCGCGGTTGTGAATTTGCAAACGTGCCGGCTTTATGATGCTTGGGCGCACCTGTAAGCCCCCAGGCTTTTCATTGTGTCCTGCACTATCACTCATGTGGTTTAAGGAGGAAGCAACAAAAAGGGAGAAGGCAGGGAGGTTAACCAGAAAAACATCCGGTTGGCTACCCTACACTGGGGGATAAAGGAAGGGGACAAGAAAGACGAGAAAGAGGGAAGAGAGGGAAGAAAGGGGTGGGGGAGAGACTGACAGTAATTTCACTGCAGCGTGTAGAACTCTACCGCATGTCAGAGGCGTTCACACAAGCCTGTCTTTCTCAGGAAACGCAGCAGGGCTTTCACTGCCTTGTGGGCTGTCGAGGCATGTGTACGTTGCTGTAATAACACCTGCACAGAAAGAGGCCGATCATCCAGTCGCCGCATTGCGTTGGAAAGTACTTGTCTCTCTGAGGCAAATCGAGGACAATGACACAGCAGGTGTTCGATATTTTCGTCGGTTCCGCAAACGACGCACGCCGCACTGTCAGTAATTCTGATTAACGTGGTTTAACGCACTTGGACGAGCATAAGGCTCGTGGCGATGGCTACCAACCACCGCAGTTGTCGCGTACTAGCGAAGTCTTTGATAAAGGAACCTTGTACCTGTAGGGCACCGAGCCTTCGAAGTTTTTACCCGACGTCTTGTTGGCACACCGCGAAGAAATGAATGTCAGCGTAATAGTCAAAGAAAAGAGCAGAAATTGAACAGTGCACAGAAACAGCGACTGAACAGATCCACTTCTTCTTCTTCTTGTTCCCTGTGCCTCGTTAGTTTCACGAATATATACGCCTCTCACTGATTTTTCTAATACATTATTTATGTAACTTTTTTCAGAAACAAGGCTAGGCAGATATGTAACGTTTGGATAGCTCCTTGATTCGAAACCTCCTTTTTAATGGTGAAAATATATGTCGCGTGTTTCAATCGGTGACAAATAATTTGAGACGATGATGTAAGGAGTTGGCTGAATAATACCTTATTGTAATGACAGGGGTGGTTCGTCACGTTTGCCCGTGTGTGGTCTACAAAATAAATGATATGAGATGATGTAGGAGTAGATCTCGAATAACATTTATAACAACTAAGGAATCGATCGACTATCACAAAGACAAGCATAGAAATACACACTCAAACTACCTAAAGACCGAGTGGCTACGGTTCAATCTACGTGGCTACACGATCGCTCCCGATTTGTTGAACCAGCGTCCCGAAGTGGCGACCGTCCACGCACGACGATGACCTTTGTCCGTAGAGAGCACAAGCACGCAGGTGGCACGTCCCGCGTACGCAGTCACAGCAGGAGACAACACCTCTGTAAGGCCTCACGTTTTTATACGGCTTTCAGCCATCCCAGGTGGCGTCGGTGATCCGGAACCCGTCGTCCCTGTCACGCACGCCGACATAGCAGGAGCCGTGCCCGGTGTCGGTAGCCCCGGAAAGGTGCCTTTGCTCCCGGACATTGATCCACAGGGAACAGACACGAGGAGCTCAACGGACAGCGCCCCGGTCTGGCGTGTCTCGGCTGGAGCCACCGTGAGGACCACCAGGCCAGCACCAGGCCCCCTGTAAATACGGCCACGAAACCTCCAAGGACAGCGCTCTGGTCCGGCATGTCCCTCGGCTAGGTCTTGCTGGGTTCTCTGTGCGTTACTTGGTTAGTTTGTTTGTTTGTCTCCCAATATAAATATAATTGGCACGTACCCACCAGGGGGGATTGACCAAGAATGCAACATTGAGACTGTTAAGTATTGTTTTAGGTAAGCTATGAAATTAAAACCATAAATAGAGAAATGAAATGTCGATAATATGCAACACACTCAATTTAACTACAAGTATTATGCTTTTCAGCTTGTATTCCAGACTGCCGTGACAACCTGTTGGGAAAGTTGGTGAAAACTTAGGTTTTAACTCAATGAAATGACGAATAATTCTAAATATCCGATTAAAATAGTACTCGCTGAGTAGTTTTAATGAAATTATACACGGCATCAAAGGCATCCCTGAGGCAGTATCCCAAGCCTGAGGCAACGAAACTTAAAAAAAATTCCTCCGATAAGATCAAACTTTTTTTTGCAAAAAGAGTAAATAAATGTCGAGTTCTAATACGAGACTATCTTGAACATGACATAAAGGAATGTGCACTATTTTCCAGTTCTCCGCAGAATGGGCAGAGAGCTGATGTGGTAAGACCAGCCTTGTACAAGAAAAGTTTAATGGGGAAACATGACATCGAAACTTGGTGATCGTCACTTCTGATTGTCGAGGATGGCTCCACTTTGGTTTCCATAAATATTTTAGGGGATTATATTCCGTCTACGTGATTACTGCTTTCATACCATCAGTGTGAATAGCTCATCTTCTAAACCTGATTGCAGTGAAGTAATATACCACCGGTAGAACCTGAACTTTTGGCAGATAGTGATGAGTGGGCTAAGGGGTCGGCCATTTCATTTAATGTCCCCACGTGCCTCTTTTCTTTCTCTCCCTTTTCCCTCTCGTGCCGCCGCCTCACGTTACACTTGTCGCTGGCTCGTCTTCTTGTCACCATCCTTGTCTTTCTCGGACGTCCGCACAAAGATTTCCAAATTCTTTTAAAGTTCACACGCACACGCATTTACGCCACATAGAGTTCGTCCATGCATTATACTCATCTAGACGGGCGTTCGCGTGCGTCAGAAACAGCGACAACGGCACAATTCGTTGGACTACTTACTAGGCGCAACTGGTCAAGGACGTTGAGGAAAGAGAAATGGGCAGGGCAGACATGCTTCTAGGGTACGTATCTAAAAACATTGTTCAGGGCGGTCGCATTTTTCATGGAGGCGGGAATGCTTGAAGCCCGTGCGCATAAATTTAGGTTCATGTTAAAGAACAACTCATGGTAAAATTTGTGGTTTTGGTATACGTGAAAGCCGAACAATCATTATTAACGCTTCTGCTACAAGGAGCTTCCCTCATAGCCACAGCATGGGCTGCTATGTGTAGGCGTCTTCGGAAAGAATGGTTGACTATTTATCAGACCATGTACTATGGGGTACAATTCAAGAGGAGAAAGGTCGAAGGAGTAAGCCCGCCTTGGCTTTAACGTGCACCTGAGTACACATGTGTTGTTGCATTTCGCGCCTGTTGAAATGCATCCACTGTTGTCGGGGATCGTCAATCTCAAGTAAAGCTCAACACTTTGGCCAGAAACAAGCAGCTGTTATTTTGAGGTTGGCTGAAAATTCGCTGATGCCTGTTTTAGCTGTCACGCACAATGAAGAGATGAAAACTATGTTCGTGGACTGTGAGCTTCCACAACAAACATAGGCTCTAGGGTTCATGATGTGTAGGTTGAGTGGCCGAATACTATAGACCTTTTAAATGCGAAGCATTTTTTAGCGAACTTCGGCGACTTTGAGCGTATCTATCTATCTAGCCGCCGACGACTTTTAGCTCTCCTGGCCGTTTTGTTAATGGTATCAATACCAAATGTGGTATGGCAGAGCATTACTGCATGAAGAGATTAATTTATTGTTCATAACATGACTATCATGACATGTATGTCATTAAGGTCACGATTTATATTTCAAGTTCTTGCTGCTCTTACGGTGGTTTCGTTCGCATGTAATGTTGCGAAATTTGCATGGTATGACATGACTGCATGGCAAACAAAAGGGACAGAGGCTAACGTGGAAATCATGACATGCATGTCATGTGAAACATGATTCATGACTAGGCAGCACGCTCATGGTACGCTCGCAGTCGCTTCGCTAGCTTGACATATACCAAATTTGGTGTGACGGGACGTGAATGGATGAAGAAGGTATGCGACTGGTGCAAACATGATAATCATGATATACGTGTCATGTAAAAACAGGATTACAAGCCACACTCATGATGCGCTCGCGGCCGTTTCGCTAGCTTCACAAACACCAAGTTTGGTATTACTGGACGGGAATGGATGACGAAGGTATATGACTGGTTCAAACATGATAATCATGAGACGCATGTCATGTAACAACATCATTACATGCCACACCCATGATGCGCTCTTGGTCGTTTCGTTAGCTTCACATACACCAAAATTGGTATTACGTGACGTGAATAAATGACGAAGGTATGTGACTGGTGCAAACATGATAATCATGAGATGCGTGTCATAATTTGACTACCTGCCACACTCATGATGTGCTTGTTGCCGTTTCACTAGCTTCACATGTACCGAAATCGGTATTACGTGACGCGAACGGATGACATATGTAAATGACACGTCTAAACATGATATTCATCCCATGCGTTTTATGTAACAAGACTACATGCCACACTCATGATGCGCTCGCAGCCGTTTCGCTAGCTTCCCATATGCCAAATTTGGTATTACATGACGTGAATGGATGAAGAAGGTGTGATACTGGTGCAAACATGATAAACATGAGATGCGTGTCATGTGAGGACATGACTACATGCCACAGTCAAGGCGCCAATACATTTCGACGTGACACGGTGCGCGTGCTCGCCGGCGTCCATTTCGTCGCGTCACGCCGGCCTTGCCACGTCAGGCGCCGGTCCTGCCATTATACTCGCAGGCGCACGCCGCGCTGCGTTGCTTTGACACATGCGCGTTTCAGCGCGTCCGGCGTCCCTCCGTCAAGGAAAGAGGGCGACGCAGTGTGCTTTGGGTAGCGCATCGGCGCGAAATTCAGCATGTTTCTTTTCGGGCCGGTTGCCGTCGGACCACACCGACGGATGCTGGTCGCGTATGGCTCTATAGTCTATAGAGTGCTCGCGTTTTGCCAACGTAGCGTGGCTGTGCCAAGCATGCGCGCGCGTCAACGCTACATTGGAGTATATTGGGCCCTTCATGATGCGCTCATGGTCGTTTTGCTAGCTCCTCATATACCAAACTTAGTGTTGCGTGACGTCAATGGAAGACGAATTATATGACTGCTGCAAACATGATAATCCTACACGCGTGTCATGTAAGAACATAACAACATACCACGCTCATAGCGTGCTCGCGGCCGTTTTGGTAGCTGCACATTTACTAAATTTGGGGTCATTTTACGTGAATAGATGACGAAGGTAAACGACACATCTAAATGTGATAATCATGACACGCAAGTGATGTACAGCACTATTTACTTCCACCTCGTGACGTTGTGCTGATTTTAAAGTGATATATCAACGTTTCTCCTTCGTGCTTCACACATCATCGATTCCCACTGAATGTGGGATCTGCCAGTTTTTCGAGGTGTTTTATATTGATGCTTCACAATTATGATTGATATTATTTTACTGTTAAACATTCTTTTGTGTGTCTCACACTCGTGTTGCAAATCAACGAGTCTCCGAGTGACGGATGCCGACATGGCCAAGCCCTAAGGAGCTTCGCCCCTGAAAGAGAAAAAGCAGTTGTCCACTGCAGTCAAGCTACCAGTGTGTGGAACGCGCAGAGCGCTTGAACCTTTTTGCTTTTTAACCCCCTCTCTGTGGTAAGAAAGTCCATGCGTGGAGGCTGCATGAGAATAAAAAGAAGTCTCAGCATATTCAGGAAGTGATTGATGATGAGTGGTACAAAACGTCTGTCCGTCTGGATGCATGGACGGTTGGATGGATGGAAGCACGGACGGACGGGTGACAGACGGACGGAAGCATGGACAGACATATAGATGGACGGACAGGCAGACGAACAAATGTACAGAAGCATAGAAGCATGAAAGAATGGACGGGCGGATGGACAGACGATGGTCGGAAGCGTGGACGGACAGACAAACAGACGAATGGATGGGTGAAAGCACGGACGAACGGATGGAAGCGTGAACTATGGACGTGCATAGACGGATGGATGGAAGCATACACAGACAGACGGACGGATGGATGCACCGATGGACTCACAGACTGACGGATAGGCGGATGGACGGAGAAAAGCAAGAACGGACGGAAGCATAGACGGATGGAGGGATGGGCGAATGAACGGACGCGTAGATAGATGGACACACGGACGGACAAATGAACGCTTCGCCCCACTCATCATCATTCACTCTGTGGACATGCTATGAAAAATACCGACACCATTTTATTATAATATTCCCAAAGACATGTACACACAACGCGACCTCATGAACTAGAGGTGGCTACATGCTACTTTTATGACAACAGAAGAGAGAACGACGCATGGTCTAAGGAACTTCACCCCTAAAAAAATAAAGGTGGTGGGAGAAAGCGAGAAATTTTACGCACGTGTACTCCAGCGAGTCCACGTGTCTGAGTGCTTTTTGTTTCATGCTTAACTGCTTGGAAATCTAGGTATTGCGTGAGATGAATAGAAGAAAGTGAGAGAGAGGCTCTGCTGTTATAGGATATATATAGCGGTTGCTGAAGTTCTTTCATGGGGCATTGTGTCTCATTCGTATGCCGGTTACTGGTCTAGCCTCGGGACCCGGCACGGGGGCTGTGGCTAGGAATCAACCGTAGAGAGATATTACAAACACGTGTACACTGCTACAAATCGTTGTTTGTGTTTGCGTCAAGGCAGGTCATATAGGTGGTGTTTTGTGTGGCTATGGTGTTGTCCTAGTGGGATACACGTTCAAGTGCATCACCTAAGTGCCGTGTTTTGGGCCGACAAATAGGTAAAGCATATTTTTTAGCGACGGCATGTTGTGTGGCAGACCTTGTTTAGAAGTAGGATTCGTAGCTATCTGTGAAAGCTTTAAGCTTCGCAAATTAATGACCACATAGACCAACAATGAAGACTGTGCTTTTACTTGTGTCTGGTCTAAGTAATGGTTAGCTTCCACAGTATATGTCTTTTCTTGCAGACATGACATGCAGAAAAGAAACTGAAGGGATACTAAAGAGAAAAGTAAGTTATGTCAGAAAATACCGTTTACTATACTTTACGCTTTATGGCGTCGTGTTATGATGCAAAAGTTTATCAACGTAGCGATGTGACTCGATACAGTTTATCAATAGAAAGAAAAAAAAAACATGTAGTTTGCCTGTTTGTAGCCTTGAGTTAGCTACGAAAAAAAGAACTGCTAGCGCAAGTACTCAATACTTGACCGGAATTTCAACTCTGAACCAGCAGTTTACCAAGACAGCGCTTCGCCCTATGTATGCGAACGGTGAGGGTGCACATTTTCTTTTTACGAACTTTCTTCAACAGTCCATGCTTGAACACGACTTTTTTACCACGCTGATTTACTTTGTCCTTGAAGCGAACCGGAGACTTGCGTGCGTATCACGTATGTTGATGCCTGTAACATATATACCCGTGGGACAATTTCATATTGCGTAGGGTACAGCATGCAGAGTGAAAAAAATAAACTCATAAAGTGTAGTTCTAGGGAGGGTGGGATCTTGTTAGACAGCAACTCGCAACGTTGTGGTTGGGAGAAAAACAAAAGAGAGGGGTGTCAGCATACAATAAATTCTATTCTTAAAAAGCCTTATGCCAGCGCGAGGGCGTAGATATTGTTGTATGAAGCTTGCCCCGCCGGGGTGGTCTAGTGGCTAAGGTACTCGGCTGCTGACCCGCAGGTCGCGGGTTCGAATCCCGGCTGCGGCGCCTGCATTTCCGATGGATGCGGAAACGTTGTAGGCCCGTGTGCTCAGATTTGCATGCACGTTAAAAAACTCCAGGTGGCCAAAATTTCCCGCGCCCTCCACTACGGCGTCTCTCATAATCATATGGTGGTTTTGGGACGTTAAACCCCAGAAATCAATCAGTTGTGTGAAGCTTAGGTTGAACAGTAGCTCTGTACTGTCGAAGCTCAATTTTTAGAAAAAAACTTATTTTAGACTTTTACTGCGCAGCAGCTAATAAATAGTTCCTGCCATGCTAGCTTCGGAACAATTTTCGTTTTTACAGAGTCAAGGAAATAACGCAATATAAACTCACCACATTTAAGTTGAAAACCACTGAGCCCTACCGTCCTATAATTATTACACGGCGCCATTTTTCGGGCATACTGACAAAACGTTCAAAATAGATTCTATTTTTGTGCTCTTGTGATCGTGAAAAAGCGAAATGAGCAAAAAAGTGCTGGCATTAAAAATATTTTGGGCGAAAAGGGTTCTGAAAACTTCCTTTTCGCCACCCTCTTATAATTCTTCTCTCTTTCTTCTCTTTTATCCTCCACTCTTTTCGCCAGCATGGGGTAGCGAACCGGATTTGCTTATGGTTGAACTCCCTGCCTTTCATTTCTTCCCTTCGTCCTCCTGCTTTTCACGGTGCGCGTTTAGAATATTCTGCAATAAAGTATTTTGCGATGCACACTAATTTCATTTTCTTAAAAGAGAGAACGCGAAATTACCATGGCACTACACAATTCTTCAACGTTTCCTTTGCGCACAGCTTTGGTTGATTCGCGTATAGAACCCTAATGTTCTCGCAGTAAGCCAGCTTCAATTACGGTAAGGAGCATTAACGCGATAACAAAACGCAAAACCGAGAGGGAGAATGGTGCAGTGTGGACCAGCTTAATTACCAAGCGATATACCGTGCTTAGTGACACGAGCTCATTAAAACGTGATCTCGCACTCGGGCCACCACTGGCATAATTTTAGGCTAAGTTGTGTGCACTGTACGCAGAAAAATCAGAGGTATTTTGTATGATTGCAGCCAATTAAAATGTGCAGTCCCATGGGTTTCGCTTCTCGAGGGCACTAAGTGCTTATGCGCTTCACGGCTTCACTGGTAGGACGTAATGCTTTCATCTCGTGTATTTAACAGGAGGTTTAAAAATTGCGATTTTCTTAAACCTCGTTGGTATATAGGCACAACTAAGGAGGTCTCGGTTATTAGTCCATTCTTTATTTCCGTTCTAATCACGGCGGCCATGTCTCGGTACTACATTAGTCTATTTGTGTATTGCACAGATATCGCCTGCCGGAGTCGGGAAAGGTTTTCCCTAAAAATAACGAAGGCAGTGACTTTCACATTTATTTTCACCCGACAGATTGCCTACTACAGTTCTTCTTCCTTACTTTCGAGTTGATTGATTCATTGATATTTGGGGTTTAACGTCCCAAAACCACCATATGATTATGAGAGACGTTGTAGTGGAGGGCTCCGGAAATTTCGACCTCCTGGGGTTCTTTAACATGCACTAAATTCTGAGAACACGGGCCTACAACATTTCCGCCTCCATCGAAAACGCAGCCACGGCAGCGAGGACTTGATCCCGCGACCTGCCGGTCTGCAGCCGAGTACTTTAGCCACTAGACCACCGCCGCGGGGCTACTTCCGAGCTCAAACTATGTGCAGTTATTTTTCTTTAATTTAGCAGGTTTTAAAGCTAAGCGTCTTGCGTGAATCGTACCTGTTCGGGGTGAATTGTGATTTCTAACCTGAAACGCGAGAGCCCCGCCACGGTGGTCTAGTGGTTAAGGCACTCGGCTGCTGACCCGCAGGTCGCGGGATCAAATCCCGGCTGTGACGGCTGCATTTCCGATGGAGGGGGAAATGTTATAGACCCATGTACTCAGATTTGGGTGCACGTTAAAGAACTCCAGGTGGTCAAAATTTCCGGAACCCTCCACTACGGCGTCTCATAATCATATGGTGGTTTTGGGACGTTAAACCCCACAAATCAATCAATCAAATCTGAAACGTGAGGGTGATTTTCTTTTGTCTCGCTGTAGCGTTATAGCTGTGTCCAATGAAAGAGTGGACAGTACAAAACGTTCGTCGACGATCCACTCAAGGGAACTACTTTAAAGAATTGTAGTACAGTATGTTCTAAACGGATCAATATTGCGTTCTTTATCAGATCAGTCTGTACTTCCCGAACAGACCCTTTAGGTTAGTACCTAGTTTTGGAGCTTTCTTGTCCTCAACAATTCAATTATACAATTTTCACGCGTGCAGGAAGGGTAGCAAGTGCGGTATCGCTGACATGCAGCTCATTATTGTGGCATTGCAAAAGAACATCAATCGGCAAGTGGCTCACGACATCCTCTCTGACCTGGAGCCAAAGCTGAACGACATTTGTTGAGTTCCTGTGCGCCTGCAAAGCCTTTATAGCGTACTCTTGAAAAAGACGTAGGCTAAACGCGCCTGCGCAAAACGTTACGCATCTTGCAAGCTTACGGAACTTTTTAGACAGTGATTTTCTAACCTGAACAGCGAGAAATGAACGGAATAACAGGAAAATAAAAACAAACGAATGAAAAGAAAACAATACGGAGCCCAGATGCGGTCATCACATGAAGTGTTGTAATGGAGAAACAGGTGTGTTCCTTGCTTTTTATTTTTTCAGCCCCATTGCTTGTGACGTGAATCTCGAGATCTAACATCGGAAGCTACACTGGCTTTCACAGCTAAAAACAAATATAACTATGTTACAAAAGTAGTTATTTTCCAATGTGCCATTGTGTGGTAAATAATGACGTTAATTCAGGTGGTGTTGTATCCCTGTGTTTAAAAGTTTGTCATCACGATAGTGACAGGCTCTAGAAACTGAGCGCTAGTTTCAGTTTCAGGGAACATGTCTGTTCGTAGCGGTAACCGCGTGTCCTAACATTTGTTTGAAGGAATGCTCTTTACGTGCATGCCTTTATGAAATTATCTTGTTTCACAAGTTTTTAGAAATAAAGTAATTTGAGCTGCAAAGAACTAATCTTTCGTTTATTTGTTTTTTATCTTTCTTTTGTGAATTTTTATTCGGGTGAAGCGCGGAAAGACATGGGTTTAACCGACGCCTCCTCTATTTTAATAATGCCAGTCAGATGCGACTGATCCAGCCGTTCAACACCTCTAGCCTCTTCCCTGCTCTCATTCATCGCCTAGCCTTCGCGTGTGCTTTGGTGCCATGCGGAAGGAAGCCCCTTCATCCAGTGCCTCACAACAAAATTCATGCTAAGTAATATTAAAAACGATAGTCTTCCTTGGGGACCTTTGACGCAGAAATTTTGGTCTGTTTAGAAAAAGTTTATTTACACTATGTACAAAAACAACAGTTTCATAACATTCCAGTAATGGGCACACATACTTCGACAATTTTCATGTACCACGACCAATATCACTACATTTAAAGAAGGACATCATTGCGATTATATAAATGACAATGTTGGCATACGTGTACACAAGAAGTCATGGAATATCACGATACAATGAACGGTATAACGATACAATAGATGCAATGAAACACAATTGCTTACAAACGAAATCATCAATGGGCGCTGCTTAGCACCACGTCGGTGGAAAAATGAGTTTTACCCCCTCGAGTTCAACATTGATGAAAGGGCACGAACAATGCCGCAGAAGCTCGTGCTCCCCAAGGAAGAAAAGGTGCTCAGAGAGGAGCGTGAGAATCTCTCGTCTCATTCTCCCCAGTATTGGCCACAAAGCACCTCGGCGGCAATCAGCAGCTATGGCCAGACATCGGTTTCTCCAAATGCTCAACAGCCCCACAACTATTAAATGAGCGAAGAAGCGACCGTGCGGAAATCGGCCGTTGGACACAAAAGTTTGCACACCCTGGCCCCGTAAACCAGCGTGAACCGCACGCCAAAAAAGACGGGAGACCATCATTCAATCGTCGCTAACGATGGGTCTCGACCATCACGCAGTTGGGGCAAGTTGAAGTGCGAACTACGTGCCACCGCTGCAACCGATCTCGCATGGGGAGCAAGCCGCAGCCCAACCGCCAGACAAAGTCTCTGAGATGACGTGGTAGCACTGCTGCTGCAGTTATTGGTTCCTAAGCGTGGCTCATTATAAATTGATGGTGCAAGGGACACCAAGGGCCTTAGAAAGGCGGCCATTGTGTCCACCACTTTAGAATCGGCCACCTCTATCTCTGAGCACGTAGCTTCCAAACGTCGGTGAATTGCCAGAAGGACCCAATACAAAGATGGTAATTCAGTTGATTGGGTACCCTTGTTAATTTGGCAAGCCGGTAGTAGGACGCGTAGTGATAGCCCCAAATGGTAGCGAGCCAGTGTCTGAGTGGGCGTACCATTGTTGCTCAGTATTCGCAGTGAAGTGCGGAGGCACAAGGTAGAAGCCGTGATGGAAATGTCGGGGAATGTAAAACCACCTCGATCACGTGGTTGAGCTAACGCCGTACGAGACAATAATTCTGTGCCAATAGATAAAAAACATTAACTGATGCAGCTTTGCACTTTCTTAGACACGTGGAACGGTGGTTTTACAGAATGGCAAAGGTACCCAAATTTTCCGAGGTAAACCGCTTGAGCTGAGTTTCGGCGTTCCAAGACGGGGAAGTCGAAGTGTCTGGCCTCTTTAACGTCCCTTTGAAGAGTTCGTACTACGGAGGACCAGATTCTGTCCTGTACACCAAATGCAGAGAAAGTAACGGCAAGTATTGTAATGTTAGGAGACCACCTTAAAGGCGACGTGATGCATGCTTATACGACCGTTGGGGTGGCCAATAAAGAAATACTGGCATTTATGAAAGTTTAACCTTTCACCGGAGATAATGCCGAAATGATGGAAAGTATGAAAAGCATGCTGCAGCGACTGTTCATTACGAACATATAAAGCATATGCAGTGACCTTTACTTCAGTGTTACCGGATAGGAACAAGCCTCGATTCTGCGGGTCACGTTCAACGGCCTTTAAGAAGGGCTTTAATGCCAGGATGAATAGAACTGTGGAGAGGGGACACCCTGGATGAACCCCGCGCGTTACTTGAATGGGATGACTCTCACGGGAATCTATGTGAAGGGTACTTTCTGAATTAGTGTACATCGCTTGACTTAGGTCAATGAACTTATCCGCGAATCTGAATGCATGGAAAACATTTAGTACGTAGCCATGTTCCATGAAATCAAAAGCCTTCTCCTGATCTAAGGATACCAACAGTCCTTGTGCACATCGGCTAGTGGTGTACTGAATAATGTCTCGCGTCAACCACGTATCGGTGTGTGTTTCTCGGCCCGAAATGAAACACGTCTGTCCGCGCTTAACAATACCCTAAACGGCCCCAAGCGATACTCCAAATGGCCGACCCCATCGGCAGCGCCCACCAATATTTCCCAAGATTTAGCATTCACGCTTCTGGGATCGTCAATTAAAAAAAAAGCGCATATCTGGGGCACCATAACAACACGTCAATATTCTGTATGTGTGTCTTTTTACAAGAAAAGGCATACGTAAGTAATTCTAAGGACCGTAGCGCTTATCACGCTGGGCTGACGAGCAACGCTTGCACGAAAAGGCAAGTGTTCCTAACGCTTTGCTAAGACGTGACGGTGGTGGCACTTACCCGTCGCCTTGCATTCTACACCTAATCGCCTTTTAGATGGGCGCGCATGCCGCACGCTTTGTTTTCCAAGATAGCTGCCAGGTAGCGCTCATGTCTCACATGTAACGTGACTTGATGCGCTCGTTTTTCCCGCTGTATGCTCGAGGCACTCTAACGAAGCGCATCCAGAACACCGTTCACCGGTTTTCTTGTGCAGAACATCAAATAATTGTTTTGCTCACTTTCTCGAGACGTAAGACTATCTTCTTTCGACGGCATTTGCAGTGTAATATGCAGATACGGGGCCATTTTTTTTATTTCAGCTGTGTACAGGTCCGTGGGGCAGCGTCTTGCATTCCTTTTGTTCACTATGCTGGCTGGCTCTGAAAAGATACGGTTTTTTGAAATAACGTGTCACCATTCGTTGCGCTATGCACGTAACCAATGGGGCAGCGTCAC
The DNA here is from genome assembly GCF_043290135.1 of Rhipicephalus microplus. Taxonomy (NCBI): domain Eukaryota; kingdom Metazoa; phylum Arthropoda; class Arachnida; order Ixodida; family Ixodidae; genus Rhipicephalus; species Rhipicephalus microplus. Next base: position 81,169,361 of record NC_134704.1, read on the forward strand.
TTCAACGCTACCTTGCACACGCGTTTTGTTGTGATGCGGTGTCGGCGTTGCTTCGAGCCACGAAAAAAGGAGCACGAAGGAACAAATCTGACAGAAGTACGATATTGTGGTGGGAAAAACGTCTATCGCTTCTCCGGGCTAAAGCCAAAGCCACCTAGAAGGTGGCATTGGTAAAGCGCTCGGAAGGACGTGTGACGCATGCAGCACTGCTTTTCATGCAGCGTCGCATCACGACGATTCCCTGAACGAAGGCGGACCGACGGCTCTCGTTGATAAGCACGCCTTTGCACTGGCATTGAAATAAAGGTGGCGTTAGTTTAGCGCTTGCATCCACTTCTCCTTGCTACTTGCTCAGTGATATGATTGATATCGCATGTTGAATAACGCTCGGTTATCTCGTTCGGCTTGCGTACTAAGTATGGACACGGGACAGATAAGACACTTGATGTGGCGTGCAGTGAACAGAAGCCGCCGCAGTAGGCCTGGTAAACCAGGTGAACCATGCATCGATGGCTAAATCGGGGTATCGCATGTTTTGCACGGCTATGCAGTGTGTTAACCCGGGGCTTTCCAGTTCTGCAAATGTCTTCGAGGTTTCATAGTGAAAACAGGCGAGTGCATGTATTCGGGTCAGTCATTTGAGAAGGTGTTCACCTATCATCAGTGCATGAGTAAAGCCACTTCTCTGCAAGCCCGACTGGATTGATAAAAGTGCAGAGTCACTGGAATAATTTGCGATGCTGAGAGCCTACACGCTGCTCATAAAATGTTTCATGAAAGGTCTGCGTTCACTAGGCTACAGAGTTTGTTCATTCTTTGCTTTCGGCGTGCATTGGAAACAATGCGAGAAAAATTATAACCTCCTCCCTGTTCATGAAATTGCACACAGCCAGTTAGATGCTTTGTTGGACTTTGCTTTTAATGCTGTTGTAGTGGAGCATACACACTAACACGTATGCGCCTTCCAAACAGAACGAAAAACCCCGTGCTCTGATTGCACGAGAACCTGTGCCGCCTTTGCCAGATTTGCCGTACGCCCATTTTCCGTCGCGACCTCGCTGCGATTCCTCTGTTTGAATAAACATCATCACATTTGGTGGAGGCTGCTGAGATCTCTAAGCAGACCTGGAGCTCCGCTCTCGCAAGTTGGCCGAAAGACCACCCTACAACATGACTGACGCAGTCGCCAACCAGCCCATCCCAGCACAGCCAGCACCATCGGCGGCCTCGTCAACCTGCCCTGGCGCTACCCGTCAGTGGGACCCGCCAATCTTCAGCGGCAGTGGTGAGCAAGACGTCGAAGACTGGCTCTCCTTGTACGAACGCCTAAGTGCCAGAAACAAGTGGGACAACGACTCTAAGCTCGCCTATGTTATCTTTTACTTGGCTAACGTCGCTAAGCTATGGTTTACCCACCAAGAAACCGCCATCGCAAACTGGTCTACCTTTACGACCCTCGTGACCGAAGCGTTCGGCCGACCAGAGGTCCGCAAACTCCACACTGACCAGCGTCTACGCCACCGAGCCCAGCAGCCTGGCGAGACTTTTACTAGTTATATTGAGGATGTGCTCGACCTCTCCAGGCGTGTTAACCCATCTATGCCTGAAGAAGAGAAAATTCGACAGATTCTGATGGGCATCGAGGATGGCGCATTCCAGATGTTGCTGCCGAAAACCCCGACCACGGTGGCAGTCCTCGTAAGCCTGTGCCAGAGCTTCGATGAATATCGTCGTCAGCGTTCCATCGCCCGACAGAGTTTCCCATCACCAGATTCAATCTCGGCCGTCGCACTCGCAAACGGCAACGTACGCCAAGGAACTCTGTCGAACCAGATTAAAGACTTCATCAGGGAGGAAGTCGCCCGACAGCTCTCCCTGCTGCTTCATAGCGACGCGCCAACCGCAAGCCCCCCTTCGACATTGCAGCAGGCTATACGCACTGAAATTTGCGATGCCCTCCCTACAGTTCCGGCCCCTTACCCACGCACTTCGGTACCATCTGATCTATCAACAGCCGGCTACGCACCACCTGCGACACCTTCACCTCTCAGCTATGCAGCTCTGGTCGCGCGGCCCCCACCGAATCCAGTCGCCTTATCGGCTCCACCTCCTCCGGCCTCGCCTCAAGCTTACAGGCCCCCACCTCGTTTTTTCCGTCCATCTAATGAGTGGCGCACCCAAGACAATCATCCTATCTGCTTCGCCTGTGGCATCGCTGGCCACGTTGCACGCTTGTGCCGCCGCCGTCCCACACCTGCGCACGCTTACTTCGGAACTTCTACCTACGCGCTGCAGCAGGCCACCACGTCTGCATATGAACAGAGGCGCTCAGATTCGGATCGCCGCCCATCGACTGCTCGTTTCCCATCCCCTCGAAGCCGATCGCCATCGCCTATGCGTGGTCGACCACCCCCTGAGGAGGGAAACTATCAGTGCAGTTCCGGAGGCAAGACCTGCAACTTGTGCGCAATTCCCAAGGCCTCCGTTTTCGCCGAAAAATGTTGTTGATGTCGATGTTGAGGGAGTCGCCACATTAGCGTTGATTGATACCGGGGTCGCCGTTTCTGTGATGAACGCAAACTTTTGTCGGAAACTGAAGAAAGTGACCACATCTCTCTATGGCATGGTGCTGTCCACGGCTAGCGCGCAACGCATTCATCCTTCGGCTGTGTGTACGGCGCGCGTCGTCATCCAAGGTGTTTTGTACGTCGTACAGTTTTTTATTCTATCATCTTTCTCTGATGACCTTATCCTCGGTTGGGATTTCTTATCACGTCATGAAGCTATCATCGATTGGTCCCGTGCCGAAGTGTTCCTAGTGCCAACATGAGAATTTCCGCCACCCGACTGTTCTCCTCTGCTCTGCAAACTCATCGCTGACGACGACATCACCTTGCCTCCGGAAGCTTGGGTCCCTATAAGCCTTTCATGTGTGGCGCAACCTGACGCCACGATGGTGTTTACGCCATCTCCGGTTTTTACGGAACACAAGGGCATCGTTCTTCCATTTGCCGTTCTTACAATGGCGTCTGGTTTAACCGTAATGCTGGTTACCAACCACTACAACTACCCCATTGGCTTACTTCGTGGTGAAACGTTCAGATATGTGCAACTTGTCGACCATATCGATATTATTCTTCCCGACGAAATGCCATGTCACATTGCCGATCACTCATGCGTCTGAGCCATCAAGTTCGTCAGCCTTCGACAATGTTAGTGACGCAGACGTTCCCCTCTCGCATCGCCGCCAACTTGTTGCTCTCCTTAACAACTTTCGCTCTTCTTTCGACTTTCAAGAACCTGGTTTGGGCCGCACCATGACTATCACTCATACTATTGACACCGGCTCACATTCGCCTCTGCGACAGCGTCCTTACCGCGTTTCAGCCGAAGAGCGCCGCGTCATTACGGAGCAAGTAGATGACATGCTTAATTGTGGAGTCATACAGCCTTCTCAAAGCGCTTGGTCATCACCTGTGGTTCTGGTAATGAAAAAAGATGGCACCGTTAGATTTTGCGTAGACTATCGCCGCCTAAACAAGATTACGAAGAAAGATGTCTACTTGCTACCACGAATAGACGATGCTCTTGACTGTTTCCAAGGCGCCGAGTACTTTACATCCTTGGATCGGCGTTCTGAGTATTGGCAGGTGCCAATGGCTGAATGTGATCGTCCTAAAACAGCCTTTGTAACGCCGAATGGTCTATATGAGTTCAAAGTCATGCCATTTGGGCTCTGCAACGCACCTGCCACATTTGAGCGCAAGATCGATACCATCTTGCGTGCCCATAAGTGGAAAACTTCCTTGTGTTACCGACGACATCGTAGTCTTTTCACCTGATTGCCCGACACATCTTGTTCGCCTCCACGAGATTCTGACGTGTCTAACTTCTGCAGGCCTACAACTTAACTCCAAGAAGTGCCACTTCGCAGCACGAAAACTAATCATCTTGGGACATGTCATCACAAGAGACGGTGTTCTCCCGGACCCCGATAAACTTCGAGCTGTCGCTGACTTCCCGTTGCCCACATCACTGAAAGCCCTACGAAGTTTCATTAGTCTCTGCTCCTACTTTCGTCGCTTCATGCGCAACTTCGCGTCCATCATCGCACCTCTCACGAGTCTGCTTTCAAACAGCAAAGGTATATCTGCATGGTCACCTGCATGTGACGACGCATTTCTCCAGCTGCGCCGCCTGCTGACCTCACCACCTATTATTCGTCACTACGACCCCGCTGCTGCAACGAAATTCACACTGATGTAAGTGGCATCGGTCTTGGTGCAGTTTTGGCACAACGGAAAGGCACTCAAGCTGAATACGTAGTCGCCTATGCAAGTCGCGCTCTCAAGAAGGCTGAATTGAATTACTCCGTGACAGAGAAGGAGTGTTTGGCCATAATCTGGGCGTTGACGAAGTTTCGCCCATACCTTTACGGCCGTCCTTTCGACGTGGTCACAGACAACCACGCTCTATGTTGGCTGTCCACCTTGAAAGACCCGTCCGGACGCCTGGGTCGTTGGGCACTTCGATTGCAAGAATACGACATCCGTGTCGTATATCGTTCCGGCCGCAAGCATGCGGATGCCGATGCACTTTCGCGATCGCCATTGACACCGTATGTGGCTTCTCAGTCACCCCTTTTTACCACCTTGTCACCAATCGACAACACTGAGATGCTTTCGGAGCAGCGTAAAGACCTACACCTTGCATTGTTACTCGACTACCTTACCGATTCGTCTGCCGTCCCTTCCACGAGAGCGCTACGCCGACAAGCAGCCCATTTTTCCGTGCGAGACAACATTTTGTACCGCCGCAACACTATGCCTGGTGGTCAGAAGTGGCTCCTTGCTGTCCCAACTCATATGCACTCTGACATCTGCATGAATTTCCGTGCAGACCCCGAAGTGCTCACGCGTTAGTGCGTATGCTCCACTACACTGTCAACAAAATACATGTAATAAATACAGACGCAAGATTTTTCGACCACGTTTGCAGTGTAACTTGCGAATACGGGGCCAATTTTTTTTCTAATAGGATACCTGGTAGCCGCCAGTCGTGGAAGCGGCGCTGCCGCAAAGAATCACCATGAGAGATTGCGTCCCACGAAAGGTACAGGGAGTTTCTGCCCCCTTATAGTAACCTCCCGCTTGGCTTAGCCAGACAAGAGGTTTGAAATTTCCAGCTTCCCAGTCCTCTGCAAATCTATCATTTTTGTTTGTTAAACGCATCCTCAACCATATATAGTCATGTAGTCATGTTCATGCGTATGATAGATATGATGCATGGATATCCAAAGCGCCGCCCGAAATAAATTTATGACTACCATCTTGATATTACCAGTGTTTTGCACAATGTTTGTTGCATACGAGAGAAACGGCATCGATGAAACGGACCGTCGCCCATGAGATCTTAAGAAAAAAAATCGAAGAGCTCGGAAGATTCGGGTGCATGCTGGGTAGCATATTCAGAGTTGCATATCTGCTTCGACGCCCAACACATACGTGGCCATCTCACGGCATCGATCTTCCGTTTAGGCTCATCAGCTATTTATGCCAGATTCGTGAAATTCCCCAAACGGAGAAATCATCACCCGGAGAAAGTGGTAAGCTCACCATGTGCTGTCGTGTTTGCCTATTGGAGAAGGCTCGGGTAGACCGCCATGCATAATTGGTTCGTGCTGGCTTGCTCGTTTTTGTGTTTCTTCGTAGACAAATCCGGCACTATAAAACACGAGATTTTTGGCCAAGGCTGACATGAGTTCTCTCGTTTAGATCATTTTATGGCTTTACTTTCGATTTTTCGGAAAAAAAGAACTAGTCGACTGCTTCTTCATTGTCCAACTTCGACGACTATATGGCGGCCCGAGTTGTAGGTAGTGATTATACCTGTATAAGCGATTCCATGCGAAAGAGTGATCTGATATGCTTAGAGCTTATTTAACAACACATGGGAAATAGAAGGCGAAACGCGTTTAGTATGTACACGTGCGTTCAGAAGTAGACAAAGGTGCACATCCCCTCACGTTCATTCCAATGACGTCCTGATTGGAGTGCTAGATATAGCCTGGAAGCAAGGACCTGTTTCGTTATGTTCGCTGGCTGTATGTGGCACTTTATCAAGAACATGATTAAATGCTTAGGACGAACTCGTGGTTTTGCGTTTGCGTAAAGCAGAATAAGACTGAATTAGTGCTGCGGAGATCAACCTAGGGCAATCGATGACTTGGAAGGAGTGAACGATCTTCATTACGCCGAGGAATCTAGCTCAACTCTCTTATTTTGTTACTTTTTCGGGAGCAGCTATTTTAACTACGCCTTATCGAGTATTTTAGAGAGAAAAGGGTGGCTGAAAAAAAAACCGTGGAGAGCACCTATCATGTGTGAATGGTTTGTTGTAAAGCTACATGCGTGCCTGCAGAAGACGTGTGTCTTTACCACTCTAGGTTCTTTGACATATGCCTTATTCTTTGCACACGGGTGTTTTTGCATTTCGCAATTGCCAGTGCAAGTTAAATGGCGTTTGCTGTATGACACAAAGAGTGCTACAGCTGGGCATTTATGGCGCACGTTTTATTGCACGAACAGTGACAGGGTCTTGATTACAGTACGCTTTGAGAGGCTAAATGGCAGTGAGCGAAAAACAGTAAACAACTGGTAATGACAGTTTTGATATTTTATGCTTATCACGCAATTCAACATTACCTAGGTGAGCAAGAATTCGATATTGTGGTACGATGCCATGGTGCGATAAAATAGTTTACGCACGCGCGTGTAGTGTGTCGGTCTAACAACTGCGCATTGTTCACAGGAATGGGACGAACAGTTCTTCGGTAAAGTGCAGTGAGAAACAGCAGATGACTACCTCGATGAGAATTAAGGATTCTACGCCTGGAGTCAACGTGAGTACGCAGCCCCTACGGTGATGGATAGTGCTTTGTCGATCAAAAAAAAAAATGGCAGATTCGACGTACAGTGAGAATCCATTATAGACGAAGTACGAATGAGGAAAGTAGATATGTCACTTTAAAATCAGCACAACGTTACGAGGCGGATGTAAATTGGGCCGTACATTAGTTGCATGTCATGATTATCATGCTTGGACGTGTAATTTACCTTCGCGTCTATTCACGCAACGTGCTACCAAATTTGGTATACGTGGAGCTTGCGAAACGGCACTAAGCACGCTATGAGCGTAGCATGTAGCCATGTTTTACTTAACACGCATAGGATGATTATCATGCTTGAACTTGTCATTTACCTTCGTCGTCTATTTAAGTCACGTGAAACCAAATTTGGCATATGTCGAGCTAGCGAAACGGCTGCGAGCACGCTATGAGCGTAGCATGTAGTCATGTTTTACGTGACACCCTCGTCATGAATATCATGTTGGGACGGTGTCCATTCTTGTCACGTAATACATGATTTGGTAAATGTGAAGCAAGCGAAATGACCACAAGTGCAGCATGACCGTGGTATGTTGTCATTTATTCACATGACACGCATGCCATGATAATGATATTTGGAGCAGTCGTATACCTTCGTCACTCATTGACGTCACGCAAAACCAAATTCGGTATATGTGAAGCTAGCGAAACGACCGTGAGCGCATTATGAGCATAGCATGTAGTCATGTTTTAAATGACACGCATGTCATGATTGTCATGTTTGGGCGTGTCGTTTACTTTCATCGTCAGTTCACGTCACGTAATGCCAAATTTGGTATATGTGAAGCTAGCGAAACGACCGTGAGCGCATCATGAGCGCTGCGTGTATTCATGACTTACAAGACCTGCATGTCGTGATTTCTACGTTAGGGTCTGTCTATTCACCATGTAATGATGTCATATCATAGCAGTTTTGCAATGTGTCAAGTGAATTAAACAACCGCAAGAGCAGCAAGAGTACGCAATGTAAATCAGGACTTTCATGACATGCATGTTATTATTTTCATGTTTTGACTAGTAATTTATGCTCGCCATACTGTCATGTTATTGCACATCAATTTTGGTATCAATACCAATATGAAAACGGCCAGGAGAACTAAAAGTCGTAGGCGGCTAGATAGATAGATAGATAGATAGATAGATAGATAGATAGATAGATAGATAGATAGATAGATAGATAGATAGATAGATAGATAGATAGATAGATAGATAGATAGATAGATAGATACGCTCAAAGTCACCATAGTTCGTCAAGAAATGCTTTGCTATAAATATATGGTGGCAGTGGAAAAGCCGCTAAGAATTATCCCAACACTCGGCCGCTGTGAGCGCTCTCATAAGACGACAACGATTGCCACGGGTGTGCTCGTGGCATTCGGTCAGCAGCGGGAAGTGGCGGCTGAGGCATGACGCTGTGAAGGTGACTGCTGGTCCGCCTCGGTCTCTTCTCTGAGGGTTTCCTGGCTAGCCGCCGTCAAAAACTCCACAAAATATAAAGTGCACACGCTTGCATCTAAGGAAATCTTTTACTGAATGCGCATGCATTTGCTGTTTTCATTCGCTCTCGTCGGGTGACTAAACACTGTAAATGTAACAATAAAATTGGTGGCAGAGGAGAATAAGCCGCGTATTTAAAATCTCGCGAAGAAGGCAGTAGGGCGCTTGCTCGGGATGTTACAAATAACGACCGGGCTTTTTCTGGTCTTCCTGCTTCACTAAGAGTTCACCACTTGCCGTCAAATTTTTCCCTGAGTCATCGTGTGGCGCACACACACACACACACACACACACACTCACACACACACACACACACACACACTCACACACACACACACACACACACTCACACACTCACACACTAACACTCACACTCACACTCACACACACACTCACACTCACACACACACACACACACAAAAAAAAGCCTGACATGCTTCATGTCATATACCACGTCGTTCATCTTGGTTGCCGGTTCGCACTTTCCTTTCAAACAACCATTCGTTACGCCTCTTTGCTACGTTTTTTCACGCACTTGCCTCTAGTTTATTCGTAAGAACACACGAAACATGCTTTCTGACGTGTCATTCGTGGACAATTTGTGACTCGCTCCACGCGCTCGAGAGAGACACACAAGCAGTAAAGCAGAACTACATCCTTTCACTCGACAGCAAACCCAAAGAAACAAAAGGTGAGCTCAGCGTCACCCTATCGGAAAAAAACGAATGGTGGGCATGGTGGAAACCACCACCCACCATTATAGTGGATTAATGTAGTGGGTGAATGGTGGGAAACGCCCACCATGGCGCATGGTGGGTATGGTGGGTGCTGCAGTGCCGGCAAGACTTGAGCGCGAAATGACGTCAGAATCACCGTGACGAGCTGCCACAAAAAATAAAAAAGAATTCTATAAAAACGATATAAAAACACCCGTCCCGTAAAAAAAAAAAAAACGTGTCACCACGGAGGATCGAACCTCCAACCTGCGGATTTCCATTTGAAGACGCTAACCACTGCGCCACACCAACATGACGTTGATTGAGTGTTAAATACTTAGTTGGCATACAAATTTAAGGTTCAACTTAAGTGATGTTTGTCGTGTACACAACATATACAACATCTACACCTGCTACTAAAAATTGCACATTTATTAAACACAAGCAACTGCGGCCTCTAACGATTGCCACTATGTTATTGGCACTAGTGCTATTTTTTTTACAATTCACAACTTCAAGAAAAAAAAAACCAAGTGGACTGGGGAGCAGCAACAGTTTACCGGCGCGGTTCGCTAAGTTTAATATCCGTTTCGCGCTCGTTCTAAAGGGCGACATCTGCTCACGCTTTATGATGCTTCTAGGCTCATTCCATAGATACGCCCGCCCAATTTATTTCATTGAGTATTGGAATGCTTTTCGCGCAATGTAGAGGGTGGTCGCGCCAGCGCAATGCTGTAGCTCTTTCGCTAAAGCAACAACTACATAACGGCTTGGCCAAAACGAATGCAGTTTGCAGGAAACATTGCGCTATCATATTGGTTCACCAAGCACACGAATTGCCACGTCTGAGTTCTCGTACAAAAGCTAGAGAAGTGCCGGCGAGTGCGACCGGCGGCTGTCGGTGAGAAGACACTTAATTACGTTCTCTGGGAGGGCTTTAATCGCGTCGCATCGATGTTTGTGGCTTCTTGAGCGGACACCATACGCAATGAAAAATGCTTCGTTTAGGTTAATTGATGCCATATGGCTGCGCTGTATTGTCATACTTAGTCGTCGTAATCGTGTATTCTGAAACCCGGAAGCACGGACAACACAATTGTATGGGCTCGGTCAGTAGGCCTAACCTTTGGTGGAAATCATGGTGGTAGAACATGTAGTGTACAGATCCCAGCTTGGTACACTATATAAATTGCCCGCCATTATAAGCCCACCCATCATCTGCTTACTGCTTCCCAGCATTAACGCGATGGTGGGCAGAGCTTCTCAGCTTGGTACACCATGTGGCCCACTATAACAAGCAGCACCCATCATCTGCTTAGTGCTTCCCGGCATTATCGCAATGGTGGGAAGAGTTTCTCAGCTTGGTACACCACGTAGCCCACCATAATAAGCACCACCCACCATATGCTTAGGGCTTCCCAGCATTATCGCAATGGTGGGCAGAGTGTCCCATTATTGCCCACTATCTAGCCTCTGCTTTCCACCATCATTTCCACTTTACCCATCATCTGTACACCATACCACCCAGTATGTCCCGGCATAACCACCATATTTTCCACTACGTCCCACCATGGTCATCATATTTTCCACCATGCCCACTATTATTTCCACTACGCCCACCATGTTTTCCAGTATCCACCATGGCAATTTTTCCGATAGGGCAGCCGTGCAACTTCTTGAAGGTATACACAGTTTTCAGAGTGAGCTGCAGAACATCCATTACTGCGCGCAATTGTTAGCCCGAAAAATAAGCTGGGCACGTTTTGCGTGGTTCCTACTCTTTCTCACATGTATATACATTTCTAATTTCATGGACATCAGCGAACGTCACTTGCAGCGAAGGCAAGTAATGCCATGATTCATTCGTTGTTAGCGACGCGATAGCACCTATATTCTCCGAGAATATAAGACCCAGTGTTCTCTTTACGATGCGACATAGCGCTTACACGCGCGTGCGCACAACACGAACGAGATGGAAATGCTACGCGCATCTTCGCACGACACTGGCAGGAGTCAGTGCTTGCCGTTATTATAGCTGAGATGCCTGAACCATGATGCTTTAAAAAAGCTAGAAACAACCTAGACATTCCAACCCATACGCGTAGGAGAGAGAGAGAGAGAGAGAGAGACAGAAGCATGGACGCAAAGACTAAAGCAATGTATGAGCCATAACTTGAAGGGAAATTGGAAACGTTTACGACTGAGACGTGTTCACTGCTTTCGCTCGAGCATAAAATGACTTCGAACATCTTTTTTCTCAGAAAAATGTGTGCTTACAGTTTTTGTTCAGTAGTTTTTTACTCTTTATGTTTTGATTACGCAGGTTATCTTGTGGCACGTTGTAAATATAAGTTAAAAGCCTAAAAAAAGCCTCACGCGATTGTTAGTTCAGCCTGGCGAACCTGTGCGCGATGTTTGAGAATGGTTTCATTGAAGTTACGTCTGCAGGGCCGTTAGCGGCATTTGGGACCTAGGCAAAGAACAGTGTAACGAAAGGAAACAGAAGTTGGTCTATCGGAGGTTTCTAGACAATACACCATCATTCACCGACACGTGTTTTGAAAAGCTGTGGTGTGTAGGAGTTAAAAAAAAATGTGTATTCAATACTCAAAAGTTGGGGTCACAGAATATTCATGACGTTATTTTACGAGAGAATCAAAAATTTTTTAAAGAAATGTGTAAATTTTTGTCCCGGACATGCCTTTGGAAAACGGGAAACGCTACCACTGAGCAATCTGTTGCCAAGAATAAAAATGTGTCGCGATACTTTCTGGCATCCACCTCCTGATAAACAATGTGTACAAGGTTGAAATGCCCTAATCATTACTATTTTAAAGTTTCATTGCTTTCTAGTTTCAGTGAACAGGTTAATAGCGGTAATTTTTGTTGGCCCCGCCTCAAACAGTTTTACGCAGCGTGATCGTATACGCTCGACAAGTTCATTCTTTCCTGCTTTTATACGCGTGCCTAATTTGCCCTCCGTACAGAGCGCTTGTTTCCTGCTATAACTCTGAGTGCCATAGAAAAAAATCGTGTTGGTAGACGCAGGGCTCTGATGCGTCCCCGCCTTTTTTTTTTTGGTGATACATAAATTACCCCGAAGACAAAAAAAAAACAAAACAAAACAAGTGTGATGGGTGAGAGCCTGCTGCGTGTTGGTGATATCAAAAAAAGATAACCTCTCTTTGTGTACACGCAAAAAATTTGCTTGGAGCTTGGCGCAATCACATGCGCATTATATTATGCCATACATTTTTATAAGTATAAACAACTTCTGGTAACGTGATCTGATACAGTGGTCTTCAAGTTTTGCTCCTACCTGTATTCGTTAGAGCGTTGAGAGTAGCCTTCTTAATCTTACGTGACATTATATTGTTTAGAAGGGTTGTAAAGTTGTTTCGCAAGATTGCTGATACAAGTTTACTAAATTTCTAGAAAAATGGGCGAGTAGAACGACGGTAAGTCACAAAAGAACAATAAGCCTTTCCTGCACTCGTTCAGCTGGCGTCACCTATGTCTGCAGCTGTTACCTGAATAGGAGCTCCAAGTTATGTGCTTTGACTTTCGTTTCGTGTTAGCTTGTGACGCCTCGTTGTGTGAGTATTGCAGTTTCCACATGCACTAACGGTGTTTCGCCGCCAACTATTTCGACTCTGATAGCACGAGCTAAGAAAACTGCGGCAGTAAGCGGCGTGGGAGGGTACTGAGGTCGACATGCGAATGTGGTGTCGTGGTGGAGCGAGATGCATATTAGCGGGACGTACAGCACCTGTGCCTGTTCGTGGCTCAAGCTACGAACCGCTGCTTCACGTGTTCCAGACTATGCGTGAGCACAGGCGTAGTTTACCCTATTACGCGGGAAAGCACACTGTGCCGTTTCTCTCCCTGGCTGCTGAAGCTTTGAAGAAGTGCATATTGAGTACCAGTATTTATTACGTGTGTGTTCATGCCATCTACGCCATGTCGGCAGTTTATGCCAGGTTGGCGGTTTATTGTATTTGGTGACTTTGCAAAAACCATGATCTGCCCGAGTGGCAGAAATAAAATATATTTGTAATTGTTTTGCTATCGCAAGTTATAGTGTTGTTCAATACTGTTGAAATGCGGCTGGTCAAACACTGCTTTGTGAAAACAAACACCATCTTGTGATTTTTCAACCGGGGAAATCAAAGTGGCCGCATTGCTTGTGAAACACTTAGAAACTTTTGTAGAATTTGAGAGTATGTATTGACGACTTTTTTTAAAGTCTTGCTTGATGGATGCGTGGTATGTTGACGTGTCTCTGATGACCTTGAAAACCATTCAGAATTGGTGTGAATTCCGCTGCGATGATGGGTGGTGAGCACCTAGCCTAAATGACAACCACTTTTCTCTACGAAAAAGAATTCTGCTGTTCAATAACTTGAAGTTACTGAAACAAAATAGAAGCTACGTGTTTCAAGTGTTCAATTGAAAACATGTTCCGCCATGAGGTGCATTTATACAAGATCTCTAACGCTCTCTAAATAATATTTCGAAGGCTGACCCTTGTCCTTGCTTTACTGTTATACTTTCAGACCGAGTGCCTTCCGCCTTTCTTTTCTTCTTTATGCTTATGCAAGCGCTGGATTTGCCTATTCAAATTATTCAAGTTCAATCTGAATGTTCAGTTTGTATTCACGGCGCAAAGACAACTTTGTGTTGAATGTCTTCGTGGAAACAAGCTGCAAGCACTCCACCTGACTCGAGCTGAGAGAAGGCGAAGCAATAATTGGCAGCAGTAGCTACAGTGCGTTAGTCAAACAGCAATAGTACGAATCCTCATTATATGCAATCACATGATTAGTTACCTTTACAATACGATCTATCTAACATAAATGTTAGGCATATTGAGACATACAAATGCACATAATATAGGCTATACATGTTGTTAATAGACATTCACGGCATACAGGAACCGTTAAGTGCAATATACACATATAAAGGAAGTTACCAGAAAATCAAGCGACAGAGAGTGTCTGTGACATTGTTCATTGAGTTTTAAAGCTGAGGAGTACCAATTCTGATGTAAACAGAAATAAATAAGGCAAATCTAAAAGAAATGGGCGGTACATATAGGGATAGAACCAGCAACCGTCAGATCCATTCCAACGCTTGATGACCTTGGACGCGTTATTCGTTATTACTGCATATAAGTTCATAACAACTACAGAAGTGTCCCCTATATTTTTCTTGGCTCAGTTTTTTCTCAGCTTCAATAAATTGTGTTGAACAAAGACAACGTGCCCGTGATCGATTCCCCTTCTTTTGCAAATTAGATGAACCTATCTATCGCGACCGAGAAATCCCCCAGGATAAATTGAAATATCGAAATGGGGCCATTGCTGCAAGCATTTTAAAAGTGCTCGATGTCAGGCCTGCTGACGGCAACTTGTGACCAAACTGACTCCGATTTCTAGCGCAATTTAACATGATTGAATCATGAGATGGTTGACGTTACAACATAGGCTCACCAGCTTTGTACTCCCCTTGGTGCACACTCGGCGTCAACTAGAGCGTAATCAAAGAAAAGGTTAACCTTGCTGGAAAACGCATTGAATTTTCTTTAAACATCGTAGCACGGTCTATATCTTCATTGATGTTGGAGTGAATTGGAGGATACTTTGTAAAGCCTCTTCTATCTGCAGTGTGCGCCATGCTCGTTTGGTCCTTTTTTACATGCATGGATTCATTCGGCGAGCACAATGGTTTCGCTGTCGTGCTTAGCGGGAAGAGCATTGTCATCTTGTGCTGCAGGCTTGATCTAAAGAGGAATCGCGCTCAGAAAAAAAGAATAAACTCGAATGTATTCAAAGCATGTATGAGGGAGCTACATATACCTCAGGAACCAAAAAAATCTCTGTTGAATTGAGAGAAGCAAGTACCGTGGGGCATCATCAAATCGTCGGGCGAGAATTGCCACTCACGCACCACAAGCGAACTGTAATCAAAGAAGCCTGTCTTCAGAGAAGAAGTTGAGAACATGACATATAGTTTATTACCTTCTCGTATGATCAGTTTTTCTGCTTCCCCATTTATTTTTCTTCTGGACATTCTTATCTTCTTTCCGTTCTCATTCTTTTTTTCCTCTTCGTGTAGTGTGCGCGAACAAGTTGCACCAGAGTGTGGAGGAGACAATTCACGCTTTTGCACTTACGAGCTAAATTCAAACGGGACTTTGTGCTGTAAGGCATCCTGATCGAAGCGTTGGCCGAGGCCATGAGTGATCGTAAAATATAGTCAGCAATTTCCTTCCCACCACATGCGATGATGACGCTCGACGTTCCGAAAGTGTCACTTGTGGAAGAAAACGATGGTGCCATTTGTCGTGTCCCAGTCGAATCCGAGAGCAGCTTTTGTTATATGCATGTTTCAGCCGGTGTTTTTTTTTTATGTTCACTTGGGATTGGAGCGTAGAAGTCAGATGTTTTGTGACGTACGCTGTTACACTCCTTGTTTTGATTTACTTTTATTGGCGTATATTCAGCGCCTGTCCTTATATGGAATTTTTTCAACTGATGCTTGCAGTCTGCCATGCGTAGGAGGAGTCATAACCAACTGGTACAAGAAATAAGACATTGCCATCATGAAGCTCTTGCACGAGGGCATGATATTATATATCAATGGCTGCCTGGACATATCGGTATTACCGGCAATCAATTATTCGATGATGCAGCCCGCTCATCCCATGAAGAAACCCGTGTAGTCCCGATTCCTCTATCAAGGAATGATGCAGCAAGACAACTTTACCTGCTGGCTCGAGATCTCACACGCACGTTCTGGTCGTCTACCAGCTTCCAAAGGTGTCAATTTTATGAACTGGATCCTTCGCTCAAGCTAAAGCTACCATCACAACTTTCCCGCTCCGATACGACACTGTTATGCCGCCTTTGGTTGGGTGTTGCATTTACAAAGGTGTACTCCTTTCGCATTGGTATGGCAGACACTTCTACATGCGACTTCTGCGGAGCTGAAGAGACCATCGAACACGTCCTGTGCAGCTGCGCTTGCTACGACACACAGCGATGCCAGCTCCGGATGGTTTTGAATCGACTTGACCCCGGGCCATTTTGTGTGCAGAAGATACTAGGACCTTGGGCATCTGCCTCAGTTGCGCAGAAAGCAACAAAAGCACTGCTACTTTACCTCAAGTCAACAAACCTGAGCGACCGCCTGTAGACTGTGTGTGCTCCCCGAGTGTGCTCGTGATTGTGTGTACCTTCTCATCTTTCTGCAACCTCTTTTCTCCCCTTTATCCCTTCCCCAGTGCAGGGTAGCAAACCGGATGTGCGTCTGGTTAACCTCCCTGCCTTTCCTTGCATCTTTATCTCTCTCTCTCTCTTTCAACTGATGCAGAGTATCTAGAGACAAGGAGGTAATTTTAACTGCAAAGAGTGGTGAAGATTAGCGATGCAAAATTTCAAGCAGACACGCAACTGCCTACATCTTACAATATTTCCAGGCCCGAATCCAGCTTTTGTGAGTGTTTTATTACTTCTACAATACTAGTGTGATAACCTACCATTTTTATACTTTACAAGTGCGTCAGAGAATGCAAAACCTGACAAAATTTACATAATTATCAGCATTGCCTTTGAAAAAAGAATATGCAAACATAGTAAATAATTCACTCAATAATCACAATTGCTCTCATTGATTTAGTCTTTACTTCCGAATGGTAAATAGTATTGCAGGTAACGAACACTGCACTGACATTTTTCTTTTTCTTTCTTAGCTTCAGCTTTGCTTCCACTGTTCTTCGCTGTGTTTTGTTGATCCTTCATGTTAGAGCAATTGATTGTTTTTTTTTAGTGTAACACCTTAAGTCCTTAAGATTTCATGCCTCAACTTGGCACCGCTTTCGTTAACAACGCCTGAATTTTCAAGATAGCCTGAATTCCAAGTTGCCCCAGAATGTGTAAAACTTCTATAAGTTGCTCTTATTGACGCTTCAGTGCCTTTTCCACAAACATTGCGAAATATGAGATGTTCGGAAACTACGTGGGCGGCGTGCTTAAAAAGCGTACCTAAGAAAAACAAGATGAAAAGAAGCAGCCAAATAAGGGTAAACGAGTTTGCGGAAAGTTGGATCTACCAAAAGAAAAAAAGATATCGGTGTCTTCAACGCTTCAGGGCAAAAAAAAATCAAGAAAGTGCTTTTCTTGCTGCGTATCTGTTCTGCGCCACAGGAATGCTGCAGTCCACTCGAGCACCGCTAGCGATGAACGATTACAGAAAGAAACATGGCCAACGCGTCGGCTTCAGCCACAACGGGATGTTGTCTCACGTCTGTAGCGTGGTTTGATCCCGTCATGTTCGATGCCCGTCTGCAAGATACTTTTTTTTTGCTAATGGGCGGAACTCAACTAGATGTCTTTTTTTCTTGAGACGCCTGGACCAACCATCAGCCTAATGTTAAAATTGAAACAGCAAATCCTCGAAGAACACGCTCCGTTTTTCGTGTGTTCAAAATTCCGCTGGCCTTCGGTGCGTAGTTGGTTCGCTGAGCCTGCTGAGCTTCTAATGCTTTGAATAAGAGGGGGAACAACACAAAATACAACGCGATAGAGTGCATTACGATAAAATACAATACGGTTACCACATTATTCCAATACAACACAATACGATACAATATATCACACACAAAACGTTTATTTCACTCGGCAAGTAAAGATGTGTACATAATTGCTAAAAGCAATCCCTTCACCCTTCATTGTGATTACGCCCGGCCTCATACGTAATCGCCTTGAAGAAGGAGGGGGCTGGTATCTCGCCGCCGGTTCCATATCACTAATTACCGGTTGTTTTGCTCGCCACCAGATGACAGCAATATCGGCTGTTGTTGCTATCGCTCCCACTTAAACGCCCTCCAAGCAGCCGCCGGAGCGCGCGGGCCACGCGTTCGCATGTTCCCTTTCATAAAGCTGACACTGTACAACAAGACGAAAGATGTTCAATGGCAACCTGGGTGGTGGATCTTCCACACGAAATTTCATGGAAGAACAAGGTGAGAATGGGACCTTGCTCAATCAATGGGGACAAAAAAGCACCGATAACAAACAATGGTACTTTTTTGTTTGGCATGCAGAACACGAAACGAAAATAAAAATTTGAGGTGACAACAAAAATAAACAAACACAATTGCCGTGACGTCTCCTTGGACACTGCACGTGCGTAATGTCTTAGCTTTAATCTAGCGTGCGTGCACGTGCACACGTGTTCAACTTTTATACCCCTTGCGTTCTTTTATTTCATTTTGTTCAGCAGTTTCTGTAATCTTCAATAGCCATCTCTCTCTTCTTTAAAGCACGTGTAACTCAACGCACTAAACTGACATGCCCTACAATGAAACTGACACCACGCCCTGCCTCTCGTCATGTGTTCACACGCAGTTCTCAGGCACACAATATCGAACTAGCCTGCGCACGTGTAGCCTCACTTAGCAGTCTTAGCAAGCCAGTGCGTGCATTAAATGGAGCTTCCCGGGCGACCTGTCTTGCTTCGTAAGTAATTTTGCATAAATGTTGTCTTATTTATACGTTGTGTTATGATGTGACAAGAAATGACAGGACATTTATCCGGTAGACCACATTCTAGAAGAAAGTTCGCAAGTGAAAAAAAAAGGCATATCCCACGTACAGTGGGAATCAATGATATGTGAAGCACGAATGAGAAATGTTCATACGTCACTTTATAATCAGCACAACCTTACGAGGTTGAATCAAATATTACCGTACATAACTTCCGTTTCATGATTATCATGTTTGGATGTGTCGTTTACTTTCGACATCTATTCACGTCCCGCCATACCACATTTATTATATGTGGAGCTAGCGAAATGGTCACGAACACGCTATGAGCCTGGCATGTTGTCATGCTCTCACATGACATGCATGTCGTGATTTTCATATTAGAATCTGTCACTTGTGCTCGCCACGTAATCATGCCATACCATACCAGTTTTGCAACATACCATGTGAACTAAACCACCGCAAGAGCTACAAGACCATGACATGTAAATCATGGCATTCATGACGTACATGTCATGATTTTCATGTTATGACCAGTCAAATATGTCATTCCTACAGTCATGTTATGCCACACCAAGTTTGGTATTGGTTCCATTATTGAAACGGCCAGGAGAGCTGAAAGTCGTAGGTGGTTAGGTAGATATATATATATATATATATATATATATATATATATATATATATATATATATATAGATAGATAGATAGATAGATAGATAGATAGATAGATAGATAGATAGATAGATAGATAGATAGATAGATACGCTCAAAGCCGCCGAAGTTCGCTAAGATATGTTAAAAAACTGTCACTGGCTTAAATACTAAGAGAACTTACACTATATTCTCTGAAGAACGGCTTCGCATGCAGTTCAAGCAAAGTATGTAACAGCCCGGCAATCATGCCGTGGCAATTATAGTTTTTCTTCAACTGCGCGAACGTTTCAATGGTGATCAAAAAGATCCGGCTGGTTCAAGTTGTGCCAATAAAACTAACCAAGAAATCAAATAGATTACTGCGCAAGGAAACGTTGACTGACAAATAAAAGCGTACGTAGCCTGAACACCTGTTAGAATAAGAGAAGTTGTACAAGGGATCGTGCAAGTTTCAATCAACAAATTTTCTAGGCAACACGATGGTGCAGCGGAAACAAACTAGGTTCTAGCGTGAAGTGAAAAAGAATGTGTTATTTCTCGCAATAGTAATTTAGTTGAAAAATAATGCAATATAGGAGGCTTAAGAACACGCTTGATATGTGTCAATCAAATTAACGTTTTTTTTCTTTGTTAACAACATACGTGTGAAGGAAAAAATGATAAAGGGCAGATTTTTGCCATAGTGCTCTACTATGCTTCCTAAGTATGCTGTAATGTGAAAATATAGAAACAAAAATTTGCTACGCGAAAAGTTTACAGAAGCGACCCTTATGCCACTTAAAAGCATTAGCGCCCAGATGAATGCCGTGTGATACAAGGCTCAAAAGCATTACCGAAAGAGCTACAAGAGTTGTACTCTTCCGATTTTTAAAAGCAAACTGTTCATGTGTCTAAGCCCTGTTTAACAGTTTACTGTCATTCGCGAATCACTTAATTAGCCATTTCACTAAAGCTTAGGCCTGGACGGATTCTTACAAGTGCTCTGACATGCACATTTAAAAAAGTCATTATTCTTTTCAAGCTCAATTTTGTAATGGCGGACAGCTATGTGGCATTAAATATTGAAATTGCGGTCTGATTCCGAGTCCAGTACAGTCTACTGGACTGCCTCGATAGGTTAACTGCTTATTTATTGGGATGCTAACATGACAGTTAGCACTGGCTTGTTTTGGCTTACAAATATAGTGGCTTATGGCTGGCTCTCGACAGCTATTTCGGCTTGCAAAGCCACCTTCACTCTGCTCACCAACTCTGGCCTGCAGGCTGTGCACACTGACAGTTAAGAACATATTAGTCATCAGGGTAACAGAACACTTTCTGGATGACCTCCGCTGACCGCATGTAGCAAAGCGAAAGTTGAGGGAAACCAGCCGAAATGTTATTGTTCCAACTTCTATCACGTTGGAGCCTCTGAAAACTTGAACGAAGTTGGTTATAAGTTTTTAGGAAAGGCTGTATTTATGTTTTTAGACCGTACCGGAGAGATTTGATCATAGCGCTAAGCTGCCTGTTTGCTCAGAAAAAGTAGTCAGCGTCGTAATAGCCTGCGACACTGTCTTTATAACGTGGCTGAATTTGCCGGCAACGTGAAGATTGGAGTGACACTTAAGATGCACGCTGTCCACTTTGCTGCTTATTTTGTCGTCAACGTCGAGTATTGTGGCAAGCCTTGCTATCGATAAACATTGCCAAGATGCTAGGCGACACACATGATATCGATAAACAGCTCTCATTGAATCCCGATGTTGTTGCTTAGTTGTATGCGCTGTTATTTTCAAAGCGCACTAAGAAACAGCGTTCATTGCGCCAAACAGCTTCATGAGCACTCACCTCCGTGTCTTGTGAGACACGACTATCTGACCTTTTTCATAGGACGGGAGTCAGGCCTTCAAAAGAACCTGGCTCCACGGGTGTATTTCAAAGAATGGCGTGTTAAGCTCTGGGCCTTTTCTTGCCTCGAGGCGTGGCTCATCCATGTGTGCTTCGTCTTTTTCTAGCAAACAAAGAGCACGCATCGGTGGTTCTTTTGCGGTCACCTCGGCTGAAATAACTCTCCGTGTCGGTTCGTTGCGTTTTCGCAATGGTGGCGGAGGGCTCCCCCTTTAACATTGTGGAAACAAATGCCGGAGTTCGACTTTGTGGTTTTAATTGTATATGTATTGAAAGATGATCGTAAGACAACATCGTGCAACGTTGCTAGCATCCTTTCATTGTCGGAAAAGAAGAGAGAATCGAATGGTCTCATTGGAGTTCGACAGACTCGTAGTTTTCGCTACAGTTATACTTTGCCTTGTTTGCACAGGCTCCCCCTAACACGTGAGTTTGTTTTATAAAGCTGTGTGCTTCAGTATCGCTATAGTATCATGTGGCACTTGAATGAAGTAAGCCATGGTTTCCTATTCATTGAATACTTTTCTCGGCACTCAATTCTTTTTATTATTTTCTAGAGTGCGCATCTCCTCATGGCTGAAGAGATATTTGAAAGCGAGCAAATACCAAGCGAGTGTATTATACACCCGCATCAGCGTCACACGAGCACTACAAATAGTAAACAGCTATCAGCTACAACACGTGCTTGCGGCCAGCATTTCGGCGAAAAAGATTTCTGCTTCACTGTGGGGTTATGATGTTCGGGGAGTAACAGTCAGCGCTCACTGCTCGTGGGCTGGCAAAGGATGCTTTTTGCCGCAAATTTAAGCATATCTTGCGCACCTCTATATTGACCCCAAAACTACGTTGATTCCCCAATTCTAGGTGGCCCATCCAAACTTTGTTTTCAACAAAGCCGTATGCTTACATTCTTGTCTGAAAGGTGGCATGCATTTTGCGTTACAAATACAATTTCGCTGCTGTAAGTCCTGGAAAATGTTTCAAAAGAATATTGCGCATCAAAGCTTGACATTGCGGTCTTCGCACCTTATTTTTATCTAATTTTGCAACTGCTTGTTGTAATAACTTCTCTCCACTGCGATTTCTAGCTCATGCAGGTTCTTGTGTGCCGTCGTTTCGAGAGTTAGTCTTGCGAACGTTGTCACGTGACACTTGTTCCCCTCCGCGTTGGAAAATGTCACAAAGTCGTGAAGCTTGCGTGCTGATGGTATGGTCTATGCACGTTTATCTACTGACATGTTCACTAGAACGGATAGCGAGGGGTAATAAGTTACTGGTAACATTATTGGTGGAGGTGGACGACTCCCGTACTTCGATGGAGACACGCAGCTGTCGCAACACCGGGGACTCTTCGGCTACTTAAACTACCCAGCACCTCCACCAATAATGTTACGAGTAACTTATTTGTTAAATTATTTACAATGGACTGTGCTCGGTGACCAAGATGGTGGCAGTTCATCAACAACCAGCTACTGACGACGTCTTTCTCTTTCATGCAGCAAGGCCGTGGCGGCTGTTGTTTATCAATATTGATACAAGCCATCATTAACATCAATGAACCATAAAGGCGACGTAGATGACGACTGAACAAAAGCTCGTGCTGTGTTTGCCCCTCCACCATCTTGGTTCAAGGACGCTGTGTACACCGTGTACAGCCTCTAAATATATTTCTACTCTCTGCCTACTGTCACCCCGTAACAATGTAGAGTATGACGTCACTTGAGTAATTACGATAATAAGACGTCGAAGAACTTGCAAGACATAAAAAAATGAATCTTTCTCACAGTGCGCACAAGGCATTGGTGCGTCAATTTTTTTCTGTTGCTTTAAAAAGTCATTTGAAAAAGCTTTGCGAACGTCGAAGCCGACAGTGGTTACTTGTGCATGCAGTTACAAGTGCTGACGACATGCTGCGATCATGCGACAGCTTAAGTGAGGCTTCATTCTACGGCCCCCGTTATTTCCATCGACAGGCTGATGCCAATAGTTCAACCTCAGAAATGGCTCGCCGGAATGTGCCCTCACTGGACACATAAAAAGCCAGCACCCGTAAATAATTCTGTTTTCATTTAGTCAAAAGTTGTTACTCTAAACGTTTTTCTTGTTTCTAAAGCACCATAGGTCGTCGAACTCACTTATGAGCCAACTCACTCGCGCTTAGACAGAGCGCCATAAATCTGAGTCTGAGCGAGTCCGGGTGAGTGATGTTTTCATGAGTTTGAGTCCGAGTAAGTACCGTTGAAGAAAGCTTTCTTAAGCGTGAGTCCGAGTGAGTTAGGCTCAGGAATATTTTGGTGAGTCTCAGTCTGAGTGAGTTCAAAGAGCAAGATTTATTCATTGAGTGAGTCTGAGTCAGTTCCCCGTTATTTTGCCTGACATTAGACCACATCGTCTCATCTCCAGCATTATTATAAGCCTAACCTGTATTCACGCTTATACGCACGTTTACTCACACGTATTCTAAAGCAGTATGTTTCATACATTATTTCAACATTTATCAATCAGAGGCAGGAACTACGTAGGATAGTACCCTGATCCTCTTCCATCGCCTTGCTTTGATAAAAATTGTTGATAAATATATGCCATGTCATCATCTATTTTAAGAAAAGTGGTCTTTCTGGTTTACGGGCACTCATAACTTGTATTATTTCGTACTATATCAAAAGGCTCCATAAAGAGCATAGATGATGTGAGATATTGGTGTTGTAGAGCACAGACACTAAGGTCGAAGAGAAGACGACGACGAAGTGTTCCGGTATCTAAGCGCTCCTCTCTGTGCTCACTGAATTTTCTCGGTGAAACCTTCAGGTTTTTTTGGTGCCTCGGCTCCACGTCTTGTGGCAATGGACGCGGGGCCTTCCGAAGAACCGCCTGGCTAGCAGTCATCTCGGCCGACCACTGCGAGGAAGAGAGGAGCTTCACTCAGTGACAGTGAGGACACAGAGCTGTACTCAGCAGCCTCGGAAGACGACTCATTCGACGATGATTTCCTTCCCGCCCAGAGCAAGAGGGCGAAGAGGAAGATCGTCAACGCAGCCTCGCACACTTCTGCGAGTGCAGCTACTATGAAGTCAAGGCATGAACGCTGGCCACACGTCATCATCTTCATGCCAGAAGAGTCCTCAGGAAACCTGCGAGTGCCGAACAGGCAAGCACACTCCGATTTTTCGGAACGTGTGGTGCCTGATGAAATCAAGGACATCAGAGTAAATACGCGAAAAAATATACTCACCATAGACGTATTCCACGTGAGTGCGCTTGGACCACTCAAACTAGTGACTGAGCTCGGCGGCATCAAAGGGCGACCCTTTACACCGATTGACAACGCATCCATAGCCGGTGTGATATACGACGTAGACATTGCGATTCACGACGCTGACTTGCCTACTCTCATTAAACCGGCAAATGAGGGTACTGTCATCACTAAGATACACCGCCTTAGGAAGTCGCGCTGTGTGAAACTGGTCTTTAAATGCGATTGCACACCATCCCATGTCAAAGTCGGACATTTTCGACATCCTGTTAAGCCTTTTGTGCAAAAGCCACTTCAATGCCACCCATGCTTTAAACTAGGTCACGTCAAGGGTGTGTGCCCGAACTCGTTATGGTGCCCCCGGTGCACAGAACCCCATTCGGAAGAGGCGTGTCAATCAACATTTCTAAATGCGGTAACTGTAATGGCTCACACACTGCCTCATCTATAGACTGCCCTAGAATTCAAAAGGAGCGCGCGGTGCTTAAGCAAATGGTCAGGGGCAATGCGACCTACAGGGATGCTGCCGAAACAGTCCGGCGTCGGCAACCGCGTCAGCGACATAGTTCGACGTCAAAGACTGCGCAAGTTCGAAACGACAGCGCCACCTCTACTGGTGCACCATTAGGTCAAGCCGCAACAGGACCGACAAATTCAAAGAAGACTTCGGAGAGGACTATATCTACAGAGCAATGGCCTATGCTTCCAATTCATACGCTAACCACAGAACGTCAGCAGAGCACGCCCACTCAGGGGTCTTCACTAACCGCTGATGACACACGTAAGAAAGATGGCAAAGTCATAACTATGCTTCGTTCTCTCATGAATGCCATCCGAGAGATCTTGTTGTACATAAGGACAACGTCTGCTCGAAGCGCTCTTACAGTACTGGACGCCTTAAGCCCAGTACTTGAATCGCTCGAGTAGAAATATGGCTAACAATCGCCATCATTTCTGAGAAGTCAAGGAAGCATCCATCACTCAGGAGAACGCCGGTGGCCTAAAACCGCGTCTTTTCGGACTTTCCTCAGTGAGTGCGCGTGAACGGGTTCGAAGTCGTCAGCATTTGTGAGCCCAACGCGTGTGCGTGCTCTCCTTTCTCTCCCCTTTGCCATCTTTCAAACTCCCAAATCCCTATCCAGTGTAGGGTAGCATACTGGTCGTTCCAGACTGGTTAACATCCCTGCCTTTCCTTTCCCTCTTGTTCTCTCTCTCTCTAAGGTCGAAAAACATAACTGTAGGCTAATGAACTCTTGAATCAACTCACCCGAACTCACCCACTCTCAGATCAAGTCGTAAGTCTGAGTATGAGTGAGTCCTGGTGAGTGATGTTCTGTTCTATTCTAAGTGTTTTGCTGTGAATAGGTTGAGGTACATATTGCCTCGGCTACTCCGTATCAATAAGTTCTGCAGCGAAAAAAAAGAATAACACTTAATGTACCCAAAAATGAACAATCCGAAAAAAACACAAGAGCACACTGAAACCAGTTCAAATATGATGCCAATGCACAGTTTGCTTGCAGCAGTTCACACTGCCAAACTGTTCACACGCACACACCCGTTTTCTACTCTCAGTATATGCACTAACACATTTCACATATATTAATCCCTTGCTGGCTACCACAGGCTCTTATCCAGTCCGTTCTCCAGCAAAAAGTCTGTCAAAGATGTTTGCATTTTTCTGAAGATGCATCTCAGGGCGTGGTCCTGAGTAATTTCATTAATTTGAGGGGCCGTCTGTCGAAACTTGCTAATCGGTTTCTTAATTTTTCTCTTTCGCGTATTTAACGCACTCCAAAAGAATACGGCGAACATTTCTTCTGCATGACCACAATGGCATTACGGGGAGTTGGATCGATGTATTTTGTGCAGGAAGCTGTTTGTGTGCTTTGGTTAGTGAGTCTGCATGAGTCTGGTTCAAAAGATCGCAAGTAG
Organism: Rhipicephalus microplus; assembly: GCF_043290135.1. Taxonomy (NCBI): domain Eukaryota; kingdom Metazoa; phylum Arthropoda; class Arachnida; order Ixodida; family Ixodidae; genus Rhipicephalus; species Rhipicephalus microplus. The sequence continues at coordinate 81,195,800 of NC_134704.1, forward strand.
GAGACCAAGTGAGCCCGGCTCAGGTAAATTTTAGTGAGTCTCAATCTGAGTGAGCCCTGAGTGCGAATTCTGTTTCACGAGTGAGTCTGAGTGAGCTCCACACGCTTTGCCAACATACGCAAAACATTCACAGAAACGCCCAAGATGGCTTCCGCTTGGTATTCTCGTGAAGTGGTGACAGCAAAATAAACCACGCGCCGGCGTCATCCCACCTAGCACACGTGAAGCGCACATTCGATGAAGGGCGACTCTGCAACTCCTCACTCACCCTCAACAGTGCGCTATTTGTTCTCCTTAGCGTGCACATTCACGCTGTTGTTGTGCCGAAGGCGCCTCTCCCCCCCTTTTAGCGTTCGTTGGTGTTTGGATGTATTTTCCCGCAAGCTGGGCAGGCATATGAATGCTCACACATTTAAGAGAATGTGGACCTGACGGAAGGCTGTTTATTTTGCATGTTTAGAATAAACATTAGAGTACAATGCACCATAAGAGAGTAATAGGTTGTCCAACGTGTTTAGATCAAAACTTCGACGATTTAGAGTACAGTGTACTCCAATATGGGAGAACTTTGAGCTGTCCTGGCACCTTAGATATGTGTTTAGAAAAAAAAGTTAGACGACTTAGAGTACACTGTACTCTTCTATGGGAAAGCATGAAGCTGTACCGGTAGAATGCATAACCGGGTGAACGATTGGGAGAGCCCAGCGCATAATAGACTTGACCACAATTTACACAACATTGCATTAGTACGTTACATTGAAAAGCCTACGTCAGAGCTCTATTGAGAGAACAAAGTTTTTCTACATATATCATCAAATTTTAGAGACACCTAGAATATGTAACATGGATACAGTGCTTTTAAGTCTTCATTCGCTTCATGGGAGTCGAGCTTCCGTACATGTAGCACAACGTTAAGTGGTCCGTTTTGGCACACGCCTCGTAACGCTGTGGGAACTAAGTAGAGGCGCACCATCAGCGTTTCATGTAGACGCAGGCGCCGCTTAGCGTCTGAGGTGCATCGAAAAAGGTGGGGCGTTTTCGTGGTATCAAAAATTCTCGGCAGATCCCATGTACATGGGAATCAGCGTTATGCTAAGCATTCGGAGGGAAGGTGACCGTGTTTCAATTTTTTTATGAAGCGGTACGTCATGAAATGACGCTAAATATATCTACAAAAGTTGCACGCGCAGATATATGTTGAAGAGTTGCAGATTTTTATATAACCAGTTGTTTGCACTGGCGCTATGATGTCAACTGGATAATGTGTATTAGCAACAGCAGAAGCTGATATGAAGCACTAATGCTGGCGAAGATCCTGGTCCTGGACACTGCTACAAACATCAACTTCAGCGCATGGCACCTGCTCAAAATTGACGTTAACCCGACGTGACGGCTGTATCAAAGGAGTAAACATGTAATGTTTATAAAATTGTATATGCAGCCCTGCGACCACAATTGACGTTTGACTAAGATTAGCGTCTCTTTGAAAGTAGTTCCTAGACCTTGCGTAGTACTGTGGTAGAATGCTTCATTGTCACACAGAATGCTTGGGTTATATTCCTGCTGGGACCCTGAATATTATTATTTGCATTCGTCGAGGGATCGACGCTGTCTATGTCAGATTTCTCTTAACACTGAGATTTATTCTATGCCTTCGTTCGGTCTATGATACCGATGTCTGGCATTGCTTGACGCTCACGCGTTGAAATCGCCCATGTGTGTTCTCATCATTTCTTGGTAGATACTAAGTGTCAATCACCTGTGGCACATACCTGCATACCAGCGGCACATACCCACCAGTGGGTCTGTTTCACTGTCTGGCGGGAAATGTTTGATGACGTGCGCGACGGGATGGTAACATTATTCATATCTTGACCAGTGCGTCATATTCGTCAAACCATCTTACTCTCCCAAGCTAAATTTTGTTCACGCCAACTTAAGGGGGTGACCACGAGAGCACCCAACGTAAGCGGATAGATAGATAGATAGATAGATAGATAGATAGATAGATAGATAGATAGATAGATAGATAGATAGATAGACTAAAATTCACTAAGTTGGCTAAGAAATGCTTCGAGTTAGAACGAATAAAAAATAAATACAAACATCTTAGTGCTGTGAGCTGCGTCCTATCTCAAATAGCTCCACGTAGAAAATAGAGGAGGGACTGTTATATTTCACGTTCAAAACGCGGGCGCTTTTGCGGAACTACATTCACAGGTGGTAGGATGCACGCGAGTTCTTTCTATAGCCCTCACTTCAATGCCACAAAAAGTAGGTTCGAAGCCGGAGGAAAAGAGGAGCTGATGGAGTTTCCTCTCCCCTCTTTCTCCTTCCCAACCTCTCATCACTCCTACCCCTAACTTGCATTTTCCATTCCTTTGCTATACTTTATAGTGGAAGGCTATGCTTTCTTTACCCCCGTCTGCTCCTTCTTTTTGCGCTCCTCCTCATCCTTCTCTTCACTTTATGTTTCTACCTCTTGATATACCATAGTATACCGTTCCAAACAAGGATTTGCTATGCTTAACCTCCTCTGGTCATTCTTTTCTTCCTCATCCTCATCACTTTCTCACTTTTTGCTATATGTTATTATGCTGTAGAATTGAAGGCAATGCTAGGCTTTACCCTTTCTGCTTCTTCTTTTCATCCTTCTTCTCGTAATTTTTCTTTACCGCCTCTTGCCGTCTATATAAACAGTACCGCACAAGGCACCCGCTCTGCTCTTTCTTTTCTCGTCCTCCTCTTTAATTTATTTTCCCACCTCTTGCTAACTGTACCATACAAGGCTATGCTATGATTCCGCTTCACTCACAAAGCGGGTTATACGACAGCGACGTGTGGCAGGAACTCAATTTGAAGAAGTAGGTAGAGCATAACGTACAAGCAGGGACAGTCGGGCTTCTACTCAGCCTTAAAAAAAATATTGCACAGCGACACATTCTTTTTCATGATTAACAGACTGCCCACACAGCACAGTATTGATAAAGCTTTGCAAACTTGCATAATTATTCACTGCAATGTCAAATAAAAGCCAAGATTACATGGTATACGTTTTACGCGTAGCAAACTTGGCGATGAGCGCCATTCAGCTCCTATTGTCAACGTAAACCGTAGAACTTTCACAGCCGAAGAGTCAGGATACATCAATCGTTTGTTGGTTTCGTACAAGAAAAGCATTTTTAAAGCAATCCTAATCAAAATCAGATGATAATAAAGGAAAAAGATGGTAAAGAAGATGTTAATTGTGTATCGTAGCAATCATGGTGTAGATGACCAGAAAGTAATGCGGAAGACAGCTTGCCTTCGGCAGAGACAAAACCTACATCCTTCAGATTGCGTGACCGATCTCTTAAAATTTGAACTCAATAAAATTATGAAGTGTTTATGTGCACGACAGCTGGGAGTGTTAGCACCAGTCCTAGACATGACTCTGAGTGTGGAACATCCTTTCTTTTGGCAGATTGCGTCACGTAGCATGCGAACCTTTCAAGAGCGAACAGCTAACCAATAAGTCTTCGCATACTACAAGAAGACATCAAGTCTATTGCAACGAAACCGTCGCTTTGAATTAGTTTCCTTCTCTCATACTTTTGAAGTAAAAGAGTTTTATAGTAAATCTGAACCATTTACTGTAGGAGCGAAAAGCTAGCATAATTGGCTGGTGCATTCATTGAAGTCCCCTTTGACTTAGGAAGTGATGTAGTATAGCCCGCTTGAAACGTAATTATGAAGACTTCAGCGTTATTAATTGAACAAAGAGCCCTCCAAATAGGGCAGACATCAGCCCTCTGCCTGTCGTACTATCACCACCCTGTCGTTTCAGTCTTAATAATTTACCACCAGCCCAATTAAATACATCTTCTCTTTAATAACTTTACAGCGAAGAGGGTTCGTTACACTGAGCAAAAAAAAGCAACTTCATAAATCAGAGAGGTCTTCGGTCTCTGCGAAACGTTGAGAGGTATGCTGGCAACAGTGCCTTTTATGTAATGAAAACCAGCGTATAATACAACCTAGGAATGTGCAGAGGATTAAGTGTACTGTTTCACAGTGTATTGCAGTGTTTGTGATATAGATATGAAGAAAGGAAATAAAAGAAACAACATGCGGATGGCTGGGTATAAACCGGCGACCTTTGGATGACAAGGCCCGACCAGAAGGTCGCAGGTTCAGTAACTGCTGGTGGCAAGTTGCCTTTTCGTTCACTTTACTTTCTGCACGTCCATGTCGGTGTAATTACAATATTGTAATACTTTAAACAGTACACTTAACTTCCCCTATAGGCAACATTATCTGCTGCTTTACATTTAGCTTGCGTCAAACGAGAAAACAAAGTCTCAGAAATTTTCGTCATTGTTATATATTATTGCATCACGCTAAACGAGGTCGAAACGGTTATTTGTAACTGTCTTTTGGCTGAGGTGGTTCATGTGCCAAGCGTTATGCTGTGTATCCTTGTTAAGTTCTTCTTCGTTCACATTTCATTTATGTGACCCTGCCTCCCCTTATTAACAAGAATGAATACAAAAAAGTGCCTGAGGTGTCGCGGCTACAGCAATTGTGTGAAAGCAGCACACGGAACAACCGGAACTCTCGCAGTTATTCAAACGAGGCAAATCCCACCAAGTGAAAGATGCGGAGTGTCACATCTCGATGAAATATTCATGCCGCATCCACATTTGCTCACCTCACCGACAAAGCCAAGTGTTATCCCTTGAAAGCTGTGCCAGCGCACAGAGAACGTACAGGCAGTGAATACCTTTCCTCTTGTGTTTCGTGCTGAGTTTCTTCGCTTGCCGCTGCCAATCTGTGTATGAATATTCAGTAGCGGGGATCGCGAAAGGCGCTTAACTTCCTGCTTGAACACAAGTTTGCGCTTGCATCAACGGCTCCACCGACTACATAGAATAGCAGGTGCAACGGAACATGAGCGGCATTGTGTTAGAAAAAAAAATATTTCTTACTGTTCTTGTGATCGAATGCCCAAAGAACTTAAGCGAGGTATCATCACGCAAATATTTTATGTGTTCTTAAAGCCGACTCTGCGACGCCTCACAATGCAGATAATGAGCTGCCGTACATAGCGAGAAATGCAGAAGTAGACTTAATGATTTCTGCATGCTTGCGCGCCCAGCGGTTTGCTGGATGTGTGCAATAATTCTTTCGTGAGAATGACTTTGTTTCCATATAGGGTCATTGAGTGCACGTTAAAGAACCCCAGGAGCATGGTCGAAATTTCTGGAGCCCTCCACTACGGTTTCTCTCGTAATCATATGGTGGTATTGGGGTGCTAAAACCCACATATATAGATCAATCCATATAGGGTCAATACCGAAAGAAATGCCGAATGTTTTTTTTTAATTTTTTTTAGCGCCAAGGCCACCTCTTCACCTATTTACACGAGTCCGCATGCGCTTTCTTCAATAGCAATTTTCAAGGTCCATGTATTCTGTGATATCACTGCGCGTTGAAAAATAGCAGATCGTCGAAATTTCTGGAGCTTTCTACTACGGCGTCTCTTAATTGGGATTTTGGCACATATAACCGAACGAACATTAAATACCAAAGCTCAAAAGAACTGATGTGGCTTCCGCTGCTGACTAAAAATTTCCATTGCTTCCCTCGTGGATTCTCCTTCCGTTTTATGGTATCATGAACAGTGGTCCTAACCCTTTATTTTTTGGAAATTTCGTCAGGACGTTTTTTGAATGTCACCAGTTTTAGCGAATTGTTGCTAAATGACGAGGATGATAATTATATTTTTTGGAGTCTTTATTTTTTATGTGATAACGCGCGTGAAGAAAGTAAATTTTATTTAAACAATATTTTAAATATATTTATGTTGTGGCGAATGAAGTTCGACTGCGCTGCTGCCTCCTGTCTATGCCACTGTGAACCGGTGAGCAGCTTTTGTTCACCTGTTTGTGGTGAACCGTGAGCCGTTCGGAGCCGCTTTGCGCATCTCTAACTGGAACAGAACGAGTGCTCGGAACGTTCACATTGCAGGCTAAACATCATAGCGCCACAGGCAGCTTGATGCTGTATGCCTGGGCCTCATTTATTGAAACTCGTTCCGAGCATTGACTGTTTTCATGGTTACCTAATATTCTATGTCTCTACCTCACATTTCTAAAGTCCACCCAAAAGAGACTACGACTCTAAATAGATAAAATAATTGCTAGCACGACCGAAGAAGTGCTAAATTTAGCAACTTTATCACTAAAATAACACCACTGATCATAATTACAACAGCATGCGACTAAATACCTTATTTTCGGCAGTGAGACAGGGGCGCGTGCTATAAGCAGGTCGCTGACGTGTGGTGGAAAACGTGGTCATTCAGACCAAATTTCAAAAGTCGTGATCGCGTTACGGTTGCATAAAAACAATATACGTTTTATTGAAACTCAGCTGCGTCTCTACATTTTTCCTTAGTCTGCGCGAAGAATGGCGGTTGTTTTGTTCAGAAATCTTTAGCCCTCCAGTGTTCGTTACAGCAGCCCTTTGGACAGTTTTAATTTGTAGGGAGTTTCTCGTGATTAATCGACTGATCTTGACCATCAAATGTGGGATGTTGTGCTGGTGTCACACGGGCGTTTTTAATCGCGATCAGTGTCCATCTGGAATAACCACGATCCGGATTAGGTGCTGCTACACAGTCACTTTTAATCGAGATCAAGCCCGATAGGGAGCAAGACTATCGCAATCCGCGTATCGCGAATAGGCTGAGAGATCGCGATTTTTTTGTCGTCTGCATTCCAGGCCAAGCTTGTTCAAAACAAATGGAACTAGAGTATCAAGCATAGTTCTGTAAAAAAAGGTATTAAGAGATAAGTATTTGTTTATTAAAGAACTTCTAAAGTGTTTTGGTTGGAAAAAAATATCTGTATAGTGTTGCATATTTTAAAATTCGCATACAACACATGTAGTTATAGGAGAAAAGCAGACGATAATCAGTCAACAAGTTCAACTCTCGCACTTTCGGAGCAGTTGGAGCTACTCGAAGCAAATTGATTATGGTAGTCGCCAGCTTTTAACAACGTCGCAGCGTATGCGCACTTCGTGGTCAAATGAAGGAACCGCTACACCAACTGACCGCTAAAAGGAGCAACTACGAGACTTAAGGCACCACGCAGAAGCGAAACTCTTGCGTGTATAACGGGCTTGCCGTGGCGCTGCGACTGGAAGGCTACGAGCAGGTTCCACCAGGAATAAAAGTGAAGATTACCATTCTCGCACAGCAATACATGTAAGTGTAAAGAAAGCTGTACCGCATGGTGGATTTATAAAAATACTTTTTTTTTGGGGGGGAGGGGGTCGTACACAAAGTTTTGACGTTCGAGCAGTTCTTGCACGAATAACATATTAGTGAGAAATGGCTCTTTTGGAAAATCGTACGCTGAGTTTTATCAATGAAATGTTTTACTGCACGCAAGTGTCCCCTTGTGTACTTCATCTGACCCAAGCCGGAATTGTATTATCTTGAACCGTGTAACAGCGGCCATAAAGTTCATCGCGATCAAGAAAACTGATCCGGATCTCCCTGATTGCGATTAAAGTGCCCATGTGACACCGGTATTAGACTGATGCCATAGATGCATCAATATTTTGAAGTATACGTGCAGCCTAGCCGTATGCACCTTTATAAATTGATTCACTCACGCCATTGCGCTTCTAAACAAGCACACAGGTAAACTCCAGTCATTTGTTAATTTCATTTACCGTAGTATAGATGCCACCGCAGGTTTCACTGTTGCAAACTGAAAAATTTAGAGCCGCGATTTTATCCTGGTGTTGCTAGTTTCTTGCTGCTTTATTCCCTTGAGGTATGCTATACAAGTTCTAAACATCTTTGCACTAAGTTTTGAAATGTTCTATTTTTTATGCAAACGTGGCAATGCCATGTTGTTTGACTTTTGTGTCCATATTCTTAGAATAGTCTCATGAAACTTAAAAACATTAATTATGGAGTTTTCAAGGGTAACCGTAAAGAAATTATTTTATATTCACCGATTTTAACAAAACTTTGAACATGTGTTCTCGTTGGTATACCGTAGTGATACGTGCCAATTTATACAACCAAAATCCCTTCGTTTTTCAGAAAAAAAAATTAAAATGTTCTAGAATTACACTTGTAAACGGGGGCCACCCTGTGTATATGTGATGTAAAAGACTACCCTTTTTCAAAAGCCCCGTTCTTCCCAGCAGACGGATCGAGCACGCACTTCTTTCTACGAGGTGACGGCAATGCGAGAACAGTTGAGTTTTGTCAGTTCAATTCAGCGTGTCAGTCGTTGTTGACGTCGGGTCTTAGATAATGAGAAACGAGGAAATTGATTCGGGGCATGTCAGGTGCTTCACGTACTGGCAGGTCACAATAAAAAAGCGATACTCCTGTGCTCAGATAGTAACTGAAAGCACCGTTGAACTTTTCACTGCTTAGTTCAGACGAGCTAGCACAGCTTTATTTCGCGTCGGATGGCATCACCATCCTGCTTTTTCGCTATGTTTACACCGTAACCAGCCGTGATGGGGTTTATCCGATCTCGTGACGTCATCGGCGATGGATTCTCGTGATATTATTCCATACCCATAATGCATGACGAAGCAGCTCCCTGTTTTGGTTTGATTGGACTCGCCGTGTATTGCTTATTAAAATTTTTGACGAGTGCCTGGGTAAAAAGAATCACTATAACTTTTGCTGGACTGTCAATATTATTTGAAGACAGTGTTATCTCAGTATGGTCGAAAATGCACAGGAGTTTTCCTTTAGAAACCGTTAAAGTGTGTAAACACTTATGAAATTTATGTTCTCTAGACCTACGCACCATCTCAACGAATACCGAATCCTGGAGTTTTGCAAGGCGAAATATCGCTATAATATAGAAGCACAATAGGTACGATCATGTATATATAGATAATGCGCGATATGACTGGGATTGTATTTCAAGCTCATTAGTAAAATCCACCAAACAGTCTGCTAAACGCCCCACTCTTACGAAATGACCGAATCGTGATAAGGTGTGTACTCTCAATATAAAGGCCAGAAGTCTCACTAATAAATTTCCTGATTTTGTACACTTGCTTGCTACCTATTGTCCTCACATTATTGGCGTCACGGAAACTTGGCTTCATGGTGACATATATGATTCTGACATTAGTCCACCAGGGTTTAATGTTGTTCGTACTGATCGATTGCATGGCCGAGGTGGCGGCGTTGCCATCTTCTTGAGGTGTGATTTAAGTTTTTCTGTATTAAAGTCACGTGCAGATATTGAAACCGTCTGGTGCAAGGTTCATATCGCGAACTCTCCAATAATTGGCGGTGTATTTTATCGTCCCCCAGGTTCATCACCAGATCAGTTCACAGTACTCAGTAGTTTTATACAACAAAAAGGCTTTTCTTCAGGTAACCTAATTTGCGTGGGAGACTTTAATGTGCCTGGCATTTCATGGCCATCGCTCTCCACTTTGGGCACCAATTCATCAATTTGTAGAAAGGTGATTAATTTTTCACTAAATTTAGGTTTTAAACAAGTTGTCACTGATGCCACAAGGAACAATGCAATACTGGACTGCGTTTTTCTCAGTGCTTTACTGTATACAAGGGGGTTTACAGCTCAGGTCATTAATGGTATTTCTGATCATAAAGGTGTACTAATCTCTCTTAATTGCACAGTTTTGAAACGCCGCTATGAATATACAACTTTTCGCGATTATAGCCTGGCTGACGAAGTGTCTATAATTGACACCTTAGGCAGCGAGTTTGACATTTTTAAAGAACTTAGCTATACTGGTGATGTCAACAGTTTGGTGTCTTATTTTGAAAACCTTGTTATAGAATGTATTGAAACACATGTACCACTAAAAACTAAAAAGAATAATACTGAACTTCCATGGATAACGAGAGAAATACTGCATTTAAAGCGTCGACTATCAAGACTAAGGCATGCAAGTCGTAATGGCAATGCCCTGCGTAGAGCTGAATTCAATACAGTGAAGGAGATACTTCGTAGAAAAATAAATGCCGCTAAAGACTTCTTTTTCTCGTTTACCTTGCCAAATATGGTTAAGAATAATCCCCGAAAATTTTGGAACTCAATCTCGCCAAAGGAATGCTCTACTAGTACATTCGTCCTTAATGAAACTCATACAGCCGCAGGTCATTGCCAAAGCATTTAACGAATACTTTACGTCTGTCTTTGCTCAGGATAATCACGAAATTTCTTCTTGCACTCCACTTCATGCCTCGCTTGTTTCTATTGATGATGTCTCTGTGTCTACAGAAGGTGTTTTAAATTTGATTTTAAATGTTGATTCAAAAAAGTCATCTAGCCCAGACAATGTTAATATTTTTCTTCATCGCTATTCTATAAGGACAAGCCAATACCTGTCAGTAATTTTCAACAAATCATTATCAACATCAACTGTTCCATCATCGTGGAAAATCGCACAAGTCCTTCCACTCCACAAATCAGGTAGTAGGCAATCTGTATTAAATTACAGGCCTGTATGATTAACCTCTCACTCATGCAAACTACTGGAACATATTGTCTTCAAACACATCATCAATTTTCTCGAAACTAACAATATTCTGTCCAATGCACAACATGGTTTCCGGCGTGGATTTAGTACCATAACTCAGCTGACAGAATTAACTCATGACATATCTATAGCTCTTGACTTAGATCTTCAAGTGGACGCATTATTCATAGACTTTTCTGAAGCCTTCGATACTGTCATCCATTCAAAACTTCTATATAAACTCAATCTCTTACTAAAAAAACCAATCGCTTGTTAAGTGGATTAAAAGTTTCCTTTCAAGTCGTAGCCAATACGTATCATTTAACACCTTCCATTCATCTAAAGCACGTATATCTTCCGGAGTGCCCGAGGGATTCGTGCTAGGGCCATTACTTTTTCTGTTATATATAAATGAGCTACCCGACACAGTTTCCACTAAAATTCGTCTTTACGCTGACAACTGCGTTTTATATCACGTAATAAATTCACCTGATGATCATCATACACTCCATACATCGTTCCTAAACTTTTGCAGGTGGTGCCAAAATTGGCAGATGATCATTAACTTTCAAAAGACAGCTGCTATGTGTTTCAGTAGACAGAAAACCCCATCTGTGTTGGATTATTCTTTTAATAACAATGTAGTGCAGCAGGTCTCACAATATAAGTACCTTGGTCTCCTTTTCACTACAAACTTATCTTGGTCTAGTCACATCGATACAGCATGCAAGAAGGCTCTAAAGAAACTTAGATACCTTAACCGCTCACTACGTTTAGCCCCAAGGGAAACAAAACTGCTTACATACAAAACCCTCGTACGACCGATCCTTGAGTATGGAGCCACTGTATGGTACCCTTATAAAATCACTGATATAAAAACCATTGAATCCATCCAGAAAAAAGCTATTCGATTCATTTACAGACGCTATGATCGTAATTTTTCACCATCATGCCATCTAGCGCAGCTTGGTCTATCATCACTTTCTAAAAGACGAGACATCAAGTTTTTGAAACTTTTTCACTCTTTATTTAATTCACCGCAATATTCACCACACAACAACTACATAACACCTGCCAAAGCATCATCCACCAGAAACAGCCACGCACTTATTGTATCTGTGTTTCATCCTCGTACTGATTTCTTCAAATACACCTTTTTCCCTCGATGTATTGAAATATGGAACCTTATACCAGGTCACATTCGGTCTTTGCAGAAAGATGAATTTTTTAAGGCATTAAAAGACGGTGTGCTGTAAACATTTCATTGTTTGTATGACTGTGTTTGTAAATTTTTTTTTTATTTCTATGATCTGCCAATGTACTTGTGTATTCAGGTGTTTTGTTTTGAACCTTTTTCTTATTTCTTGCTGTGTACCCACTCCTGCGATAGCCCCATAACGGGGCTACAGTATTTGAAAATAAAATAAAAATAAATATATGAGACAAATGTGGAGGAAGGAGGGGTTTCTCTGCGTTTATTTGGCCACAGGGTGTTCTTATAGGGCACAGGTAAGCGACCATGAATACGTTCTACCGCAATCGTAAAGCTGCTGGTATACTGATTCAAACAGGCGACTTCAGGCTTATCTGCGCAATGCTTCCCAGTGCTGAGCCACTACCGGGGCCTTTTCCCGAAGTCAATGTTTGACTACAAATACAAATATGCGGTACTGTTGGTGCTTTTACTGGCATCAACATTAAGTCAATGGACATGCATATGAAAATTAATTGAGGTCTTTGTATAAGAATCATACGCCTAAGACTGCTTTACATTGGCGCAAACCAGCTGTTTATAATACTCACACAAATGAGATATGCACGTAATGTACCATGATTACGAGAGTGTATATATATATATATATGTACAGGCGTGGCCACGTCTGAGTAGAGCACGCGAGCAGCCGGTTTTAGCTTTCTGGGGTGAAACCTGGAGACAGTATTGGGCTATGGTTTGGTCAGCCTTACAACTAGGCCTTGAATGCTCCTGATAGACCACTTTAGAGTCACGAACTCACCCAAGGTTTCGCAACACACTGTAAACACCAGCTGCTCGCACACTCTACACACACGTGACCGCGGCTGTACTTGTTCTCTTCCACATATGATACGTAGGCATATTTCATTAGACCCCTAAAGCATCGTTGGTGGATTATTCTTTTATTGACGCCCAGTACTTCTTTTTGTGACCGAAAAGGACCTGAGACACTTTTTCAAGTGACCATGGAAAGAATTCACTGAAAGAGATTATTATCTCAAGAACTCAACGCCGCGAAAAATTTGAGAATCCGCGTGGTGCAAGTAGAGTCGCATGCTGCAATTGCATTCTCTCTACTCTCATCCTGACAAAAGCGCTGGAAACTAAGTAGGGAGGAATGGCAGGGGCGAAAAAATTCCGCCATATCCACGAAGTGAATGATGATGAGTGGGCGAAGCTCCGGAGGTAAACCTGGTAAACCATGAATCCTCTGTACATTTTGCCCACTCGATTTTATTACATCGCTCCCCCTAGCGTACGTCACCGCACTAAATCGAACGATTGCCTTCAACCAATGACACGCGCCATATGTGACATCATTCCTATTTTATAAGATCTCGCGTCTTTCATCAACTACAAGTACCGCTTTCTAGTTTATAACATCTTGCATCTTTTCATCATCAGCTACAAGTACCACCATCTAGTAAACACTACAAGAACTAAACGAGAGGTGGCTACATACAGGAGACGGTACCGCCATCTAGTGAACACTGCAAGAACTAAACTAGAGGTGGCTACATACAGGGGACGGTACCGCCATCTAGTGAACACTGCAAGAACTAAACTAGAGGTGGCTACATACAGGCTACAGGGGACGCACAGCCCCTAAAAAATACGTCACCTGCGCCTCGTGACCTTGAGCACTTTTTCTTTTTTTTATTCTTCGAATGCGCGGCTTCTGCAGTGTGATCGCGCGTGCATGCGTGGACAAGTCGTCACCTCTCGCGGTGATCTCTGTAACGACCTTGCGCGCCATGTTCGAATCAGCCGATGGTTGATAGATGGGCTTTCTACGAGCGATTTTTGAGCGTCTTCCGTCATTTTTCGAGAAATGAGAAAGCAGTTTTTAGTAGCTGACTTTGATAATTTATTGTGAATTCCAGTCCGCGTGTTGCGCTACAGTATTTGGCTTGCGTCTTGTCGGCAGCCTCCACTACAGATCGGCAGCGTTTTTTGACCGTGCTAAAAAGAGTTGCAGGGCCCTTTTAATGTCCCCATTAGAAAAGGTGCCATAAAACACTTTACGGCTGGCGTATAACTTGAAACCCGTGGCGCTAAGCACGGGTGCGTGACTTTCATCTTTAAGAGCGGATGAACGTGAAGCTCTGATTTTACTAATCGATTTATTACCTACAAGGAATAAAGGAACACGTTGCACTAATTAACTCTAACTGTAATAGAAATGACAGCATGTCGACGGAGTGAATGATTATGAGTGGGGCGAAGCGTCTGTCTGTCTGTCTGTCTGTCTGTTTGTCTGTCTGTCTGTCTGTCTGTCTGGCGATGAGCACGAGTTGCCGAGGCCCTCCACTCCGCCTCGTCCATGCCCCACCAACGATCCTCCACGTACGGCGGTGATCCAGGAAACTGAGAAAGGCGCTCCTTCCTCACGCACCCAAGCACAACCTACGCAGCAGCCAATCAGAGAGTAGTGGTACAGCGCCATTTAGAATATCTTCACTCCACTGCAGTTTGTACTTCGATAAGACCGCCCGCCTATTTACTGTTTGGGAGATACTGCCTATCTTTTTTTCTCGCCTCTTTTTCCCTTAGTTACGCCTGACACATGACAAGGTTGGACTAACAGGAGCTTCGCCCCTAAGAATAATGAATCACTACTGTGAACATCTACAGCACCGTCACCATTATTAGGTGGCTCGATATGGAAGGCGCAAATAAGACTAGAGACGAAAAGGTAAAAACACGCACACACAGTGCGCCCTTTTCATCTATCGTCTCCTTTGCGCCTACCGATTCGAAGTACGCTTCTGTTCATCCGTCAGTCCGCATGTCCGTAGTTCCGTCCATCCGTCCATGCATGCGTCCATGCTTCTGCCCTTCCATCCGTGAGCCTGCCCGTCTGTCCGTCTATCCGTGCTTCCATTTGTCTGTTCGTTCTTGCCTCCATTCATTTGTCCGTGCGTCCATCAGCCCGTCCGTCAGCCCGTCCATTCTTCTATCTGTCCGTTTGTTCATGCGTCTGTGCCTCTGTGTTTCCATCTGAACGATGAACACGCGGACGGAGCACGGACGCGCTCACGGATGTATGGACGCACGGACGGAAAGACAAACGCAAGGATGGACGGATGGACGGATGGACGCTTCGTTCGCCCCGCTCATAATAATTTACTCTGTCGATATGCTGTGATTTTTTTTTTGCCGAGCAGCCGCAATCTACCTTTTGCACGATTTCTTGGCGCATGCGCACTTTCCTAGCGGTAAAGTCGCGAAACACCTTCTGGTTTCGGAGGCCTTCACACTAGCCGTGTTAATCCTCTTTGGTTCGCCCGCCTCCTAACGAAATCCTAAGGAAACGCTTTGAGACAGCACACAAAAATGAAAAAATTACGGCATATTCACAGGGTGAATGATGATGAATGGGCGAAGCTCCGGAGGGATTCATCGGTAAACTGTGAATCTTCCGTGTAATTCGCCCAGTCGATCATCATGTAAAGACGTGAGAAATGCTGTGTGTGTATATACACAAATCAACTTTTATTTGTTCTTAGACAATGGATGGCTTGCGATGTCCCTTGCCTCGCGCGCTCGCACATCGGGATTCTGTCTGCGAGCGCGCGCTGCTGCCGCCTTGCGCTCTCTCCGCTGTGCAGCCTTATCCATCCGGCGACTCCGAGCGCGCACCAACAGCGAACGGATTTTATTACAACGCTCCCCCTAGCGTACGTCGCCGCACTAAATCGAACGATTGCCTTCAACCGATGACACGCGCCATATGTGACATCATTCTTATTTTATAAGATCTCGCGTCTTTCATCAACTACAAGTACCGCTTTCTAGTTTATAACATCTTGCATCTTTTCATCATCAGCTACAAGTACCACCATCTAGTAAACACTACAAGAACTAAACGAGAGGTGGCTACATACAGGAGATGGTACCGCCATCTAGTGAACACTGCAAGAACTAAACTAGAGGTGGCTACATACAGGGGACGGTATCGCCATCTAGTGAACACTGCAAGAACTAAACTAGAGGTGGCTAAATACAGGCTGCAAGGGACGCACAGCCCACGCCCTAAGGAGCTTCGCCCCTAAAAGGTAGATTGAACCTTTGAATGCTATGGCTGTCGCTTCTCTATTTGTAGGCCTTGCCTCTTGGTTTGGCGTATAGTTCCTGACACATATATAGGCCTCACCATTCCACGAATATTTTTTTTTTATTGAACGTTTGTCTAAAGGACGAAAAGGTCATTTAGGTAAATTTCATGGTTTATACATAATGTCGAGGTAACAAGTAATTATGTTTCGTAAAGACAGTCGCACTTTAATAACTTACTTGATCTTGCATGCGGGCTTCTCAAGATAACTTGATTGAGGTATTTCCGGAAATAGTTGGCTTTAAATACAGTGCATCTGCTTCGTCAACGCGGATTTAATCAGATGTCACGTGGCCCGACTGTTGACCGACACTCTATATTATTTTCGAAGGGATGGCTTTCAGCTCTCCTATAGTAGAGTTCTGAGTACTCTAAATCGTTAACCACTTCTAAACACAATGCTTAGCTTGAAGTTGCTACATAGGGCCCATGAGACGGCTTTCAGCTTTCCCATAGAGTTAATCCATAGTAGAGTAAAGGTACTTTAAATCGTTAAACAGTTTTTCGAAACACATCACTGCATCAGAGTGTGTGTACTTTGTTGTTCCTTGCAGTTCTACCAGGACGGATTTATGCTCTTTCATAGTAGAGTACCAAGCACCCTGAATCGTTGAACACTTTTTCTATACACAAATTAGGAGCCGTACATCAGGCAATGTCCTGAGAACTTCAAGGCGCATAAGTGTTTATATAAACACAGTTCACGGCACATAGGGCTGATATGATCCGGCATCTTAAGTGTTTGGCACATGCTCGAACAGAGATGGGCGTAGTGGCTCAATTCACCCAGGAGCTCGGAATGGCTTAGCTCAATAAAGTGAACCGGCTCAGCTCACTGGCTCACCGGTTCATCAGGAAGTTCGTTTACTCGGTGTATTTCCCCTAGGGCGCTGGCAGTGCCAAATCTCCCTTCATTTACTACCCTGGTAAGGGAGATTATCACTGGGGGCGCACACGGTGTGTTTCATCATGGAAAAACTGATATTAGCCGCGTCACCCCTAGTTGAATCTCGCGCACCGTTTATTCTTCCTCTCTTTTTCTTGTTTGTGAGTCTGGGGTGTCGTCTTAATTTATAAGCCTGCACGTGCTTGTGGAGCCGTGTGGCATAGAGTTACCTAAAATTAACTAGAAAGGACTCTGGTACTGCAATCGTTCAGCGACACAGATTTGCCTACGTACGTGCGGGTGGCGAATCATACTTGTGGCTTCGTTTATTGCCGTATTTTGATTTTGTTTTGAGAGAAAGAACGAACGTTGTTGAACGTCGTGACCAGATTCAAAACGCTAAGCCTAAAATAAAAAAAGGTGGTGAAGCGCAACCACTGAACATTTGCTGATTTTTATTCCGTGAGAAAACAGCTCCAAGCCAGACAAACACACACGGAGCCAAAGGCAGGTCAGATGTACAAATATTAGACAAATCCTTGTACTACCTATCATGGTCATGCTTGCTGAAGCACCGTGCGTAGCAGCTACCATAGACAATGGCACCTGAGCTCCCTCTAGTGTATATTAGGAAACTCTGTGCCGTGTGGTGCTCGCAACGGTTTCTTATAAGGTACACTGAATAGCAGAATGAGCTTTCGAGTATTTGTTGATTTGATTGATATGTGGGGTTTAACGTCCCAAAACCACTTCATGATTATGAGAGACGCGTTTCGAGAATTTGTTAAGTACAATTCACAATCCCGAAACCACCACTTTTACCGCTACACGTTGATTCGTAACCTATAAAACACGTAAAAAAATGGCAGCAGATTCACGGAGGGAATGATGGATAGTGAGGCGAAGCATCCGTCCGCCCATTGGTTCTTGCTTCCGTCCATCCATGCGTGCGTCTGTGTGGCCGCCCGTGCGTCCATCCGCCTGTCCGTGCGTGCGTCTGTTCGTGCATCCATACGTTCATCTGTGTGTCCGTTTCTGCTTTCGTCCATGCGTTCATGTTGACTTGGGACGTTAGACCCCACATATCAATCAGTCAATCAATCAATCAATCAATCAATCAATCAATCAATCAATCAATCAAGTATTTTACCGTAGAGCTACGCCAGGTCTCGGAACTACATTTCAAATAGACCCGAATCTTCGCGAAACGTCACGTGAAACGCATGAAATGCCTACCCAATTTTTTAAACATTACATATGTACTCCTTTGATGCGGCCGTCATGTCGGATTAACTTCAATTGTCGTTAGTTGCTACGCGCTGAAGTTGATTTATGTAGGCTTGTCCAGGGCCGGCATCCTCGCGAGTATCAGCGCTTCATCAGCTTCTGGAGTTGCTATTACGCATGTTCTGTTTTGCATTCTTGCGCAAATGCAAACAACTGGTTATATAAATATTTGCTACTCTTCAACATATATCTGTGTGTGCAAAATTTGTACATGTATTTAGCGTCATTTCATGACGTGTCGCTCAGTAAAAAATGCAACACGGTCACTTTCCCTCCGCATGCTTCGCATAAGGTCGATTACCAGGTACGTGGGATCTGCTTAAATTTTTTGCCTTTAGTGTCCGTTTAGGAACGCTTTCATCCTGAAGAAAAGTGACAAGTTTTAATGAGATAAATAGTGCTGTCAACTGGTGCAAAATCGAACTTGTTCCTCCACCTCAGAGCAGTGCAACCTTTCATACATTTTACCGAATGCCTCAGAAACACAATTATAAGCGATGCCGAATGATTAGCCCGTCACAAATGGAAAGAACACGTGCAAGCACGCGGATATGAACCAGTTGTAAATCGTTAACTATAGTTACGTCGCATGTGCTTGCACATCGCCTGTTTGGGGAACGACGTAAATGCAACATCGTGTGCTTTTCGTGTCAGTCCCATTTGAAAACGTTAACTGTGTCTTAACTTCAAAACAAAAACAAACAAACAAACAAACAAAAACTAATCTGCATATACGTGAATTCAGATTGACACAATAAAAAATACGACTCAATAGCAAAGCCCAACTGTCGTTTTTGTGGGTAGGGGTTGGTGATACCGTCTTCCTGGACTTGTTCTTGAAGTACTTGAGCAACAAACAGGATGCATGAACAGCATGAGTCGTGAGACATAGAGGTACACAAGTACACATTTTGGGCACAAAGTTAACGTCAGCGCATGTTTCGCGAATGCCAAACCCGCAACAAACGAATTTCAAAGCCAAGATGAAGCAAGGTTAACTGGGTTAAGTCACGCAGTAACTGTCGCTCCACCAAGATGCCGGTAAGCGTGCACCAAGCCGATGAGAGGGTTGGTCCCGGTAGAGTGGGTTAAGTCAGTTAAGTGCCCGCAGTGGCCAACGTGTTTCAAGATAAACCTGCAAGCAGCTGTTTTTTTTTTCATGACCAATAGGTGGCGTCAAAGCCACACTCAGAAACCCTGCGTATTTCTTTGAGGAACTGCGAACCAAACGTAGCCACCGAGCGGTCAAAGCTCACTAAGAGAGAGAAAGAACAAAAAAAGACTGCAGTTCTCACTGAGAGAGAGAGAGAGAGAGAGAGAGACCCATCACTCAGTTGGATCAGTGGCTCAGTGAGCCAATCAGTTGAATGAGTTGAAGAGCAGGTCACTTGGCGCTGCCGTAAGCCGTCTTTCGAAGAAGCACCGTTATTGAGCCACCAATCAGTCGCTCTTCAGAAAGAGGTGCTCAAAAGATTCGGTTCACTCCTGAGCGGCTGATCTCAACGCTCGAGTACAGACGTAGAAGCAGTTCTACCGTCTTTTGCTCATGGTCGTCCCATGATGGCATTCTTTCGTGCGAATTGCTGGCCAATCATCCAGAATAGCATAGGACGGGACCGGGCAGCAGCCGGGAATATGATCTCACTGCAGGCGTCTTCTGGGCATCTGCGTCAGGGCAGTTCATCAGGCTGATGAGTAACCACCAAGTAAGAGAGAGAAACGAGAAAAAAGGAAGGCAGGGAGGTTAACCAGATGCTAGTATCCGGTATGCTACCCTAAACTGGGGTTAGGGAATAGGGGGTTGATAGAGAAAGAGAGAGTTAGAAAATATATAAGAGAAAAACACCGACACACACGCACACACAAAATCAGTCCACTATGAGGCGTTCCGACAGGCCAGTAGTTCGTAAGAAGCCCTGTAGCGCTTGCACGGCTTTCTTCTGTGACGATGAGTCATGACGATGGCGCAGTATACTTTCTTCTGACAGCATCTGGTCATCTAACCTGTTTAGTTTATTAGAATGGTGTTGTCTTGCCAGGTTGTATTTAGGGCAGTCACACAGGATATGTCGAATTGTTTCTTCATCTCCGCAGTGTGCACAGTCGGCGGTGTCGGCCATACCTATGCGGAACGCGTACGCACGGGTAAACGCAACTCCCAACCATAGTCTGCACATAGCAGTAACGTCGCCTCGTCGAATTTTTGTTGGAAGCTGCATGCTTAACGTTGGATCAAGGGACCGTAATCTTGCATGCGTAAAGAGAGGCTCATTTCGAAGAGCCATTGAGCGTTGGCGAGCAAGCATGCGAAGCCTCCTAGCAGGGTCCGTCCTTGAGAGAGGTATTGACTGGTCGTTGTCTTCTGTATGGGCTGAACGGGCAGCTTGATCAGCTCGTTTGTTACCGATAATTCCACAGTGGCTTGGCAACCACTGAAATATAACGTGGTGCCCTTTCTCTGTTACATGGTGTAGCATTTCTGCTGTTTCAAATACTAACTGCTTGTGTGGACCACGGGGTAGATCTGACAGAAGTGACTGCAGTGCCACCTTGCAGTCGCAGAAAATCGTCCACCGTTGCGTGCTTTGGTCGTTAATGAAACGCAGCGTAGCGCGAAGCGCTGCAAGCTCTGCTGCCGTTGCTGTGGTTGCATGAGCTGTCCTGAATTTGATGGTTGTGGCGTGCGTCGGAATAACGACCGCCGCGTTTGAGCTGTTTGGCAGGACGGAGCCATCGGTGTGTGGGTGCAGTCTTGGTACTTCTCGTACAGCAGAAGTAAGTCGAGCTGCTTGAAGGCTGGTATTGAGAAATCTCGTTTTTTCTGGATGTCTGATATTGCCAGGTTGAAGACTGGCTGTTTGAGGCACCATGGAGGAATTGAAGGTTTCGCCGCGGGCGTAAAACCAGTTGGTAGGGAGTCACCATGTGCAATTATTGTTCGACAAAAGAAAGCATGAGGCCTATCCACTGGTAGACAGGCTAAGTGGTGATGGGGAGTCCGGCCGGCCCACATGCCTTATGTGTGTCCTCAAAGCTTCAATTTCAATATGGGTCTGCACGAGGTGGCCTTTGGCTAAAGCTATAGTCGCCATTGTTGAGGCACCCTGAGGCAGAACAAGACATATTCGTAGCGCCAGTGCCTGAACGCTTTGTATCATGCGTCGAGTTGTTTTGCTGGCGTTTGATAATGCAAGCAGTCTGTATCGTAAAAAGCCAACAAAAAGCACCCTGTACAGTTGCAACATAGCATTAGGCTGCATTGCACAAGTCGTTCCAGCGAGAAGCTTGAAAAGATGGCGTGTGCCTGTCAATCGCTTTTTTAAATACGACACATGAGGGCTCCATGATATGTCTCTGTCGACTATGACACCAGAAATTTGTGAGATCGACGATACGGTATATTTTGACCGTTAATTGACACTCTGTAATTCGACATGGGTTTGCGCGTAAATGCCAGAAGAGCGCACTTTCCGGAGGATATTTCTGTGCCTCGATTGCGTAGACACAAAGCAGTTGCAGTAGCAGCTCTCTGTGTTCTCGCTCATAACTGCAGTCGAGTTACCGCAGATGTCCAGATGCAGATGTCATCAGCGTATGTTGATAGATAAATATTGTTTGTTAGGTGCGTATGGAGAGCGATTAGTGTTATATTGAATAGCATGGGGCTCAGTACACCACCCTGAGGGACGCCACGACAACTGAAATGTGTAGACGTGTTCCCGGTCTCTGTACTTACAAAATAGGATCGCATTTGGAGATAACTGCGTATCCACTTAAATATTCGGCCACCCACTCCAATCTCTTCTAGTGCGGTAAGGACGGCTTCATGTGTAACGTTATCATAGGCTCCTTTGACGTCAAGGAACAGAGAGGCGCAAAGACGCTTATGGCCTTTCTCGTGTTCAACGTACGTGATTAGGTTGATGACGCTATCGATCGATGATCGACCACGTCGAAAGCCAGCCATGGCATTTGGGTAGATCTCATGATACTCTAAGTACCACTCGATTCGGCCGAGAATCATTCTCTTCATCACTTTACCCACGCAACTAGCCAATGCGATCGGGCAATAGAAGGAGAGTTCCAATAGTGATTTGCTAGGTTTTAGTAATGGTACTAGACGACTAGTTTTCCAACTTAAGGGGACAGTGCCCTCTAGCCAACAATCATTATATAGCTCAAGTAGAGCTATTCTCGCGCGCTCACCCAGATGACACAGGGCTCTGTACGAGATTCCGTCAGGTCCTGGTGGGGAGGTACGTTTGCATGAAGCGAGTGCTGCTTTGAGCTCCTGAATGGTCAACGGGAAGTCCATACATGAATCACGTGGTGGCGGACAACTGCTCGAAAGTGGTAAGCTGCTGATGGCTGTAGTTTTCCCTGTTAATCCGACACAGAACTTTTTAGCAACGTCCACATCTGGTCGATTTTGGTGAAGGGCTAAGGCCTTGAATGGTTACTTCTGAATGGGCGATGACCGCAAACCTCTAACCGTCCTCCATATCTGCGATAAAGGCTTACGAGGGTCGAGTGACTCGCAGAAAGTAATCCAGCGTTGAAATTCTAGCTTGTCCAACTGACGTTTGATCTTCTTCTGCATACATCTAGCAGTCCGTAAATCTTCTATGTCCTTCGTGCGCCGGTACCTTCTTTCAGCTCGTCGTCGCAAGGCTCGAAGCGGCTCCAGCTCTATGTCAATGGCCATGATTCTTACAGGGCATGGGATCGTACACACAGTATCTTTTACAGTGCTCTTGATGGAATCTTGTAAATCGGATATGTGTTCTTTCATTTGTCTTCCATACGAGACTGAAATTCGTTCCAGTCCACTCTTTTAACCATGTCGCGCACTTTAGGAGGCTACAATCCTCTGATCTTGACATATGTTGGATTGTGATCACTCCCATGCGTTTCTATATCCGTGAGGATTCAGTATGTTTCACTAGGCTTCGCGAAACAAAGGTCAAGTCGAGCCAGCTATTGTATGTGGAGCCACGTAAAAATGTAGGACTACCATCGTTCAGTAACCAAAGTTGGTTATCGGAGGCAAAAGACACCAAGCTTCTGCCCTTCATGTTGGTATTCTGACTTCCCCATAATGTATGATGAGCGTTAAAATCCCCAATGATAACATACGGGTCAGGAGTTAACGGTATGATGTCTCGTAGACTTTTTTGATCGAAACGGCTTGATGGTGATAGGTGTGCGCCAACCACAGTGATGTTGAGCCTCTTCTTTTTCACTCTGAAGCATACGTATTGGTTTCCGTCATGAGTTGGTACAGGTTGAAGGATGTGAGGTCTCGGCGAATGTACACCAGAACCTTGCTGCTTTCAGTAACAGTAGACGACATAAAAGGTTCGTATCCCGAGAGTCGTATTGCACTTGATAAGTTCGGGTAACAGATAACGATTACGGGAAACATATTGACGTACGAAAAATGAACGAAAGCCACCAATGCGCGATCTTAGTCCCCTGGCATTCCACTGCAGTATTGCTGCTTTATGAACCTCCTCCCTGAAAGACAGTGGTGGGTTAGCCATTGTCTACTCCAGGGCTTCTAGCACTGGACTAAGCGCGTCCAGTACTTGAAGGGCACTTTTGGCTGATGGTGTATTCATGTCGCTTAACAACATGCGAATGGTGTCCACTAATGATCTTAGCATCACCATCACGCGATGATCTGGCTTCCCGGCCGTTGCAGCATTTTGTGTTTCTTCTTGAGGTGGCTTCTGTTGAGGCTCACCAGCTCGTGTAGGCGGCTTCTGTTGAGGCTCAACAGATCGTTTAGGCAGAAGGGGTGGCCATTCCTTTGAAGAGAGAGATCTTCCAGCATCTTCTCTTTCAGCGCAGATGTTTGCCGTGCTAGGAGCCGCGCCTGTCAATTTCACATGAGTTTCTGACTTTCTCGTCAGATTTTGCACTGTCCTTCGTGAGGACCTTCGACGATGACGGCGCCTTCGCCTTACTTTTTGCGCAGCTTCTCTGTGAGTCGAGTTGTCGCGCACCATTCGCCCCACAATATAAATCTCTTTCTTAATCTGAGGACAGTCCTTGGAGGAAGCACTGTGAGCTCCTTGGCAGTTACGTCACTTCAACGTAGTTGCATTACACTCATCTTCTGAGTGGTGTTCAGCGCATCGGGGGCACACTGTGGAATTTCTTCAGACGCCCTTCACGTGGCCATTCTTCTGGCACTTGAAACACTGCATAGGCTTCGGAATAAATGGGCGAACTTGGTGACGGAAATGGCCAACCTTCACGTAAGAGGGAAGACAGTCACCCTTAAATGTTATTCGCACACAACGAGAGTTGCCTAGGCGGCCAGCATGCACAATGACGTTGTTTTCATTCACTGGTTTTATCAGTAGAGGAAGATATTCATTGGCGATTTCAGTGTCTATGTCATAGATAACTCCTGTTACGGTGTCACCATTCGCTGGTATGATGGATCGGACTTTGATGTTTCCCAGCTCCGACACATGCTATAGCGTGTTCAGTGCACTCGGGTTCCTCACGTCGATTGCCAAAATATTCTCCCTCGTGTTTATCCTGATGTCCTTAATCTCATTAGGCACAATGTTTTCAAGGTACAAGGACAGTGCTTGCCTGTTGAGGAAGCGTAGATTGGCAGTAGTAGACTGCGAGTCAAACAGATTGAAGTGAGGCCATCGCACAGTGGCTGTACTTGATGCCGATGATGCGCTCATAATTCTTCGTTTCGCCTTGCAGACGAGCACAGGTTCGAAGCCGTCTTCCGAGGACTCGTAGTCTGACGCAGAGTACAGCTCGGTGTCCTCGCTCTCACTAGAGGGATTACCACGCTTTCTTGAAGCAATGCCCGTGGATGAACTGGTACTGGGTGGGATCTCCGGAGATTGTACATCCATGACCGCGATGTAGGGGGCTGGAGACCCCGCTGTTGCGCTGTGGAACGCAGAAAATACAGCACAGACCACCAGATGTGTTCCACAAGAGAATCCGAGTAACCACCAAAAATCCATATTACTCATATTGGCGAAAAATAACTTTGCGTGCACTTTCGATGACTGCTATAGATTCATCGACGCTCTCTCTCTCTCTCTCTATTTGCCTCCCTCTGTGCAAAGTCTTAAGGCCACGGAAGTAATCTGATCCAGACAAAACAAGCACAATGGCGACGCCTTGGTCGAAGTTGAAAGATAATTTCGAGTAAACATATAGGGATGCTTCACGTCATTCCTAGGTGATATTTTCCGGAATTGACGTCACTTTTAGGTCTTTACAACTCAGAAGCCTCTGAAACTTGTGTGAGAAATGCTTTGCCACACTCGCTAAATAGAAATCTAAGTGAAGGTGGGGATGGGCTGCTTCAGTGTAGTTTTCATGTAGGAGACAACAGGGCCTACTACTGTTCATGTTCTCTTAAAATTAAGTTGGCATGAGTTATAACTAGAACCGATATTCAGAGAGTTTATTCAGTTGGAGCTCCACAGAAGTCTTATGCGAGTAAATTAACCTTTTACTCTGAGAGCTTGCCTTGATATGGTCTTCCGTGAAAGAGACTGATGAGGAAGGTCTACTTCTTAAATGTCCTAGTGCCACACAGTTTTCAACACTAAGCGATATGAAACAGAGCTCCTCTCCATATATTTATTGATATGGTATTGAAGACATTCATCATCAGCCACTCCTAAACTTTGGATCCACAACTTTAAGAGTGCATTTACTTTTGACATAGTTTGCAGCGCTATTCATTATGCTAGAACGACAAATATTCTCTCTATATTCATGGATACAAAGTCTAATGCATCGTATGGCGTGAGTGATGAGCGTCCGCAATGAAATTCTCATGTGAGCTTCAGCACTTAAATTCACGTACCACTCACATCAATTATTGCTACGTTTTGTCATCGTCACTAAACTGTAAAAAAATGAAAAATTCCATAGAGAGAAAGAAGGAGAGGAGAATAGATGGAGCTGCTGAGAATTGATGTAAACGTAAGCAGCAATGGGAGAAACACTATTTGATCACTATAAACCGAACGACAGTGATATATGAGGTGGTGCGCAGTTGCGAAGTTGTAGACCCAATTCAAAATGTTCAAGCTGTTAGAGTTAGAAGGGCAAAGAAGAGCAAAAGGAAGTGCGCACTCTTTGTGGGGAGCACTTCCGAAGATTCTCTTGTGGTTAGTTCTTAAGGGAAGCAAAAGCGATGGTGAGTACGCTATGTGGGAAAACGCGTGCTTGGAGATTCTACAAATTAGTATGTTGCAAAACGCCGTGTTAGAGAGATACCACGGTGTACCATCTACAGTTGTTGTTATCGTAGGAGCTATTGAAGTTTCGTTAGCGAGGATCTTGCGCCCCCCCCCCCCCCTCCACCTGCTGGTAAGCGACTAGTGGGAGTGGTCACACTTGCCCACCGCGCATGCCTAGTCGTGTCATGATTACGTGGCTAAGCTCAGCATTCGCCAAGGCAACTGATACAGGAAATAGATTTTATTGCGAGAGCAAATATATGAGCAGCTTCGGCTGGCTTTTGGCACAGCCGCCGCCATTATTCACGTTTACACACTTATATATATATATATATATATATATATATATATATATATATATATATATATATATATATATATATATATATATATATATATATATATATATATATATATATATAGTCAGTGGGAGTAATAATTCAATGGGCCAGTTAGTCTTCGTGAAGGTATGGGATATGGCACAACGGGAGCGTTGTCAACAAGGATAAATATATTTATTTCCCAACAGTTTCGGGAGGGGTCCTCCCTTCATCAGGGGATGAGTATAACTCATCCCCTGATGAAGATCCTTAAGATTCACCTTTAAGAGTTGAACGTGATAGCAATATATTGTCTTCAGTGGGTACTTGAAAATCTTAGTGCATGAAATATTTTCGCACTTGCCATGCACTTGCCATGCACCTACTAGGTGACCTTAAGGGAAGGAAGGAAGGAAGCAAGCAACAAAAGGGAGAAGGCTAGGAGTGTAACCAGAAAGACATCTGGTTCACTACCCCACACTGGGGGATAAGGAAAGGGGAAAATAATGTTGAGGAAGAGGGAAGAGAGGGAAAAAAGAAGAGACTGATAGTAATTTCAAGGGAAAGCACGCAATAAAGTGTGTGCCTTTGGTAGTGGGCGACTGGTTTTAAGCCGCAAAGCCATTAATTATGCTAATCAGATATTCTGACGCCAAATGGCAATGTACACTTGTGCCAGGCTATATTAATTCAATACTTCATGTCGTATTGCGGAGCATGTATACAGGACTCGAGTGTTTGTAAAGCATGAATCGAACCGCATTCCCAAGCAGAGGAAGTTATTTTCGCTGTGTTCGCAAGCAGACGCGTGGTTGCTTTTCTCATGGTATTTATTTTAATGCGTATTTGAAATTATAGCATTGGCTTTGGCCTATAAGAATGTATTCAATCACTGACAATAATCGCACAGCTACTGCACAAGCATTCAAATGCTAACAAACCTATATACGTCACAATTCAATAGAAAAAGGAGAATTTCTTCAAATGGTTGCTAAGAATAAACACAGCATTAATTTGAAGTGCCAGTCTGGTTTGAAATCAAGTTGTGTGATAGAGCATGCGTGTACCACACAAACGACCCTAGTTCAATCTCAATTCAGGCCGAGAATTTTTATTATTCATTTTACTTGTAAATTCCCCTGCTTTCCTATCACGCACAAGATGAAAATTTTTTGTTCACAAGTGATGACGCTGACAGCGACGCCTACGGCGAAATTTCCGGTAAGCAAGCTCTTTAACGTTGTCACGTTAAAACTTTCTTGAAGAATCCACACTCCTAAATGTGAGTAGGCGAAAGTTTCAGCAATTCATTTTCTAGCTATGAATACGTGTACTGATGATCGTTGCTAACTTCAGGAAACATTTACTGCTTCTTTACCTTCTTTATGGAAACAGAAAACTAAACTCTTTTTATACATTGATGTGTTCAAGCCCTTTGTTACTTGAAATTTTATGAAAAAAAATAAACATAGCAATTGTTAGGCTGCACCAATAAACATATCAAGATCGGCAATACAAGAGCCTGATTTTCTTGGTTGGTAGCTTGTTTTTTATGTGAGTAGATCACAATCAATTAGGTGTAATGGTTGAAACACTCGAGCACTCCAAATAGCTCATTTGAGAAACCCACCGACACTCCTAACTCATAAACGATAATCAAATGCACTCACAACTATAGTCACGGCAACCTGAAGTATTTTAATGGCTGCATGAGAAGGTGGCGGGGGGCGTGAGTGTACGTGCAATTGTATTGAATAGCACTAATTACCTCTATTGACCAACATGTATTCGCTAGCTCAACGGCAATAGCCACACCGCCGCATAACATTACTGAGCCCTCGAGGCTTGCTGAAAGGGCCGAGATCGTTGCGAAGTGGGAGCGGCCGAGTTTATCGCTTAATGCATCCCCATCAATTGCTGACTCGGTCTTTTTCCTTATTAAGCCTTCTCTTAGAGTCTGATGGTGGAAGTGGGTTTGCGGGAATGAGACGAGGCTTACGCCTAAAGGGAGCCGACGGGTGCAGCCTCAGCGGGAATCCCGGTCACGTATTGGGAAACGGAGTGTGTTGTACGAACAAAGATAACGTGAACGTTGCGTTGGCCATCGAGGTGTGTATTGCCTCATAGGCCACCGATTGGCCTCGAGCAGCACCTTGATATTCCCGCCGCAAGTTTTGGCAGAGGTCTTTGGGTATGCCTTGGGTTGCTTGCCTTTGTCTATTTTTTGGTTTTATTTCGCTTACTCTGATACACTAAGTTTTCCGAGGAAGGAAATCGAGCAGATTGGATTGCCTTCTGCAAAAAGTCTGTTTTTCTTCATTACATGCCTGAACGCCTTCGTAGGCATGACGGAGTTTGCCTTTGCAAATTCTAGACTGGATGCTCACGTAGAAAGTGATCGTGTTAGCCGACAAGAGCTTTACGAGTCATGAGTAGGACATCAAAAGTTAATTGATCCCTAATAAATCTGAATCACTCATATACGAAAGGGAAATCTGCCTCTATATCAGCATTTGCAGCTTTCTAGTGTTGAAAAATTATAAAACCTTATATTTGCTTTGCGTGTCAGAGTTTTAAAAAAGTTGCCTTCGGTTTTATTTATCTTTCCTGCACAATCGCACAGCAGGAGTGAACCAATTATGCTAATTCTGAAGCGCCTAAAGCAGTTTTAGAGCGAACGCTTTAGTACTTGTCTCTCAAAGTCATTCATCGTGTCGCATTGACCTTGAACCACGAGAGCGCAGACGCAACTCAAAGCGCACCCAGCTGTCCGTGGCAAAAAGAAAGCCACGCTGGTAGAGCCACGAGGTAGAAACAAGTGAACTCCCTTGGGCCTCAGCCAGCTCGGGTGCTACAGTCACAGCTGCTGATCTGTCGTTACTGCGCCTCATTTTCTCTCAGCCACGCCACGTTATCAGCGGCGAAAAGTGGTCACAGTGGCGCTCGCTAGGAGCCACGTTGCTGTGGTTTCCGGAGACTAGATGAATGTTTCACCATCAATGGCGCGCCGCCTGGACTCTCGGTGGATGGTCTTCAGCGCTAGCAACCCTTGGTTCTATTATTGCAGTGCGCGTATTCTGGAATAATCATGAAAGGCGATAGTGTCCCCATTTGTGTATACCAGGCATGTCAAGAGCACATTAAAATACCGTCGCGTCGACTGGAATACTAGATGGCGCTATTACCTTTCCTCTTTTGAGAAATATCAAGGGGGCGCGCACCAAAGGCCACAGCTTCTCGTTCGTATAGGAATGCGGCCCCTGTAGATATGGGCAACAAACTGCAAAATTTTATGCTTGCAGACTTTATTCATTTATTTTTAGATACTGCGATTCCACACGAGGTGATATTGTAGGGTGGGAATTACAATCAGAAATATTGCAAGATAAACATGAAAATACACAAGAAAAAATAAAAAAAACATATATCTCTCAGTGTCGCAAAAAAGAGAAAATGATACACAACCTTAAAGAACACATCGTGAACCATGGCGACCAACTACATTTAAAATATACAGGATATTATATATACCAGATGCAGACTCGCACACACAGGTACTGCAAAACATGAATGTTAATTAAACGCTCCCTGAAAAAGTTATGCCTGAAATGTGAGCCACGAATGCGCTGCTCTACCCTGTGACTTTTATCTCCTCCTTCGGTTCGAAGGCAAGCGTCTCCGAAGGCAGCCCCCTGCGAACACAGCAATGCTCTCACAGTAGCCTCCGAGTAGCCGTTATGTCACGTGACAGAGCAGTACGGTAATGTCACGTGACTTAAATAACAATAAAAACAATAACAAATAACAATAAAAATACTCAAATTAGACCACGTAAAAATTATGAACAGCGAAGCTGAAAGACGGGGCTCCGGTGTTTATCACTGCATTTTTCACGATGCGATTGCATATGCGAAACTGGATCACGAGTGAAGCTGCGCCGCACAAGAAACATAGGTGACACTGAGTTCGACGAATATTAAAAAAAATGGCCGTGTATCTGCGTGTTTCATTGCAAATGTCGTCGAAAGACGATGGTCTTGTGGCGGTGGTAATAAACGAGTCCTGGTCTCATCCGTGGACACCTGTGATGCCTCAGACAGTAGCTCATGTATGTCGAACAGGCCGGATTTGGCTGGCATAGATAAAATATAACAGGTGCTGTGGAAGATATGGACGCTGTCTGGTAGTGCCATCGGGAAACACGAGTTCTTTTAGAAGGGCTGCTTACCACGAGGTAAATACGGGGATGCAAATTTGTCTCTATAAACAAGGGTCTGTTTAGAACTTATGCACCACACAGCTCATTTCCTGCCTAGGACAAGAAGGTTATGACATGGGCCAGACGACCAAGAGTGTACATAGTGTATATTAGTAAATATCCTACTGCGCGATAGCTTGATACAAAACAAGCGTTTCGGCGGTAATTTTACTGTAACGTCGCTCAGCATCGCATCGTCTCCCCTTTTCTTCTGTGTCGAGACGTTGTCTGGTGTTTAGTCCGGGACTGCTCGTTGTCGGTGGTCGTTTCGAGTGGGTGAAGAGGTGCGCCGGCAGCCTCTTTCATTTGCCGATATTGTTTTTTTTTTGTGCGCACACTTTTCGACGTTAACCATGGGTACCAATATTGGAGGCGAAGCTCCCTATGCCGTGGGTCATGCGTCCGCGATGTATGTATGTACGTATGTAGTAGTAGTAGTAGTAGTAGTCGTAGTAGTAGTAGTAGGTAGTCACCTCCACGGCCGAACTAGGGGAGCGGCAGTAGTAGTAGTAGTAGTAGTAGTAGTAGTAGTAGTAGTAGTAGTAGTAGTAGGTAGTCACCTCCACAGCCGAACTAGGAGAGCGGCATGTGCGCACTCTTTTCAAATGAACAAAAAACCTGCGCACGTTAATTATTCATAATTAAAAAATAATTGTTTCTGATGAATTCACTCACATAGACGAGTACTGGTGACTTAATCTCCAATAAAGTTTGCCTTGAATTTGATGCTCACTAAATAAAACTAGTATCAGAAGGACCCACTTTGAGCACTATCTGACCAAACAGGGTTGCCGCGTTAAACTCGCTGGGCGTAACCTGCTTGGTTTTAGCAAGGTTTAGCGATGGTTGGGCCACAGTGTCAAGAGCATAGTCAACATAGCCATGAACTAGAGGCGGTGGAAGGAAGGCAGTAGACACGAAGCGCAGGCTGTAAGAAAGTGCGCCAGTGCCACCTCTCGTTTAGTCCTTGGAATGTCCGCTGGATGGCGGGACTTCTATATGCTGAATATATGATGGAAAGATGCGAGATGGTGGTACTTAGAGTGTTTACGAAATAAACGGATGGACAGACAGATGCACGGATGGACGCAGGGACTGATGAATGCAGGGATGGACGCAGGGACGGACGCACGGACGGATGGATGCACGGACGGACGGACATACGATCCACTCATCATCATGCACTCCGTGGATATGCTGTGATTTTTTCATGCCGTCGTTTAGGATTGGCGCAAGTCCTGATTAAGCGTGTCTTTACAACATCACAAACGTCTACGAAAACTGGAGGACGCTCGAGCGTCGTCTTCAAGAGCACATTGTGATCGCGTAATCGGGCCTCACATGCATAGCCTTCTGAATTGCTAACCTGCTTCAGTTTTGAATGCATGGCTCAATCATGTTGTAAGGAAACCAACGACTGTGCGGGTAACATTGACT
Organism: Rhipicephalus microplus; assembly: GCF_043290135.1. Taxonomy (NCBI): domain Eukaryota; kingdom Metazoa; phylum Arthropoda; class Arachnida; order Ixodida; family Ixodidae; genus Rhipicephalus; species Rhipicephalus microplus. The sequence continues at coordinate 81,228,127 of NC_134704.1, forward strand.
GGTTCAAGGTATCCTAGATAGAGAGAGAGAGAGAGAGACAAAGAAACAACTTTATTTATTAAGATATCCTAAAATGTCTACGAAAAACACACATGTTAGGTGCCCGCTACGCCATATTATCACTTTCGCAAATCAGCGAAGGGCTTGCAACGCGTTCGTAAGACAGCACGCTAACCTACACAGCCGTTGACTTAGTTAATGGTTCTGCTGCTGATGTAAAAAACTGTAATAGAACTTAGCGGTTTGTAATGGGTGGGGTTTTCAAACACTGTCTCGTTGCTCAATTGAGATTTTTTCACGCCTGGCGCGATTGTATACACGTCTGCTACGCAATATGTGATGTCTTAAAGATCACATTCACTGCATAATATTGATAAAGTGTTTTTTTTCAAGGCTATTTCAGCAAAAACAAAAAAAGTATTTATTATCATGGCTCGGTGGTAGAAGCACTGTTTGCCACGCAGACGGCTGGCATTACTTGCATCGTTCTCGGTTTAGTGGTCACGGACAAGATGAGGATTTTTCACTCACAGCCACAGACGTCAACGAAATGCCGACCCCGACATTAAGGACAACATTGCTGCGAAACAAACTCTTTAATGACATCGTGTTAAAATACAGTATTAACGTAGTTAAACCACAGGATCGATGCCTTTTGTAGAGAAGCCTCTAGCTCTTGGGGCGTCTCACACGAATGCATTAGGGGCCTCGTGATATTTTTCATTTCTCGCTTTGCGATGATGACCACCTCACGCGTTACAGAGGAGAAGATAAGCAGTTTTAACGTTGAGTCGGCATTGAGATGCCTACACATTAAAAATGTAGAGTTATATGTTGTCTTCTCTAGTAAATATCTATTCAGATGAAAAAAGTGTTAGTCATGCCAATAATAATGCTTATTAGTGCGAAGTTGGATAACACAACTCTCCACTTTCCCACGTGATTCAGTCGTACGGACAAGTGAAAGATGTAGACACCAGATGTGACAAGAACAGCCCGGATTGAATAGGGGCTGGCAGTCTTCATGCGAGATATTTCTGTTCATAATGTTCTCATTTCCCTCGTTTGCGGAGGATTCTCGGGTGATACTAATTTACATCTTCGCCAAGTAGGTTTTGCCTATGAACCTACCGAATAATCCTTTGAAGGCTTGCAACTTTTGGCTACTCTAAATTGCGCAATAACCGTTATTCCGGCGCGGGGTGTCGGGAGCATTCAAACACAAGACGTCGTAATATTAGCATGCACATGAGCGCCAGCGGATTTGGCACTGACCTATTTAAACACAAAATTTGACGAGTAGAGACTGTGTGCATCTTTCATAACCCCACCTGTAAGAACATGTCACCTCCATGGTCCCAGAAAATTTCAAGAAGCATATTACGTGGAGCGTAGCGCATTTCTACAACAAATGCAGGCGCAGCCTGGTTCGCGAAAAGCCAAGGTGGCATGAGATAACTAAAAAAACACAAGTGGCGCATGGTCTCTGCCACAGAGAAGCAAATTGATAGCGTGTCTTATAAAGCCTCGCATGAGCGAAGCGTGGTGTCGTAATGTCAGGGAGGAAAAGGAAGCGAACAAGGTTTCCATCTTTGGAACACCACCAACGGCTGTCTGCGAGAAGATGAAGTGGCGCTTTCAGCTGACACCTCCAGTCGGATGTCACTGGCATGCACGCAATCTAGCAAAACATCCTTTCGTGTCTTTCGTTGAGGACGCTCAGTGGGGACACATTTCTGTGCTACTCGTGGAGGTAAAAAAAAGGAGTGGCTGCTTGGCGGCGTCGATCAGTTCTCCACAAGAGCAAACCAATCGCTGTGTGTCTGATATCTATTTTCTGACCTCTAGCTTGTCATTAACGCATGCAAGCATAAAAATTAGCAGTGTTAATGGTACGAGTGCTAGCAATCAGGAAGGCTATGCTACATCGTTTCATTTTGAGAGCATTATTATCTCAGTTCCTTGTGCGTACGTGACGCGAGCAAAAGGTTGTTATAACGGTGGCGGCTGCTTGTGACTCAAATGCTTGTGACTGCAAAGCCTTGAAGCCTGTCATGAAAGGACAGCTGTGGTAAAAATTTAACTTGCCCCGGACATGTTATCCTTTCGTACACTTTTCTTTCCTCGTATTCACATTTGATTTACCTTTAATAACAGCCCACAGACTTCCCTTGGCAGTGTGGTCTGCAAGTTCTCATTTGTATTGCCGCTACCTTGCAGGATACACTAGGTATTCGAACTTCGAAGACGAAACCTACGCGCTTTCGAAGTGATCCTAAATGATGATCGATGGTCGGTGAGACAGGGCATAGGAAGGTGAAGTGCAGCAAGACCTACGTATTCCGGTTCAGGTGCATGGTAATATATTCGAGGTGGGTTAAGTTGTGTCAACATTCGTTGCGTTTGATAATTTTTTTGCACCCTGATACAGGGAATGCATTACAAGTTTGCAAACAGAAAAGCGATGGCCACTTTCTAATGATTGGTGTCAATCACGTGAAACCATGAAAGGAAACAAGACTTTATACTCTCGCTGAAGCTTTTCGACAAAATTTTGAACATACCACGGTCATTGTTGTCAAAAATTCACGCACCATGATGAATACAAAAGGAGATTTCGCTTGTTCATCTTGAGCCCAAACCGCGATATCTAATATGAGTTTTGAAATCCACAACCTTGAGTTCTCCGAGGTTGTGAATTGAGTTTTCTCCGTTAGAGCAACTAATTTTTTTCACTTTTATTTCATTCTAGTTCAGGTACACACAGTTTAGGTCCTTACAAAATATTCTTCGTTTTACAGTGCTGAATGTCGAGCTTCCCATTTGATTGAAGTGCCACCCTTCGGTTTGGAGCAAGGAATAAACCTTGTGCTACAAAAACATTTCTTCGACTGGTATTGCGAGTACGATGCTAGGATACTTCCTTGAAGGTGGCTGGTTCGATCCCTGTCACGGCGGTCCCATTTAGATGCAGGCGATCTGCTAATAAGAAAAAATAATGCCTCCTATGCTTTCCTTGCTTTCTGTTTGTTTCGTCGATATGCTGCGCTGTAACTCCAAACGGCTTATTGCTAGAACCTCTCTCGGATTCATTTGTTTTAGGACGCGATTAGCGGGATGTTAAAAGCAGCATTAGGCTAACCACATTCATTGCATTATATTTTATGCCACTAGGCGTTTATTCACCCTAATTGTGAATGATGCTGCGACTTCGCAGCTCTCAGTTTTTTACGCATTGTTCGGGTAGGAAAAATAGTAATAACTGAATTTCGCCCTTCTGAAATCATGATATGAGTATGAGAGATGCCGTAGTGAAGGGCTTCGGAAATTTCGACTATCTGGTGTTATTTAGAGTCCATTCACGTCGCACACCACACGGGTGTATACCATATCGCCTCCACCTAAAGGCGACCGCCATGTTCCGGACGTTGTTTGCAAGTTCGCGAAGTTGGTCGTTAAGGCTGAATCTGCGTGCGCAAATCTAAGTACACGGATGTTCTATCGTTTCGCCCTCGCTAAAACAGGGAATGAATGGAACTCGCGTCCTCGATGTTAGCAACGCCACAGTTTATCGACTACGCTATCATGGCGACATAAACCAACGCTTGCTAAACCTCTCTAAAACCCAGCGAGTATAACACAGCAACCCTTTCTTGTCAGATAGTGGTCAATGTACATGCCAATGGCTGCTAATGGGAAATGAGAGACAGGAGAATTCGGCTTTTAGTTAACGCGCGTGCTGCGAAATTTTTATTGTTCAACAACGTACAGGAGAAATCTCCCACCGGCACCACCTTGCAGGTTAAAGCGTAAGACATGTTACGCAATACTACGAGGGACGAACGGGTGCCGCTTTAAGGAGCTTCGCCCCTAAAAACAAAAGCTAATCGCGTGCGCCACGGACGTGGTCGTGGCTGTAATGTGCTATGTGAATGCAAGTTATAGAACACCAGGTGTTCTAAATTACCGGTTTCCTTCATTACGGCTTTCCTCGTAATCGTATCTTCGTTCGAGTTAACTGGATAGGAAAGCGGGCTATACTTTGTATCTGATGATTAAGTGAATCTGTGAGTGCAAATAAATGACCTGGGACCAAGAACGAAAACGCATATCACAAGTGCTCACTCAAAACTAAATTTTATTAGAGGACTGAAAACATATATGTGTTTAGAAAAAGTGGGTAACGATTTCGAGTACTTAGTATTCGACTATGGGAGAGCCTAAAGCCGTCCCGTGGGCCGCTCGAGGCTCCTGAAGCATCACATCGGGCGTTTCACACGTTCGTTAGAAAATGGTAGTCCCTAGGTGCTAATATTACTTCTTCGGCTGTCACCTCCCGTTGTAACACAGTCAATGATGAGAGGCGCGAACGCTGAATGCTCTTGTTTACCTCAAGAACACATGCGGTCGAGCGCCAACTTTTTTGTTTTGTGAGCATCCTTAAAACTTTTGGTTTACAAATATAGAAATCGATGTTTTTGGCTCAAGTTAAGTTATATTGGATACATATGGTATGGTAGCCTAACTAAAGTTAAAGCGCTAATCGATTGTGCAAAACGATAATAAAGCTTTACTGATGGCATGGATTTCATTACGGAGAGGAGGATTTCCTCTTTTCTGGGCTGTTGCACGAGGTTACGGAAGCCAACGTCACAGCCTCGGCAGAGCGTTTCTTGGGGGGTCACGCACGCTTAAACAGCTCATAGAGGACTATGGCAGAGCCCAGTACGCATTGAGTGAAAAGGTCTAATTGTGAGCAGTTTGATTCGTTGCGCCACCAGGGAGAAAATATTGCTAAGCGTTTTTTTTATTTTGGTGTGTTCAGGTTGCACCAGTCGAGACAGTTAGCAACGCTGGACGCACAATGTGCCGCAATGTTTCAGAAGCTTCGAGATTGCTTGAGTTCATTCTTTTAAGATTACAAGCAGGACGCGAATTTCATTTATTACACCTTAAGGGCATGAAGGTAATACATAAGGGGAACGATCCAGTTCCCTTAAGAACTTACGCAGCACCATGACAACATTGGAGTGTTCGATGCCGCAAGAATAAAAGCCGACGCACTTCGCCGCAGATGAGTTTACTTCATGGCCGATGACTGTTATTGCCGCAATGACTTTACAGCGTCAATCGCTTGTACTACGTTGACTTGGATTTCGACGGGCTTGGGTTGACCCAAATATAGTTTTCTGTATTTGGCAACCTCGCTAAATCTTTCTTTAACATGAAAGTCCATGACAATATCAACCGTGCATCTCTTTCTACGCGACCTCTCAGATCTGCTTCTTCCGGGCGACGAAACACATAGTTGATCCAAGAAATAGGCCGGGGCACATGAACATTGATGTGCGAATGCCACTATCTGAGAACTAAACCTCGAATTAGGGCCACCTTAAGAATTCAGTTTTTCAATATGAAGATGATGAATCAACTTTTATTGGGCCCAACGTTGTTGGGAGAGCACGAAGGCACCAGACGGGGTGGTTGCCTAGTTACGGGACCGTATGTAAACAACAGTTCCTGGCCCCTCTCAGTTAGTGCAAGCGGGGTTGGTAGGGTGGGGCTGGATAACAAGGTCTCCAATCGCTTAAGCGGGTTGGTGAATGGGAGAAATAGAATGGTGGTGGTGGGGGTTCTTTGAAGTATCCGTTTTTAAAATACGCGTAATGACCGTATTGACTTTTACGTTGATTCCACTTTGGCAGTGGCGATCGCTCTGTGTACTTGCAAGTGAAGTTGACGACCCTTGTTGTGTCCTGTAGGAGCAATGACGACCTTTGCTCTAGCTAGCCCTCGCATAGCTTCTAAACAACAGGCACCGCATCTTGTACATATATCTCTACTGTGAAGAAGAAAGAGCGTCGTTGGCAAGCAACATCGCCACTGCTTGGGTACTGGGTGCTGGGCTTCGCTTGCTCGGCTCGTGCTGATCATCGCCGGCATCTGCTTGACCGTTGCTCTTGCACGATCGTGTTTCTTCGTAGGACCACCGTCGCAACAGTCGTCAATAAACCCTTTTTCAATTGGTGGAAGGTGCTGACATTCCCCGTCGCCTGAACCTGGGTGCTTCCATTCGCCGTCGCCTGAACCTGGAGCTGCGCAACCGAACTCTACCTCCCATCATGGCCACCAACAACGCGCAACCTGGCTCTTCCACTCCATCCCCCAGCAACCCCGGCGTTCTTCGTTTGCGAGAGCCCAAGGTCTTTAGCGGAGCTGATGAGACCGACGTGGAAGACTGGTTCGCTAACTATGAACTGGTGAGCGCTAACAACAAGTGGGATGACGCGGACAAATTGACTTACGTCATCTTTTACCTCACTGACGTGGCCGAAATGTGGTAGAACAACCACAAAAACGACATCACTACGTGGTCCATCTTTAAAACCTTGTTTGCTGACGTTTTTGGCCGACCCGCAGTCCGCAAGTCCAGAGCCGAACAACGCTTGCGGACTCGCGCACAAAAGCCAACGGAATCTTTCACCAGCTACATCGAAGACATTATTGGTCTTTGCAACCGTGTGAACACCACCATGCCCGAGTCGGAGAAGATTCAACACATCCTCAAAGGGATAAATGATGGTGCATATCAGCTGCTCCTGGCCCGTAATCCTGCCACCATTGCAGAACTTGTCACTTTGTGTCAAAGTTTCGACGAGTTGAACAAGCAGCGCGCCCTGACTCGGCCATTTTCTTCACACGCCGATTCGCTCTCCAGTCTCACTTCTGTTCCCGACCACTCACCAACCCTGCAAGAGATTAAAGACTTTGTGCGTGAAGAAGTAGCTCGGCAACTGTCGTTGATTCCCTTCACGCAGCAGCCGCCGTCCTCTCGTCTGCCCTCACCACTCCGCGACGTTATTGCCGAAGAGGTAGCTCAGGCTGTTCCCGTCGCTGCCCACCAGCAGCCTGTGGCCATGCCTGTTGCCCATGCGCCGGCTATGCAGCCCATGGACGCGCCTCTTACGTATGCCCAGGTGGTACGTAGCAGACCCCGCCAGCAGCATTTGCCACCCATGTCTTCAGTCGCTCCCCACTCCGCCCCATTTTCGACACCTTGGGCCGCACCACGAGTCAGCAATTCCTGGCGCACTCCTGACAATCGACCGATCTGATACGCCTGCGGTACTCCAGGACACGTGGCACAATATTGTAGCCGTCGCTTCCAACCACTCCACGACGCTACTCGGCCGTTACCGTATGACCCACAGCCCATGCACATACCTGCTCCCTATCCCTCACCGCAGTATGGATACACTAACTTTCCTGAGTCTCGGTCACACCAGCCTCAAACTCACTCTCCCCGCTCCCCATCTCCTCGCAGGCGATCACTGTCCCCAATGCGTCCTAGACCCGCTTCCTCCAACCGGGAAAACTGAACGCCGCAGTTCCAGAGGCAAGAACTGCGCCGTCGTCGAAATGCTCAAGTCCTCGCACTTCACCAGCTAACGTCGTCGCTATATCTGTCGATGGTGTTTCTACCTTTGCCTTCGTAGACACAGGTGCTGCCGTTTCTGTTATAGCCGCCGAGCTCTGCCGCTCCCTACGCAAAGTGACCACGCCGCTCTCTGGACTATCGCTTCATACAGCTAGCGCACAACAAGTTCGACCTCTTGGCACCTGTACGGCCCGCATATTCATCCAAGGCTCTATGTACGTTGTCGAGTTCATCGTCCTTTCGGTGTGCTCGCATGACGTTATCCTCAGGTGGGACTTTCTGTCAAATCATCATGCCATCATCGACTGCGCACGCGCTGAAGTTCAATTTTCGCACCTGTGTGACGAACCTTTGCACGAAACCCTTGAGCGGTCGCCAAAACTTGTCGTGCGTGAGGACACTGAAATTCCGCCAGCCTCTCTTGCCGTTGTCCCGGTTTGCTGCGATGACTATAACGATGCTACAGTAATGTTTACACCTTCAGACATTTTCATGAGCCGCAGAGCCGTTTCCTTGCCTTTCGCTACACTCGACGTCACTGCGGGCCGAAGCAATATTTTCGTCCACAACCCCCTTTCTGCACCGCTTACGCTACTTGCCGGCGAATGTCTCGGTCGAGTGCAGTACCTCGATTCCTTTTTATTCCTTAACATGCCAGACGAATCGTGCAGTAGCGCCTCGACCGAACTTCATGCCCTTTCCCCACTGGAGTGCTCATCGAGTGACACCTTCTCGAGTTCCATCGCCGACACCTTAAGTGCCCATGAACGCGCCGAGCTTCTTAATCTCCTCCAGCACTTCGCGAATTCATTCGACGTTTCTCAGCCGCAATTGGGTCGGACTTCCGCAGTGCACCACTACATTGACACCGGTTCGCACCAGCCATTGCGTCGAAGACCGTACCGTGTCTCTGCTGCAGAACGTCACGTCATCAACGACCAGGTCGAAGAGATGCTACGCCGTCGCGTTATTCGACCATCGCACAGTCCTTGGGCATCTCCTGTCGTTCTAGTTCGAAAAAAGATGGATCGATTCGATTTTGCGTCGACTACCGGCGATTAAACAAGGTGACGCGGAAAGACGTCTATCCATTACCGCGCATAGACGACGCCCTTGACAGCCTACAAGGAGCCGAATTCTACTCCTCCTTAGACTTACGATCTGGATACTGGCAGGTTCCTATGGCAGAAGCTGATCGCCAGAAAACGGCGTTCATTACACCAGATGGCCTGTACGAATTTAACGTAATGCCATTTGGTCTTTGTAATGCTCCTGCCACGTTTGAACGGCTCATGGACAACACACTGCGTGGACTGAAGTGGTCTGTGTGTCTATGCTACCTCGACGACATTGTGGTTTTCTCTCCCGATTTTCGTACGCATCTGCTTCGGCTCCAACTGGTTCTGACGTGTTTAACCAACGCTGGGCTCCAACTGAACCTTAAAAAGTACCGCTTCGCCACGCGAGAGCTGTCCATCTTAGGGCACATTGTCTCCAAGCATGGTGTTCGACCCGACCCTGCAAAACTGCGAGCAGTCGCTGAGTTCCCGAAACCTACTACACTGAAAGAATTACGCAGTTTTGTCGGACTATGTTCGTACTTCCGGCACTTCGTGCGAAATTTTGCATCGATCATGTCACCACTGACCAACCTCCTACGCGGTGATGCAGACCTTTCATCCTGGTCTTCTGACTGCGACGTCGCGTTTGCCACGCTCCGTAGTCTGCTAACATCTCCTCCAATTCTTCGGCATTTCGACCCAACAGCTGCAACGGAAGTTCACACAGACGCTAGTGGGGTTGGTCTAGGCGCCGTCCTCGCCCAACGCAAGCCGGGCTACTCCGAATACGTCGTCGCTTATGCGAGTCGCACACTTACTAAAGCTGAGGCAATTACAGCGTCACTGAAAAAGAGTGCTTGGCTCTAGTGTGGGCGCTTCGCAAGTTCCGCCCTTATTTGTACGGTCGCCCATTCAACCTGGTAACGGACCACCATGCACTTTGTTGGCTCGCCACATTGAAAGACCCTTCTGGCCGCCTAGCTCAGCGGGCACTGCAAATCCAGGAGTACGACATTCGTGTCATCTATTGCAGCGGACGCAAGCATTCTGACGCCGACGCCCCGTCGCGTTCGCCTTTACCTCCCGACTCGGCCTGCGGAACCACTGGTATCTCCATCGCATTTCTCGACCTCGACTCCTTTACCAGTGAACAACACAAGAACCCGTGGATCGCTTCTCTTTTTAACTGTCTTTCTGGATCGTCAACCACTGCGGTACCACGATCTCTCCGACGTCAAGCTGCTCATTTCGCCATTCGTGATCGGCTACTACACCGACGCAACTACGCCCCCGAAGGTCGTAAGTGGCTCTTGGTTGTCCCGCGCAGCTTGCGATCACAAATCAGCGCCTCCTTTCACGACGATCCCCAATGTGGTCATGCCGGAGTTTTCAAAACTTACGAACGCATTCGCCATCGCTTCTACTGGCGCGGAATGTATAATTTCGTTCGAAAATTCGTTATGGGCTGTCCTGACTGTCAACGTCGCAAATCACCGCCTTTCCACTCGTCCGGTGCGCTTCAACCGCTTCCGTGCCCTGCCAAACCTTTCGATCGGATCGGAATAGATCTCTATGGCCCTCTACCGACAACATCAGATGAAAATCGGTGGATTATAGTCGCTGTGGACCATTTAACACGCTACGCTGAGACCGCCGCCCTTCCAAGTGCCACTGCGCGGGACTTAGCATCCTTCATCCTTCATCGCTTCATATTACGACATGGTGCACCTCGAGAACTACTAAGCGATCGAGGTCGAGCCTTCCTATCAGAAGTCGTCACGTCTCTGCTTACTGAATGCCATGTTGTTCATCGCAAGACCACGGCATACCACCCGCAGACTTACGGGCTCACGGAAAGATTTAACCGCACCCTTGGCGATATGCTCGCCATGTATGTGACATTCGATCATACTAACTGGGATCGCATTCTTCCATTCACTACGTTCGCATATAACACCGCGGCACAGTCTACCACTGGATTTTCACCTTTGTTTCTTCTTTATGGACGCAAATCATCCCACAACATCGATGCTCTCCTTCCATACTGTCCTGACGCATCCGAATGCCCATCTGTGTCCGAAGCTGCCCGAAATGCGGAAGAGTGCCGCGAACTCGCACGCACCTTTACGTCTCGAGAACAACAGCGCCAGAAAGAAAACAACGTCGACTCTTCCCAAAGCCCCAGCTATTCCCCGGGATCACTTGTATGGCTGGCTGTTCCTTACCAAACCCCCGGCATTTCCTCAAAACTCGTTCCAAAGTACGAGGGCCCATACCGCGTTTTGGAGCAAACCTCGCCGGTGAATTTTCTCATCGAGCTACTTTCCCCATCTGACGACATGCGCCGGCGTGGACGTGACATCGTCCACGTCGCCCGCCTTAAGCCATATTATAGCCCTCTGCCTCCAGACTCTTAGGTCGCCAGGATGGCTCTTTTTCGGCGGGGGCAAATTGTGAAGGAGAAAGAGCGTCGTTGGCAAGCAACATCGCCACCGCTTGGGTACTGGGTGCTGGGCTTCGCTCGCTCGGCTCGTGCTGATCATCGCCGGCATCTGCTTGACCGTTGCTCTTGCAAGATCGTGTTTCTTCGTAGGACCACCGTCGCAACAGTCGTCAATAAACCCTTTTTCACTACATATAGTCTTCCATCGCCATCCTTCCAGTAAAACATTGGCCTGGGTGCGTTGAAAACGAATTTCGAACGTTGCAGATACACGGGCAAAATGGTTGCATATATGGATTTGCTCACATGAGACTACGCTAAACCTGAATGCTGTCGAAAAGATATCTAATGGGATGGATTGTTAACCATCCCCTGCATAAAGCAAGAGAAGATTCGAGACGGAGTTAAAAATCTTTGTTCGATAGGTGACCAATAGCCAGCCCTCGTCAAGGATTAGCATTGGTCTACCGTTAAGAACTCTTAAAAGAAAAAAATAGTTTAATGGTGTGAAGTCATCCCCTTTCTTTTCTTCAGTTCTACATCCCAATTAGTACAAAGAACGTTCTCTACATCTTTCTTGGAATGGTGGTTGGTTAATTATCCTTATTTAAACATTCTTGTAGCTTAAAATATAGAGTGGTGCTATGTTTCACGTAACGTAGCCACTCATTTATTTTTATTTGTTACAATCAATGTCGTGATGACATAGTTCTGCTCTAATTTTGTTTGGCCATGTTGAAATATTTGTTTGGAGAGAATAATAAAGATTTGTGGGGTTTAACGTCCCAAATCCACCATATGATTGTGAGAGACGCCGTAGTGGAGAGCTCCGGAAATTTTGACCATCTGGGGTTCTTTAACCTGCGCTCAAATCGGAGTACACGAGCTTACAGCATTTTCATCTCCATCGAAAATGCAGGTGCCACAGCCGGGATTCGATCCCGTGACCTGCGGAGCAGCAGCCGTGTACCTTATTCATTAGACCGCCATGTTGTAGTGGTGCTAAGTGAATACGATAACATCTAAATATAGATAAGCTACACAGTTGCTCGCCACACTGAACCGGAACACTTACATAAAGATCTCACGATAAGTGTCTACGGCTTTTAGCTGTGGAAGAATGCGAACGTTTTTTTGGCTTAAGTGCAGGAAACCCAAGGAAAATGAAAACATTGCTCATACGCGAATAGGATTTTGGCACTCTCAAACAAGAGGGCGATTGCAAACAGCTACGTTCCTTGGCGTTGGGCCCCAGCAACTGTGAGATTACATTTAGAGGATCTCACTCTAACGCTGTGTAAAGCCACCGGACAAAATTACAGTATTGGTGATCTCTAGGGCTAACCTGCATGCCACGGAAAGATAATGGGGGTGTGGAGAACCCCTGTCGCACACACGCACACAAAAAAAGACACGCACACAGACATAAAGTTTAATAACTCGGCCTTGGTGCATTCAAAACATCCCTTGCAGCTTTCTTCGAGGACGCATAGCTCTTGGTGAACCTGCCCGATTGATTTCGCAATACTGTTCTCGAACCTATCCAACTTTTGTGCATGAGGCGTCATCAATACAGACAATGCATTTGTCGTCCGATTATTGTCAAGTCATTTATGTAGGCCACCGCTACCCATAATCAAAAATGCTTGGGGCGATACGCTAGGACAAAGAAAAATCCTTCTGGTACTAGACGTGTGACATTGCAATGCAGTGGTGCTTACATGCTTCCTTTTCTTTTGCTTTTAGTGTTGATTCGCCTGCAGCTTGGTCCATGTTTGCAGCCTGCACTGTTGTGTAAATGTAGGTAAAAAAATAAGACAGAATGAAAATTCAAGAATCGTTATTAGGGAAACGTTCAATACGGTGAATGTTCGCACATTACGGTGTGTTTATGTTGTCACCTTACCGATAGACACGTCTAAAAAACCTAACAGAGCTTTTTGCAGCCCGATTTGGTACAGCTCTACAAGTGAGAAACAATTGAATGGGTGACCACTTACGCTGCTAATTTAACTTTAGTGTCTTGCAACCAATGCAGGCATTCGTTTATTTGTTTTTCTTTAATACCTACACGACAACAGATGACTTTACTGATCCCTTCCGTCTGAGAGCTGTACTCAAGCTTAGAGTGTGGACTACTCCTTGTTCGTCATCGACAATGAATGCTGGTGTACGTTCTATCAAAGCACTTAATCATTCAAACAAAGTGTCTGTGCCCCTCTATATTGCATGGTTGTGTTGCTGTCTTGCATGGGCTGATTAATTTTGTTCGAGTGGCGTTACTCTGTCTCAAGTGCACTCGTTTTTTTTTCGGTACTGTTGGCAGAGCCCTCACCGAGACATGTACACTGCGTTTACGAAAGCAGTCCGGGCTGCCGGCACGTTATTAAAGCGTCTTAGTGAACATCTTCATTGCCATGTGAAGACTTCGACATTGACATGATCAACGTCGCCAACGAACCACAAAAAGAAATATAGACAAGCTGGATGTCAATAGCAGAAGCATTGTTATCTATTCCGCATATATTATTACACAAGACCGGATGGGACAGTATGATTACTTTCCTAGAGTGCGCTTATTTGATTATTGATTTGCTGCATCAATTAGCGCTGCACATGAAATATATAAAACACGACAAGAAATGTGAATGCTAACCTTGCAAACGTTGCGCAACACGAACTAACCCGGACTATAACTTGTCCTGAAACTTTTCCTATGCTAGATAGCTTACCTTACGGAATATTGTTTTTGTATGACCGAAAAAGTGGTTCGCCATTCTGTCTGAGTATTATTATATGACAATTTTTGTACTTTTACCGGGCCATTCAAGCACGCGTTCTGCAGAATATTCGTCTGATATGCCGTAGTATAACCATCACTGCTTGCGTAATTTACAGCTTTCACATCAACAGTAAGCGCAGAGCACATTAGGGGCCTGGACTGTCGTACGCTGTCGTTGTCACCAGGCGTAACACCACAGGGAATAACGACGTGCCGTATGAAACAAAATGTGCATCACAGTGAGCACGCACTTGAGCCAAGGGGAAGTCAGCTGCCTCTTGCTCTTCGAGCGTTTCATTGGGATATTGGTTGCGCAGAAGTTTAGGGGCCCGGGTGGGCGGTGGTGTGCTGTCATGTGTTGTATGCAGTCGTCATTAGGCATGATCCATGGGGAACTACGCATAACAAAAAAAAGCAAGCAAGTATGAAGTACAAATAGAGAAAACGGGAAAAAAAGCAGTAGTAATTCAAATGAAGAGAAGAGAAAAAAGGGAAACACTAGAAAAAACAAAGAATGCTGCTAAACGTTACAATTGATTCAGGCTTGGGACCCTCAGTGTGAACGTGCCTTAATATTGTAACCAACTTTCTACGTACAGGCTTTTCCTTCTTTACCATGTGCATTCTGATTGAAGCAGGAAGCATTATGGCCTGCCATGCGGGAATTTGCTCTCTGTGAATCTCTGCGGGTTTTCTTTTTTTAGATGCGAGATATCACCCTGCCAAGAGCTAAGTACCAAGTTGTCGAAATTCAGCTTTCTTTAGGTACCCAAAAGGCCACCATTGAGTTTGTCGGCGTGTTACGAAACCACCTTATCTAGAACGGCTCACTATTTTTACGTCTGCCCACGTCACATCCTAAGGCACATAGTCTTGTGCCCATAATTGAAGGAAAACACTCTTCCTTTTCCCTTTACAAAGCTCATTATGACTGTGCCTGAAAACGCGACGTTAGATTTTGAATTACAAAGTAACTTCGCGGCAGGAATTATCATGGAACAAAAATATCGCCAGATCACATATATATGAAAAGCCGACAGAGTGCGCTCGTGTACCGGACACTATACAAAGCCTGCAATAAGTACAACGAAAAGCGAGTCATATTAAAAAAAAACATGTTTTTCGCGGGGATTTCACCAATGTGGGAATAAAGTCGCTTAATCGCCTCGTCTCTAAAGGTGTTAAATCCTTGTCGCCTCATAGGTGCGGGTTTACAGATGGCTCCCAGCTGTTCAAAAAGGTAGCTGAGAAGCCATCTGATTCGGATGACGACGCAGATTGTAAGTGGCAGCCCCAGAATACTAAGAATGACGTGTCGAGGTTCTGATTCCGCACTCCAATAAAACGGACGCTTTTCCAGTGCTAGCGATGACGATGGCGGCTGCGAAACGTGTTAGAAAGAAGTCTTCTCAGGAGTAGGCGAATATATATATATATATATATATATATATATATATATATATATATATATATATATATATATATATATATATATATATATATATATATATATATATATAACAGACAGTAATGCCAAGGAATGTACAGGGGAAGTTATTAGAACCAATGGAATGTAAATAAGAAGAAAGAAAAATGGGTGAAAAAATAACCAGCCGTGAGCAGGAAGTGGATGGAGGGAAGGAGGCTGGTTATTTTTTCAGCCACTTTTCTTGCTTCTTATTTACATTCCATTGCTTCTAATAACTTCCCTTGTACATTCCTAGGCATTACTGTGTGTTAGATCTCATTAATATTGTGTCAAAACACGGAAAAACGAGCCCTTGGGTATACACTTCTTTCCCTTGTTATATATATATATATATATATATATATATATATATATATATATATATATATATATATATATATATATATATATATATACATATATATATATATATATATATATATATATATATATATATATATATATATATATATATGAAAGTAGATGCGCTTTCACATAACAACTGTTTATTGTGCCGACGTTTCGACGGGAACCCCGTCTTTTCCAAGGCATAATACAATTTACACATGTTCCGTGTCTTATAGCCTGTCGAGACAGAAGGGAAGGGGTCAAAATAAAAGTAAAAAAAGAAAAAAAGAAAAGAGAGAAAAAAAAGAAGAAACAGCGAAACGGGACGACAAACAATAAATAAAATATAGAAAATCTAGGAGAAGAAGCAAGACCGACACGGCGTAATTAGAAAGGGGCAGCATCTCAACAGAGTAGGGCAGAGGTAGATGAGCAATGTCATCATTGTCAACAATACCTCTCCCACACCCACTCTTCCCCAAGTGGGCAGTGTGCCGCCGTTCTTGTATTTCACCTTTTCGTGTAGTCCGCTGGCGGCTCGTTCCTCTTTGAAGTTTAGGAAAAGGTAATGGGGAGGGCTTAAGTGCTTCGAGTGCGTGCTGGTGGCGTCGGGAGGAATGAAAAAGCCGGTGATTGAGGCACCGCCATCGATATTCATTATATGCAATGGCTCCTTGTCAGTGAAGGAACGGAATGTGCGTTAAAAATTAGAGAAGGAAAAAAAAGAAGAACAGGGGGGGGGGGAGACTGTACGACATCCGGGACAGTCACCACAACACAGTTGCGGCTCACTGGGAAGACATGCGCGCATGTATGAAAAAGTTAACGAAACCACCTAGTTGTCAGCTCCTTGTCAGTGAAGGAACAGAATGTGCGTTAAAACTTAAAGAAGAAAAAAAAAGAAAAGAAGAGGGGGGGGGGATCGTACGACATCCGGGACCACTTATCTGTGCGTACCGGCTGTGCTTGATGAGGCAAATCATTTCTATGTTGTCAGATGCATAGGCCAACAGCTTTGTTAGCGGGTAATATTATTGTCGTAATGAAACCGGACTGATTAGAGAGAAGCGTTTGCGTCTTTTAGCGGTCGTAACGCTGACAGAGTGCCTGTGTGTTCATTTATTCCGTATTTTATTGTGTTAAATTTGTAGATAAAATAATATTCCCGTTGTTCCCGTTCTCTTATTGTTCGAAAGTTGTTTTCTAGTAGTGTAACCCTGATGTCATCAAAGCTGTAGTCTTTTAATGTGCAGTGTTTTGAAAGTGGAAGGCCTGGCAGAGATCGTACATGTGCCCGATGGTTGTTGAATCTAATTCTAAACAGAGTGTCTGTCTGGCCCACGTATTGCTTGTTACATGCCCCACATTCCAGGAGGTATATGACGTTCTCTGAGTCACAGTCTAGTGCACCTCTTATCCTGTGCTTAAAAACCGAGTGGGTGCTTTTCGCCACTGTCGTTGTCTGCATGTGTTTGCATACCTTGCATCTGCTTTTTCCGCAAGGGTGACACCCAATTTGAGGTTTCACACCTCTCTTTGAATTTATTAAATGATCCTTTATATTTTTCGGCCATCTGTATACAACACAAGGAGGAGAAGTGAAAATTTCGGATAGTCACACGCTCTGTTCCAATATGTTAAAGTGTTTTCTTAGGACCTTGTTTATGTTCGGTGGGTTGCTCGTGAAAGTTAATAGCAAGTTTTTGTTGCGGTGTTGGTCGGCGTTTTTCTGGTGGTTGAGAAGAATCTGGCGGTCCAGATTTTCAGCTTTTTTGATGGCGTCATCGATGATAGCTGGCGGGTATTCTCATATACAAAAAGGGGTGAGAAAATAACTTGCCGTGAGCAGGAATCGAACCTAAGACCTTCGAATAACGCGTTCGGTGCTCTCGAACGCTCAACGTACACATAATCTGCCCTCAAAAAATGGTGGTCTGGCGGCAAGTTCTCAATAAACCAAATTTGCGTTTGTGTCGCAAATGATTTCAAAGCAAAGCATCTGAGAAACTGTGGATTCTGTGCCACGTAGCCTACACTCTAAGGCAAAAGGGTGTTAAAAGGGTGTGTGGTTTGTCCTTTTGGGAACTAATGGGGCTGCCCCAACCATTAATCCCTTTAAGGACTAACGGCACCGGGCCTAACAGTTGGGACTAACATTTAGTCCACACATTTACATCTTAGTGAGTAACCGTTAGTCCCACAGTTTACCCCAAAGGACTAACATTTCGTCTTCACATTTGCACCTTATAGAGCAACTGTTAATTCCCACATTTACTTCTCCTTACCGGGCAACCGTTAGTCCTCACAGTTGCACCTTGCCGGACAAACAGTTGATCCACTCAAATACTCCTATCGGATGAACTTTTTGTCCCCAGTTCGAACATTGTTTTTTAATTATTTTCCGCCGGGCCTAATACTTTTTCACCTGCTTTTCTGCGCAGTGAGCAACAAATTCCGCAGTAGAGTACACGCGAAAAACTAGTTAACCACCTATGTGTAACTGCTTTCACAGTCACGGGAACAACGAAAGGCGAAATTGAGAGATCAAAGTTTTTTATTTTTCTACATACACATGAAGTTTCCCCATTATTATAAGTGAATTCATGTTGAAGTGTACAAGTCCAGTCACGTTGTCAAATCTTGTTCCCTCCTTGGGGAGCTCCTCCGACGGAAGCGATAGATGACAGGCATTGCAGACGCCAGCGCACGCAGCCTCCTGCCTGTTGTTTTCCCATGGCTGCACGTACAACATTATAGTAAAAATAGTTAGGCACACATCACAGAAGATGAGGATGCACGCATATGACAAGTACGTGCACGTTATTATAAAAACAAGCGTTAACATATGACACACAAATACCTTTACCTTCACATCTTGCACAGTCCTTCTGAAGCTGCTCTGACGAAAGAGATGGATGACGGGCATCGCAGACGCCAGCGCACAGTCTTCAGCCCGGTGTGTGCCCACGGCTGCACAATAAGTATCTAAAATAGTGAGTCACACGTGACAGAGGATGAATACAAATGCATATGAGAAATACGTGCAAGGTGAAATTAAAACATATGTAAAATATGACATGCTAACAATTTCACCGTGATGTCACACATCGTCAAAGACTCATTTTGATCCCCGTAGCTCAACAGCTTAGAAGCGGCGGCCGCAGTCACAACTACACGAACCACCCTGCCGCTAACAGGTCGGCAAGTTCTAAGCGAGCGACACCGTTAAGCTCGAGCAAGTGAGCGTGAGACCAAACACGACAATGAACGCGGAGTGTCTGCCGCCAGTGAACTTCGAACAGGAGAACGAGCGTCGGCTTGGCCACCGCTACGAACAGCGCCAAGCTGGTTTGGAGCTTGCGCCCGAAGAAATCGACGGTAATGCGGCCCTTTTTCACCAACTCCAGCGAGTGCAGCGCGAAAACGCGGGTCTGCCGCCGCGGCCAGCGGACGGCTCCGAGCTGCTTGCAACCGACTGGCGGGAAAGCCCACTGTAAGAACGACCAATTTTCAACGAGTTCCGACGCTAGCGAAAGCACCGCTGACCCGTGCTGGTGCACTTACAGCACGCGACACACTACACCTAAGCTCTTTACGAGAACCCGCAACGTGTTTTCGACGACTCCCAACACAGCGGCGAGGCCTCAGCCCAATATCGTCAATACGGAGCTCATCGCGGCGGCGAAGACAGGCGAGCACTCGATGAGCGATCGTACGGGAGGCCGACGGCAACGGCGGCCAATTTCCAGGCTGTTGCAAAGCACAGGTGAACTGAAGAAACCGAAGCTGACCTTCGCGATGCATTTAGTGCGTGCGATATACAACATGACCGAGCCCGTTGCCGGCAAGCGTGGTCCGTACCATAGCACACGCGACAAATAGAGTAGAAAAAAACAATGATAACCTACTTGCCTTAGAATCCAGCGCTGTTTTCTGCCCTGAGTCAGACTGAAGTATATATGCGTTCGGCCTGTTCTTCTCGGCCACCATATTGGCCTTCCCAACTGTTGCTGTCGTGTGTTGGTGGTGACTATCTTGATGCCAGAGATATACAGCGCGGCGTGGTGCATGAGCTTTGTCGAGGCTTGCTCCAGACTTCATGGGTGCAGCGAAACGCTAAAGCAGCAGCCCACGCACATCCAGGCGTACACACAAGCACCACGTCGTAATTCGTAGATCGTCGAATCCAGGCGGCCCTGGTCGAGCAATCCGACCGCCGCCGGCAAAATACGGAGAAAGACTGAGCCATCAGAGGAGGAGAAGAACATGTGTTCCGTGGAGAAGGAGGGCGGTCACCTTGGCAACGCTTTTCGCGCTGCCTGCTATGCCCGGGCGGTTCGTCCCAGTAGAGACTAAGTGGTTTCGCGCCGCACGCTTCCCTGTGTGGTTGCTCCTCAACGGTCTATCCGTTCATCACGCGCGCCTATTGGGCTCCGTTACTCCCTTTTCGGGTAATTTTGCCTGAGAGTGTATATCTGATATAGAGATCAAAATGTTTGTAGCCCAAAGACTGTGTAATCTTTGCATGGTGCCTGCGAGCCAGGCTAAACGAACGATAGTATTTTCCCTATACTTATCACATCCTTACCACTGTTTACACGCCATCAGCCGTTACGTCAGCGAACTCTTTGTCTCCGCGTTGGTTGGTTTCGCTCGTAGGTGATAACTAGGGTAAGGATGAAAAACTGGCGCTCCAAACGCATGTTTTAAAATAATAATTAGGATATACAGCTGTGCTGTAGCAACAAGTTATCTTTCACAATCTTATGCGCAGAGAGGGCTGAAAAAAGGCGTACGTACTGTATTACGAATAACCTAACCTTATCTACATTCTTCCCTATCGGTCTGCACGGATGGGGGTGGTTGGCAGAAGGTGCTTGCGGAAGCACACTCATTCGAAAAGTGCTGTGACGGCCCTGCATCAATGAATAATTGCTTATCTGCATATATAAGTAGCAGAGTAAGAGAACTAAATAAGCGCTTAATGGTTATCAAGAAAGTAGGCTTCTTTGCCCTACATTGAGAAATTCGGCATATTACACGTACCGTGGGCATCGATGTTATATGAAGCACGTGGTAGAATGGTGGCTGTTTCGGAAGTTTTCCAATAGGTGAAACTTTGCGAAACGTCGCTAAATATGGGTACAAATGTTAAACGAATGCACACGTTGAAGAATGACACGTGTTGTCTAACCAGTTGCCTACAGTTCCGTTATGATGCCAACCGCGCACTTGGGTGTTGCAGACAACAAAAAATGGTAAGCTCTTATGCAGTGCTTTTATTTGCCCGTTATGGTGGCAGACGCACAAATGTTTCACGAACCTGTGTGGAAGCGTTCTTGGCAGTACCTGAAATAGGTTATTAGCAACGCAATCGTTGAGCAACAGCAACTTGTTATCGAATGCGTTCTTGATGGCAGTGACGTGGGTTGACGTGTAGTGGCATGTAGTGAAGAATGAAATTTAGTACTGCTTTAGGAAGTCGTGCGCCTCCCAGGATGAATTGATTGATGATGTGTCCTGTCCTGGACGTGCAAACAGAGTTTTGTTATTCCCTGTATACATCGAAAATAAACTTCATGTAGTGTAAGGACCTGGTGTTGCAAGACACGAGGTGAAGGTTGTATCGTGATGGAATAACAAACGTTGCACACAAACGAGTAACAGTCGGCATAACTGATCATTTTTATCTTAAAGCCAGAAGTGACTTAGCAGGTTTGCTTCGTATGTTTTCATCTTGTTTCCGTTGTAATCAGTGCACACTGCTTTTCTATTGAATCTGTGCTCTGAGAAAAGTTAAACGTCGGGGAGAATTTGCTTGACAGGTAGAAAAAACAACAAAAAACGCGAATTTGTCAAGTTTCTTGTGCATGAAATAAGATGTGGCCATGACGGACGCCATTGCAGGGTTACTTCGTAACAATTTTTACTGCATTCCTATATACAGGACGCACATCAATGAATGTAAACACATGTTTTTTTATTTATTTCACTAACACCAAAGGCGCATGTCATGCTCACGAGTGTATTATTCTGTCATCTCAGCCTTTAGGTCACCACGTTAAGGGGTCACCTCCGTGTTAAACACGTACAACAAAGCGTTGCACTCTGCTTATTAAGCAATGCAAAATAAGGTTAAACTACCATGCATATATTTGCCATCCTGTGTATAGAAGTGGGGCGAAAATTTGCGCTTTAGGTAATTCATTTTCGCTACATTGTAACTTATTTCTAGCGCACACTGACACACGGACACAGAAAAAAAAAGGTACCACACCAGCGCTGGTGTTGTACTTTTCTTTTCTTTGTCCGTGTGTCATTGTGCGCTAGAAATAAGTTACAATGTATCCATACCAACTAGCTCGTCTTGCAATATTACTCCAGCCCATTTCCGGTGCTTGCTTTTTGGTCTTTATACGCACGTCTAACAACAGCTCGTTGACAGTAGCAGGGACAGTAGTCTATAGATGACTCAAGTAAATAAATATTTCTGGGCTGAGTTGTTCTGTGTCGCAACCGAGTGCGCTATAGTACAGCGCTAACTCATCCGAACATCAGAGGTGCCCTACAAAGAACAGGTCGGATTGACCCTACAGTATTGAGACTTTCGCATCACTTCTCAACTTTAATGATTCTATAGCAATAGTGGAGGATTGTCGGCTGCACCACACACACAAAAAAAAAACAGCCACAACTGACTCACACTAACCGTGCTGCTGGGGCAAGCCGAGCGTTCGTTGCACGAAGAGAGAGACAGAGAGAGATAGCGGAGTTGGAAACATGGGTGCGTGGGGGTTATCGCCTGAGGCATGTCCGCTCCTTTGCCGTTACTCGCTCACTCAGGGGATTCCGGCAGCTTCCGCAATACACTGCGGATAAAAAGACGAGACCATGTTGGAGGGCCAACGCGCGTTGGCTGAAGGATGCCTCCTTCGGCGGGAAGCCCAGTCACGTACCCGTAAACGGAGTGGCGTTGCAGATAAAGACAGCCGAAATAACCCGATGGCCGACGAAGCTTGTCCCTCAAGAGCAAGCGATGGCTTCGGAGAGCGCCTCGATATGGCCGGAAGAAAACTGCATGTTTCTGTTTAGGCTGTCCAGCGCTTTCAGTTTATGATCTGTTTTTTTAATTTACTTTTTTACGTGTGGAGCACTTAAGAGACCTCGCTTGCCGTCCGTCCGTACATCTCATGTAGCGTGATTCCGCTCCCAGTAAAGCCCTCACTACAGACCATAACCAGGTCAGTAAAGCTGAAACCTGCACTAGAATAACGGGAGATGTTATACAATAGTACATTTAGCAGAAGTAACAAAGAAGTAATCACCTGAATAGCTGAAAGTCACTAAAACGTTTCGCAACCAGAGGGTTGACTCCAGCGCAGCTCGCGAGAAAGCACCAAAGTCTCGCTGAGTGGGCGCGTTCCCTCTCACATTGCGCCACCTCTGCGTCAGCGCTGAGTTGCTACTTGAATTCATCTGGTGAAGAAGACGCCTGACGGAACGCGCTGAAGATGGCGGTGCTCTCGAAAGCCGCAAAGCTGTATTCACACGACAGGCGAAATCGCGGTTCGATCCCAGATAAATGCGTACTACGCCACCATACGTCACTCGTTCCCGCGTCCCCGCTTCGGTCCGCGCGGAGCAATTCGGGAAACGATGGAAGCCCAAATCGTAGTTGGGATCCTCGGGGATCAATGCCAAAATCATGGCGTGTCACGTGAATGTTGGCTTTGGAGAGATCCGAACTACGTCACATGTCCCGTTACTGATCCGTCCGCGATTAACTCCTTCGTGTGAATACAGCTTAACAAGCATAAAGCGTGTAATAATAAGTCTGGCACATGTGGCACATCTAGCTTGAGAATATAACAAGATTTTACTTACGCCGTGGAAACCCTCCATGTTTACCTTAAATATTGACGTCAATACTGCTTTGTCAAACGTAGCAGTGGTGATTTTATGAACGGGAATCGCTGGGTGACGATGCTACGCACTTCCTCCGGTTTCAAAGTAGTTGAGTCTTTTTATGTCTTTTTTATTGCGATAGCAATTATATGGACACTGTCGGCTGGATTTCGCCCCCAGCGTCAGCGTCGATGTCATGCATCATATATGTATACGCATTTACATATATGAAAACGCAAAGAATAAAAAGAAATTCCAGAAGAAAAAAAACTCTGGCACGTGGAATCGAGCGTGGGACTACCGTGTCGTAAATGCGAGGGGTTAACCACTGATCCACCGAGAGATTTTTTTTTTTGCTTTATTGCCTGTTTATAGGCGCGTACATCAAACCACAAGCAGAACAAGGACGAGCAGTATTTTCTGTCGGAACAAAACCAAGCAGTAATTTCTGTCGGACTGTTACTCCTTGTCTTTGTTCTGATCCACCGAGAGATACCTCCTTCAACGTTCAAATGGCAAGCTATTCATATCTACCACTTACCACTGTTTGTGGGCATCTCGGGAGCGAACTATCGTGTTTTCAGCATTATCGTCAAGATGGCGCAGTGAGTGCGCGGCGGCTCTCATCTTTCACGCATACTTTCACCCACGTAGAGAATAAGAAGGTGTACGCTCGATCGCGTGGCCTTATCTTGCAGTGGGGAAAATCGTACGTCCTGGTTAACCTTTCAGTTTCGTCGAATCAATTCTGTTGTAGTTACCGGGCACACAAAGGTCACTGCAATTGTTGCACAGCCTCCGTTTGCGAAAAGGGTGCGCTCTTCAGACACAGCAAAGTAACAACTGAGACGCTCATTCGCTTAATCTGTGCTTGTGAGTACGTTTGGTGCGTCCTTTGTGCTTGAGAAACGCGGTGCACGTTCCAATCTGCTAGCAATTCTGCACGTGACCTTCCAATTTGTTGCTATCGTGTTCACTGCTTCGCCTCTGTAGCAAATCTGTGACTTTTTTCCTTCAACAGCCGAAGTAAGAACTATTAAACTTGCTTACAGTGCAAGAAAAGATCAAGGGCCCGAAGTTCCAACAAAGACAAGCACTGACTTCAACTAGTTCTTTATTTCGAGAAACCTGCATAAATACCAAGGTATACGAGATAGTAAACGCCGCAATCTATAAAACGATAGCTAACATCACTATGCAGGGTGATCCGCAACCTACAAGTAACGCAACAGTCATATTATTCCGGACAAAAGCGCATGTGCAATTTTATAACGACGCCAGCTTTTTTGTTTCTCTCCTAGTGCTGTTGACAGCTCGCTAACCGAGTCACCTGTCGCCATTACTGCTTCATCAAAATCAGCAGCACCGTGACAAATTATCTGCGTACATCATACCGAGATGCCTGCATTCAGATAGGCTCTTTACGACGTAGTTATGTACTATAGGAGAAATTAGAGAAGACGAAGATTTATCATATGAAGAGATAAGGAAGAATTTATTGAAATAATGTTCATTCGACAAGTGTCGCAATGAATGCAAAACATAAAAAATGACTCCTGCACAACGTGTTGTAACTATCATCAGTGACAAAATACCTAGAGTAATATGTTACGTATTTATCTGTTTGTGATGTTAGAAACCTACCAAATATCAAGCCCGACAGAGCACACAGAATGCCATGCTATGGCGTAGTTCACGCCAGATGGTCTGTTCACGAGCAAGCCTCATCGTTACGAAAGCTTGTTTTGAACAGACGTTCACATTGACGGAGCTGTCTTGCTTCGTGTCTGCTTTTCGTATAAAGCACGTGCTGTTCCGAAATTGAATTTCGAGTTCGTTCGGTAAGAAACAGCTGCAGAGACGAATCTTTCACTAGTACCCAGGGGGTGCCTTTTCGTTACATAACTCCCAAGAGGTGTTGAAAAATAAATTGATGATGGCGTACGTGACAACGGAATGAGGTACACAAAACGCGTCAATGATGTAAGTGGCCCGC
Source organism: Rhipicephalus microplus (assembly GCF_043290135.1). NCBI lineage: Eukaryota > Metazoa > Arthropoda > Arachnida > Ixodida > Ixodidae > Rhipicephalus > Rhipicephalus microplus. The sequence goes on from NC_134704.1 coordinate 81,253,568, forward strand.
ACAAAACTTGTCTGGCTTACAGTGCACTTGCTTCTCAACAAGAGGAAATTCATGTAGCGTTACGAAGGTTATATAAGCCCCCAAAAATTCTCGATGCCCATAGCGCGTGTTTATATAATTCACTCAATACGATACTCATTTTCAGAGGTGGGGATTCAGTCAGTAGGCTGTTCGCGAATTCCAGTTGTCATTGGCCTTTACAACTAATGCCCCTAACATCAGGATCGCGCAGAATTATAGTCTGCCAACAACTATAAGGTAATGAAGGCGTAGATTTCAACCTATCCAATGTCATTGTCGAACACGTCGATGTAAGTTAAAGCAATATGTAAAAAAGTACTTTCAGTTGCGTAGCTCTTAAGGACTGACCCACATTTGTACACCATTGACGGGCCAGACGTATGCGTTGCAGCACGTCACCAGATGGCCTGTAGACTCGGTGCCCCACCCTCCCTCGTGTAAAGAGAAAGGCGCAGTTCTGCTCAGCCATGCGCTTTCATTCCCCATGGAGAGAGGGCGTGGCGCCCAGTCTATACTCAACACGCACTGACACGCTGCAACGTGTCTTTCCTTTCTTCACCGAACCACCACTACTAGCAACACGCAAACGTGTGGTTAGACCATTATGGCATGATCACACATACACGCTGCAGCGCGTGGCCTTCTGACGCGGTGCCATGCCCTATCTCTCTGGACACACAAGACGCGCAGCTTCGGGCCGCCACGTCGAATAGCCACACGCTGACACAGAGCAACGCGCTCGTGCGGCCAGGTCATTAGGCGCCCGTTTCTGCGTTAAGTAGCTTCGGGAGCAGACGAGGGTGTAAGACGCGGAGCGCAGCGAAAATTTAAAGATGGTGATAGCGAGGAGTGCACGAGGATTGGGTAGGATAAACGTTTACTGCGATAGCAATTATATGGGCACTGTCGGCTGGATTTCACCGCTGGCGTCGACGTGGGCGTTAATGTCATGCACCGTATATGTATACGTAACTATATATATGAAAATGCCAGAAAGAAAAAATAGGAAAAAAGACTCCGGTGCGCAGAATCGGACGTGGGACCTCCGCTTCATGAATGCGAGGCGTTAACCACTGAGCTACCATGGGGTACCTCCGTGTACGTTCAAACGGCAAGGTATTAATATACCCACCACTTACCGCTGTTGGCAGGCGTCTCAGGGGAAACTATCGTGTTTTGAGCATTATCAGTAGGGTGGCGCAGTGAGCACGCGGGGGCTCTGATCTCTCACGCGTACTTTAGCTCGCGTAGAGAATAATAGGGTGTACGCTTGATCGCGCGCCCTTATCTTGCACTGGGGAGGGCCGCACGTCTCGTACGTATTCTGTTGTAGTTACCGTGTGCACAATGGTTACTTAAATTGCTGCACATCCTCCGTTTGCGAAAAGAACGCGTTTTTCAGACAGGGCAAAGTAACAACTGAGACACTTGTTCGCGTTCATCTGTACCCGTGGTTATGTTTCGTGCGTCGTTTGTGCGTGAAAAACGCGGGGCACGTTTCGATCTGCCTGCCATTCTGCGCGGTACCTTCCAATCTGTTGCTATTGCGTTCATTGCTTCACCTTAGCGGCAAAGCTGTTACTTTTTACTGGGTCCTCCAAACACATATCACTGCGTCGCGGGCTGCTGACACGTGTGGACTGAGATGCCTATATCCTCAGCCGTCTTCGGGCTTGGTGGACAGCCTAGAGCTGATCTGCTTGATAGCTACAAGTGCGTGAGAAGTAGAAGGTGACATTGGTGAGGTGGAAGCTTTCGCTGTGGCCATCAGCGGCGCCACTGTATTGCGCGTTGTCTCGTGGTCCCCGATGACATCCTCTATGGTATGCAGTGAGGGCGTCTACCGATATCATTTAGGGAGATAAAGCACTGTACGATTGGAAGCCTCTCCGCAGCGGCAGTTCTGAAATGTACCAATGCGCTGCCTTCCGCAGTCTCCCGGTTAGCGATGCAGTCGCACTACGCTCCTTCTGCGGTGGTTGCTGTGAACGGGGCACTCGAAATTGTGCCAGTCAAGCTACAATTAGTGGTTCATATGCCTCTACCGCCCTCATTCTATCGATGATCTAGTTATCTACTAGAAGGAACATGTCCAGCATTTTTTTTTGTTCCACTGCTCTTTAAACAACCTCAGCGACCTGAACAACTCCTCTCAGACTTCGCAGCCTGGTCGTTTGTGTAACAAGCGGGCGTTCCCCCGTAGAGCCACGTGTCTGCTTGTAAATACAATCATATTACCTTCGTCTGCTTGTAAATGCCGGGAAAGTAACATGCATACTTTACAACCACATGTGTCCTGTGTGCATGCTTCATCATATAACATGCAATATCGTAGTAATAATGTTTCGTACAAGTGTACATTTCGATCGGGAGGCACACGTGAGTAGGATGACTTCATGGTTCGAAACGGACCACCCCGTACAAGAAGCACATCCACTACTGTGTTTTTTCCCTTAAGCCCTGGTAGTGGGTGCATACCAAGCTCGAAAAGATTTCACGCGCACAAGTTCCCGTGGTTTAAAGAGACACCAAAGTCAAATAAGAACTTCATTTAGAGTAAAAGACCGATGGATAACGCCTAAAACGTCAGTATTAATGAGCACAGTGCTCTCTTTACCCAGAAATATTGTAAGATGCACAAGAACACATACGCAGTGAGTAAGACATTCGCAAAATGATCTCGATGACGTCAAACTTATGGTTTACAAATAGTCACTATTACTCAAGAACAAACTTTCGTGCATCAGGAGGCTTGAAAACAAATGTCGCGTGTTTGTTTTTGATGTATTCAAGGAAACAAGAACCGCCGGACGTTACTATGGGGAATGACGCGAGTTGTTCAGAAGTTAAATTTTCACCTGGTCAATCTGAACAGGTCGTGCCAAGCACGTCTGCCATCGCGGATGCCATGGCAGGAAATCGTTCAATGACTGTTGTTGCTGACGTGGCTCCTGCTGCATTCAGTTGCTACTAGTGTCGGAGACCACGCAGTAAAGCCGGGAAACGTTGTGGACGGCAACAGTGACATGAATAGTTCCACTTGAGGCTGGCAATTCGAAATGTGCTAACGTGATGCGGACACCTAAACGTTATTTCATTTCAAAATAAGCACTTCCTTGGCACAAAAGTGACGTTAAGAAGTTTCTAAACCGCTATTTTGACACACAACATCAAACTGATACCTTACTTTAGTTTCCGTTTAAAGCATGTTTACCAATTACACAAAATGCAGCCATATGCAAAATCTTCACTGACACAAGCAATTTGAAACTCAGTACGCAGTATAGGCACAAGACATCGCTATCGCGTTCACCTCCTAAAGGCAAAGTTTAGGGCCTCCTATTTTTTTTTGCTAATTATTTTCGTATTATGCATCGCTCTGTAGCTGTTTGGTGTGCCGTGGTTGCACGGTGGTCCCGGCCTTCGGCTGCTGACATGAAACTCGCGGTTTCGATCTCTGTCGGGACAGTCGCTTTGCGAAAGAGGCGAAATGCTAAAGGTCCATCTGGTGTGGGATGTCAAAGCACGTTAAAGAACACCAGATGACGATGATGATGATAAACATCAGATGTTGCATTTTTTTGGAGCCTTCAACTATGGCCCACCTTATAATGTGGTGGTTTTGGCGGGTGAAATGCTGGGAACAATGACTATTAGTAAGCCACTAAGTAACCATCACCGCGCAAAAAAAAGTGTTTAGTGGCACTCCTTATAAAAAACGAAAACAAAACAAAAAGACGAACGTGGCATGCGTTGGAGCAAGCGCACGCATTCTGTAGTGCAACAAGGAACGAAATGTGAAAGCGTCAGATTTTACTGAAACATTTCCGTGCACCTGTTTCACAGAAGCTTGTCTCGCGCTAAAATGTGAAAGTAGAGAGTTTTAGTACTGCGGAATGGTGCTACGTACACATCACGCAAGCGCCTTGCGTTACGTGGCGTCGTTTGCCACTAATCGGCTTTCAGTACACCGTAGTACCCGCGTACGTAACGAGCGTGAAGCGTGTTGCGTCATCTGGTATATCACAATAGAAGTACGTGTTGTTGACAGCCAATGTGAGCCAATACAAGTGTTATAGCTAGATTAAGGCCAAAATTTAAGCCACAAAGCCGGTCGGTGATTGCCTCCGATGCCGCCATTTTGCAAAACGAAGTCTCGCGCTGTCGCGAATTTGTTCGAGAGCGGCGCGATCACCTCATACGTACGCACGCACGCATCTCATGCGTACGTACGCAGCAGCTGCGTACGTAACGCGATACGTGCGCCTTACGGTCTGCGCATGCGCACTACGCAGAACGTGGTGTCCTTACGTACGCAACGCCGCCACGTACGCAGCGTACGCAGTACTAAAGCTCTCTAGTTAGCCACCTTAGAAAGCATTGTCAGTACGCAGGGCGAGTAAGGGGCGACATAACGCCATGTAACTTCAAATTTGGTATATGTGGAACTAGCAGAACCGCCGCGTGCGCATCATGAATGCTCAGTGTACTCCTATGTAGCGTTGACTCGCACGCACGCTGGGCACAGCGACGCTACGTAGCAAAACGCGAGCACTGACGCCAGGCGCGACTTGCGCTACCAGCGTCCGTCAATGCAGCCCGACGGCAACCGGCGCAACATGCGACATGCTGCATTTCGTGCCGATACGTTACCCAGACAACACTGCGTCTCCCTCTTTTCGAGACGGAAAGGCGGTGGACGTGCTGAAACGCACATGCGTCAAAGCAACCTACGCGGCACGGGCGCGCGCCTACGAGTATATGGCAGGACCGGCGCTTGGCGTGGCAACGGCCGGTGTGACGCAACGAAATGAACGCAGGCGAGCATGCGCACCGCGTCATGTCGAACTGTATTGGCGCCTTGACTGTGGCCTGTAGTCATGTTCTCACATGACACGCATCTCATGATCTTCATGTTTGCACCAGTCACATACCTTCGTCATCCATTGGCGTCACGTAATACCAAATTTGGCATATGTAAAGCTAATGATACGGTCGCGAGCGCACCACGAGTGTGGCATGTAGTCATGTTGTCACATACCACGCATGTTGTGATAATCATGATATGATTGGATAAGTCATTTACCTATGTCGTCCATTCGTGTCACGTAATACAGAGTTTGGTACATGTGAAGCTAGCGAAACAGCTGCAAGCGCATCATAAGTGCAGCATGTAGTCTTGTTGTTACATGACACAAGTCCCATGTTTATCATGTTGGCACCAGTATCATACCTTCATCATCTATTCACGTCCAGCAATACCAAATTTGGTATAAGTAAAGCTAGGGAAATGGCCGGCAGCGCATCATGAGTTTGGCATATATTCATGTTGTTACATGTCACGGCATCTCATGATTATCATGTTTGAACCAGTCACATATCTTCGTCATCCATTCACGTACCGTAATACCATATTTGGTATATGTGACGCTAGCGAAATGGCCGCGAGGGCATCATGAGCGTGGCATGTAGTCATGTTGTTACATGACACGTATATCATGATTTTAAATGCAAAGCATTTTTTAGTGAACTTTGGCGACTTTGCGCATATCTATCTATCTATCTATCTATCTATCTATCTATCTATCTATCTATCTATCTATCTATCTATCTGTCTATCTATCTATCTATCTATCTATCTATCTATCTATCTATCTATCTATACATCTATCTATCTATCTATCTATCTATCTATCTAGCTAGCTATCTATCTATCTATCATCTATCTATACATCTATCTATCTATACATCTATCTATCTATACATCTATCTATCTATCTATCTATCTATCTATCTATCTGTCTATCTAGCCGCTTACGTTTGGGTGCTCTCGTGGTTACCCCCTTAACTTGGCGTAAACCAAAATTAGCATGTGAGGGTAAGATGGCTTGACCATAATGAAGCGCTGGTCAATACATGAACAATGTCGCAATCTCGTCGCGTACGTCGTCAAACACTTCCCTTCGGACAGTGGATCATACGCACACACAGGTATGTTCCATTGGTATGCGGTGATGTGCCACCGATGATTGACACTTCATATCTGCCCAGGAACGACGAAAACACACATGGACAATTTTAACCACATCGGTAGCGTCGACTCAACGAAGGCTTACAATAAATGTGTGTTAGAAAAAACCTAACATAGGCAGTGTTGACACCCCGACGAAGGCAAATAAAAAATTTCGGGGTCTCAGCAGGAATCGAACCTAAGAATTCTGCCTAGCATTCAAGCATTCCACCAAAGCGCTACGCCAGATCTAGGAACTACTTTTCAAATAGACGCTAATCTTCGTGAAACGCCAATAGTGGTTGCAGGGCTGCCGACTCAATTTTATAAACAATACATGTTTATAAAATCACCTCTGCCACCTTGCAACCAAACCCTGCCAGTCGCGTTACTCGGTGTATGGAGACTTGGCACGTACCTTGTCCTCGCACAAACTATGGATTTGAAACACTACGTTACCGCCTTCCAAGTGTGATGAACAAATGGAAACTAACTACTGATAATCTGCGTATATTGACTAAAACTGAAATGTTAAATCGGATGTGCTGTTTGTGTTGTAAATGAATGTTGGGTGATTTCTCTAATGGTTATTAAGTTTTTATTCTTTCATGCATTGCTTTGTTATAACTATTTTTGTGTGTATTTTAGAGTTGTGGTTCTATTAATATCTGTCATCGGCCACATGTGTGTTTCTTTTTGTATTGTCGCTTTCCGCTGCCTGTAACTTTTGTACCTTTTTTGTAAATTTGTAGTTTAAATTTTTTTCTGGGTGAAGGGGCCAGTCAAGCTGTGAAATGCAGCTTTTTCCCTTCGCACCCAACCGCGTAAACAGTGTATTTTCGTGTACTTGTCACGTGGTTAAATAAACTCAAACTCAAGCTCAAACATATGCACTTCTTTGATAACGCGGTCACTTCGCGTTAAGGTCGATTGTGGTTAGTTGCCATGCACTGAAGTTGATTTCTGTAGCGGGATCGAACCAGGACCAATATCCTCTCGAGCATCAGAGCTTCATATCAGCTTCTGGTGTTGCTAATACGCATGTTCCAGTTTACGTCGTTGCGCAAGTGCAAACAACTGGTTATATAAACATCTGCAAGTTTTCAATATATGGCTGCGCATGAAACATTTTATATTTAGGGTCAATTCATGGCATTTCGCTCCCGGAAAAATTGCAACACGCTCACCTTCCCTCCACATGCTTCGCATAACGTTGATGTCCAGGTACGTGGGATCTGCCGATATGTTTTATGTTAGAGTCCATTGCTTGTGTTTGCCATGCAACCATGTTATACCATACCAGTTTTGCAAAATGCCATGGGAACGAAACCACTGCAAAAGCTTCAGAACCACGAAATAGAAATCATGACATTCATCACATAAATATCATGATTTTCATGTTATGACTAGTCTAATATGTTTTTCATACAGTCATGTTATGCCGTACCAAGTTTGGTATCGATACCATTAACAAAACGGCTAGGAAAGTTAAAAGTCGTAGGCGGCTAGATAGATAGATAGATAGATAAATAGATAGATAGATAGATAGATAGATAATAAATAGATAGATAGATAGATAGATAATTAAATAGATAGATAGATAGATAGATATATAGATAGATAGATAGCTAGATAGATAGATAGATAGGTAGATAGATAGATAGATAGATAGATAGATAGATAGATAGATAGATAGATAGATAGATAGATAGATAGATAGATACCCTCAAAGTTGCCGAAACGGCCGCGAGCACGTCGTAAGCGTGGCATGTAGTCATATTTTTACATGACACGCATGTCAAGATTTTCATGTTTCGGACTGTCGCTTGTTTGCGTCAGGGAATCATGTCATACCATACCAGTTTTGCAATATGTCATGTGAAGAAAACCACCGCAAGAGCTGCAAGACCATGAATTGTTAATCATAACATGCATGTCATGATTTTCATGTTATTACTTGTGCAATATGTTTTTCATACTGTCACTTTATGCCATACAAAGTTTGGTATCGATATCATAATCGAAAAGGCCAGGAGAGCTAAAAGTCGTAGGTGGCGAGATTGATAGATATGCTCAAAGTCGTCGAAGTTGGCTAAAAAATGCTTTGCATTTAATTGTTGTTAACGATTTATAGTACCTGGTTCGCTGCTATGGGAGAGCATAAAGACGTCTCGTGGACCTCACACTTGACGAGACCTCCCAATATGCTCAGAAAAATTGATTGTGTTCAGACAAGTGCTTTACTATTCAGAGTACTTGGTTTTCTTCTATGGGAGAGCAGAAAGCTGTCCCAATCAGAGCTTAACCTGCGTTTACGGCAACAGCCAGAGAATGAACGCTGTTTAGAAAAAGTTTAATTACACTATGTACAAAAAACAAAAGGTTCATAAGATTCCAGTAATGGGCACATATACTTCGACAGATCTATGTACCATGACCAACATACGTTCAAAGAAAGACATCATTGCTCTAATATACATGACAATGCTCTAATATACATGACAATGTCAGCATACGTGTACTAAAAGACTCATGTGATATCATGATGCAATGAACGGTATAACGATACAATAGATGCAATGAAACACAATTGCTTACAAACACAATCATGAATAACAACTTCAACGGACGCTGCTTAACACCACGTCGGTGGAAAAATGACTTTTACCCTCTCGTGTTTAACATGGATGAACGGGCACCACGAATGCCGCAAAAACTCGTGCTCCCCCTGGAAGGAAAGCTCCTCAGAGAGGAACGCGAAGATCGTTCGTCTCATTCTCCCCAATATTGGCCACAAAGCACGCCGGCGGAAATTGGCAGCTACGGCTTCCCATCGGTTTCTCCAAAGGCTGAACAGCCCCGCAACTAATAAAAGAGCGGAGAAGGGTTGCGCGGAAATCGGCCATTTGACACGAATGTTCGCACACCCTGTTCCCGAAAACCAGCGCGAACCGCGCGCCAGAAAAGGTGGAAGACCACACATTCAATTGTCGCATGTCGATTGGTTTCTACCATGACGCAGTTAGGGCAAGTGGAAGTGCGAACTACCTGCCACCGCTGCAATTGATCTCGCGTGGGGAGCAAGCGCCAGCCCGACCACCAGACGAAGTCTCCGAGATGCCCTGGCAACACTGCTGCAGTTATTGGTTTCCTTGCGTGGCTTATAAAATGACGATGCTGGGGCACCAAGCGCCGTAGAAGGGCGGCCAATGTGTCCACCACTTTAGAATCGGCCACCTCTATCTCAAGGCAGGTAGCTTCCAAGCGTTGGCAAAATGGCAGAACGGCTCGATACAAAGATGGTAATTCAGTTGATTGGGGACCTTGGTTAATTTGGCTAGCCGGTAGGAAGACGCGTAGTGATGGCTCCAGATGCTATAGCGAGCCAGAGTCTGAGCGGGCATACCATTGTTGCTCAGTATTCACACTATAGTGCGGAGGCACGAGGTAGAAGCCGTGACGGCAACGTCGGAGAATGCAAAACCACCTCGATCACGTGGTTGAGCCAACGCTGGACGAGACAATAATTTTGTGCCACCAGACCAACAAAATGAACCGATGCAGCTTTGCGCTTTGTTAGACGCGTGGAACGGGGGTTTTAGAGAATTGCAAAGGTACCACATGCAGCGGTGGTACCTAAACAGCCTAAACAGAAACGTGCAGTTTTCTTCTGGCCATATCAAGGCGCTCTCCGAAGCCATCGCTTGCTCTTGAGGGACAAGCTTCGTCGGCCATCGGGTTATTCCGGCTGTCTTTATCTGCAACGCCACTCCGTTTACGGGTACGTGACTGGGCTTCCCGCCGAAGGGGGCATCCATCAGCCAACGCTCGTTCGCCCTCTAATATGGTCCCGTCTTTTTATCCGCAGTGTGTTAGCTGCCGGAATCCCCTGAGTGAGCTAGTAACGGCAAAGAAGGAGCAGACATGCCTCAGGCGATAACCCCCACGCACCCATGTTTCTAACTCCGCTATCTCTCTGTCTCTCTCTTCGCGCAACGAACGCTTGGCTTGCTCCAGCAGCACGGTTAGTGCGAGTCAGTTGTGGCTGTTTTGAAGACGATAGTCTTTCTTGGGGAACTTCGACGGAACAATTTTGGTCCGTCCGTCCGTCCGTCCGTCCATCCGTCCATCCATCCATCCACTCGTCTTTTCATCCATCCGTTCATCCGTATCTGTCTTTGTATGTCGGCTGTCTGTCTGTCTGCATGCATGTCTGCCTGTCCAATTGTCCGTCCGTCGGTTTGTATGTCCACTTGTGTATGTATGTCCATCCGTCCGTCTCTCCATTTAGAGAACACTCCAAGTATCGCCATGCCGCATCTTTTCATCATATACTCATATATTACAAGTATTGCTATCCAGCGGATATATTCAGTACTAAATGAGAAGTGGCTACCATTACATACTTCGAAGACGCACGACCCACTGCTTAAAGAGCTTCGCCCCTAAAAGTAGTTAACCATTTAAAGTCCTTGGTACTCTACTATGAGAGCACAAATCCGTCTCGTGGGCCTAACACTTGATTAGGCGTTAGAAAACACGCACCAGTGAAAACCTACAGACCGAAGAACATCCGTCATATGTGGGCGTTGGCTGCAGGGAACAACGGCCGCACCACTAGCTTTATGCTGGTTAACCATACCTTTCTCCCCCCGAATTATCCCCTTTCTCCCCCTGAATTTCTCCCCAGAAAAGAAACATGTGCAGAATGACAAATTAAGGCAGAAGCAAGACGACCTCGCTCGGGCACTTCGCGCAGCAAAAGGCTATTATTTCAGAATATCGCTTCTTAACTTGATAAAAAATTGATCCTGACAAGTTCTGGCACTACATAAATGATAGCAAGAAACCAGTTACTCAAATACCAGTTGACGGGAAGCCGGTGAGAAATAGGAGTGAGATTTCTCAACAATTCAACAACTATTTTCGAAGTGTATTCTCTAGTGCAACTGTATGCGCGTGTGACGGCACATTCCCCAAATTATTAGTTACGAGTTTCGTTTCGTATGCTGGGGTACTTAATATGCTACTTACTTTGAAAACTAAGAATTTTTCTAGTCCCGATGAATTTCTAACATATTTCTCAAGCAACATGCCAAGCTTCTTGCCAACTTTTTCGTAATTTTGTTTCGTGTCTCAGTCATTACTGCACAGCTGCCTATTCACTGGAAGACAGGCCGGGTTGTTCATGTGTACAAGAAAGGTGGCAGGACACTTATACAAAATTATCGTCCTCTTTTACTGACATCTCAATGCTGCAAACTTGTGGAACAAATTATAGCTAAATGTGTTCGGGAATTTCTGAAAACTATTGCTGCACTAACAGAACATCAGCATGGCTTTTGAAAAGCGTATTCAACGATAACCCAACTAATAACAGTAGTTCATTTGTTCGCTTCGTCTCTTGAATTTAATGGCCTAGCAGATGTAATATTTTTTGATTTTAGCAAAGCTTTCGACAAAGTTCCGCACGATAGACTAATCATAAAGATTAGAATTCTTGGCGTCCCTGAGCACTTCATCAGATGGATTTCTGCTTACCAGACTAGGAGGAAGCAATATATTGACATTGGAAGCAAACGTTTTGAAAATTCGGGAGCCACTTCAGGGTTGCCACAAGGCAGTGCCCTAGGCCCCTGCTTTTCTTCATTTATAATAATGATATTGTTAACGTAGTAAGCCCTTGTGTCCAAATTCAATTATTTGCAGGCGACTGCGTATTATTCAACGAAAGTTTTCATAGCGATGATCAGGTTCAGTTAAATAGCAGTATACATAACGTATTGCAGTGGTGCAAAAAATGGGGAATGGTTTTGTACGCCGATAAAACCGTACTTCTCCCTATAACGCGTAAAAAAACACCCCTTCCTTTTACTTACCAGCTTCGTTCTTCGCCACTTAGGCAAGTCGTTAGCTATAAATACTTAGGTGTTACAATAACAATTACCTTGTCGTGGAATAAACATATAAATATTATTTCCTACTCAGCATTCAGAAAGCTCTGCTTTATAAAATATAAGCTTCATAATGCCACGAGCAATGTTAAATTACTGGCCTATTAATCTTTAGTAAGACGTAAATTAGAAAACGCGAGTGCAGTATGGGACCAATACACTCACACTAACATCAAGTGCCTGGAAATAATACAGAGGAAAGCCGTCCGGTTTATTTTTAACAAGTTCTCACGAGTCGACTCCCTTTCAGAAATAATGAAGGCCAATAGCATTTCTCTCCTTAGCACATGTCGAAAACAGATAAGAATTGACCTTCTTTCTCTTCTTCTAAACCATAAACTTGCAGTACCTGTCATCATTACAAACCAGACCCACAAAGCATCATCACGCCAAATCTCTAACACCTTATTTCAACAGGACAGACTCACATACTCATATTTTCCAGTCACGGTCTCAGATCAGAACGGAACAACTCAGGCATCCTCATGGAATATATTTTTCCTTTGCTCTATATAGCATTGTCTTGCAAATCCAGGTTCCCTATCTTTTATTACAGCGTTTTTTCTTTTCTTTTTTTCTTTTCTTCTTGTGCGTGCTGTACCTATTGTATACATATGTATTCATTGCTTTCTTGGCTTTAAGAGTGAAAATTATTGTGTTTAATGTCTTGCAATTTATATGTATTTATTTTTTATTTCATTCGCACAACATATGAAGTATAAATTTGTGGTGATTCTTTTTCTCTTTTGTCTGGTACATTCGTTATTATGAAATAATTTTCTATGTCCCTCCTTGTGTTCACTATGAGTGTATGAAACACTCACCCGAAACAATTTTTATGCCACTTATCGTTTACGACGCATTGTATAGTGCACATAGTATATAAGGTACTCGGCTGCTGACCCGCAGGTCGCGGGTTTGAATCCCGGCTGCGGCAGCTGCATTTCCGATGGAGGCGGAAATGTTGTAGGCCCGGGTGCTCAGATTTGGGTGCATGTTAAAGAACCCCAGGTGGTCAAAATTTTCGGAGCCCTCCACTACGGCGTCTCTCATAATCATATGGTGGTTCTCGGACGTTAAACCCCACATATAAATCAGTGCGCATTGTATAAGCAGCATTGTATAGTGTCTCTCCGCTGTAGTATAAACATTGTTGGAAGTGGTGCTGTCGTCTTTAACACTATCTTGTCCGTCGTCATCTTCGCATCGATTACATCAGATTGTGCAATACCAACACACCAACGTAACCACTCTAGCGCACATGTCCTGTCATTTTCCCTCAAAAGACTACACTTTAGATCACAGGCTCTGATGACGAGCTGTGGCCGGTAGACCTGGCCTGCCTGGAGACGCTGATCGTGCTCTGTGGAGAACATCTAAGGCTCGAAGAATATTTAAAAACAGGTATATGCTGCAAGCGAAGCTTGTATTGAAGGACTGAGCTTTTATTGATTGTGTGGCTGCTAGTGCTCTGATGTACATTGCTCACCCACAAGAAACCCTCCCCACCCAAAGCCAGTGCTCGCACACCAAAAAACAATAATAAACAAGAGGAAATAAATTTACTATCCGCACGTGGGGTTTTAGCTGGTTTGAACATAGGTTCTTGCGTGTTCTGAAAGCGTGTGCCTTGTCATTCACCCATGCTTGCCCGATTTAGAGTAAATTAGCCTATAAAGCACTCTACCGATGGCACAGAAGAAAAAAAAACAAGAAATCGAAAGGCCTGCGCGGAAAACTCAGCGCAAACTGGAATAGTGGCATTTCTAGAACTCACTTGGGGCAATTACTGCCGATACACTGTCAGGGCACCCACTGCGCCATAAACCATCACAACTTTTTGAGTAGGAATGCATCTACTACGCCACCATTCGTTGTTCCTTGAATAGCGCAACATGCCTGCTGTCGGCGTTGTCTCACCAATGCACGATGCGATAGCTTGTGTGTAGCGCATGCAAGTCAAAACCTTTCCGCGTTGCTATCGTGATCATGATTTACGCTTTGTTGGAACTGAATGAGCGGATGCTTCGTGAAGCGGTTAGGCGTCTTTGCACGGGCCGCCGTTACGCCACGTTGCATGCGAACCTCCAGAGTTCGACGTGCGATTGCGTACGTTTAAACGTGTATGTCAAACTCGACGGTGAAGCGTAGAATATTTCGGTACTTTTATGAGTGATGCAGCCATGGTCTTAACTCATAGTTGAGTGCGGAGGTTTTATGTGGTCAACGGTACACCTGTGGTAGTAGCATAAACACGGATTGCAATGCTTCATCATTGCAGAGCTCTCCTTTGTGAGCCGAAAGTGTAGATGCATGAAAGTAACATCTCTTGCTGCCTGTCATTGTCCAAATTACTCTTGTAGTAGATGGAGACCGGGCTTGTTGGCCCTTTTCATCATACGATCAGCCTAAGTCAGTTTGACAGTGGTGTTTTTTTGTTGCGAAAACAGAGCGATCGAACTGAGAACCTTAACGTATATCATTTCCCAACTTTTTTAAAGCTTTCACAAATTGAAACAGCAAGCAGTAGGTTATCACGAGTGCTGTAATTCTTTTTATAAATGGTGACTGACCAGCGTGAGTGGTTCTTTCAAATTAAGCGCTACATAAAGGCATCCCCATTTTTATGCGTCTTGCGTCAAATTACACAAAATTGAGGTGCTTAAGGGCTTTAGAACGACGTGAGGAGGCTGCAAGGCGTGTCGCACGGCTGCAAACTTTCACACATGAAATAGGTCTTATGCTTACTTATGGTCATTGTATTGTTAGCAACGTGTTCAATCTGTAGCAGCTATACTGAAACGGTTTGCGGCATTTTTAAACAACGAAGCAAAGATTTCTCCTTGGAATAAAGGGAGCAGATGAACCAAAGTAGGAAGAAGCTTAAGTTTCTTTCCAAGTCCACTGTAAGAACGTTGCACAAGACAATATGACGTAACTACGCGTACGAGTCCAAGCAACTACAGTCTAAGACATATGTGCTGTCCCTGTTCAAACGTTGCAATAATATAGTCGTCGACGTGGCGCTATGAACCGAAGTTATGGGCCGTCGTTCTGCCACCCATCTTTTGTATGTTCGTGGCATACCCATTTCTGGACCCTGCCTTTATCATTCTTTATTGCACGCCTATAAATCCGGAGAGGCACTAAACTACTAGGCTTATGTCTCATGAAGGCAATCTTGGATGCACTCGCTGTCACGAGTAATGAAGAATAATTCAGGACTGCAAATAAAGAAAATACCCTCTATAAAGTGGAGTTTCTTGGCTTACACAGAGGTCACAGCGCATAAAGTGGAAGTTTACTGCAACGAATCACAGATCGGAAAATTGGTGGAAAAGCGTTTTTCGCCGTCAAACTTATTGCGTTTTTTTTCAGGTGTAAAAATTCATTTTGTCACAGAACCAATCTGGAAACTATTGTGGCAGGTGTAACGCCTAGGGCCTGAAAAATTTCCATCATAACTGGGAATGGTGACACAGACATTGTGTTCAGTCTTATCAGGACACACTCTTTCATAGATTTCCTATTACATTCATTATTTTAAGGTATCTGTTTGTAACACAACCTAAGCGAAAAAAAGTGAATAAACTGGAAGCAACGTGCAAAAGTAGAACCCGCAGATAATCATGAACCCAACACTACTAGCCGTTCATGAAGCGAGGGGCACATGCTAGAGTAAGTACAAATTAAGGGTGAATGGAGTGCCAATAATAATAACACCTGGGGTTTAGCGTCCCAAAACTACGATACAATTATGATCGATGCAGTAAGAGAGGGTTACAGAAATTTCGACGCCCTGTGTTTCCAACTGTGCATTGACATTGCACAGTACACGGGCCTCTACCAATTCGCCCCCATCGAAATGTGACCGCCGCGGTTGGGATCGAGCCCGCGACCTAAGGCTTCGGGCGAGTATTGCCAACGTGAAGTGAAGTGTATATTGGGCAAGGTATCAAACAACGTGTGACTCGTGTTTATATTTCTAGTTTTCTGTCTCTCGAAGCAGTGTGGTTGCGCACCGTACGTTTCAGTTTAATATTTGTGCAAAATTGCCAATTATGCGGGAGTTGTAGCAGAGGCATTGAAGGAAACACTCAGAGATAGAGTACCCGAATTGAATAAAAAAGCTACATTACATATGTCCTACATTATCTTTACAGTTATTAATCTATTGTTTGTGCCCCACCGCGGTGGTCTAATGGAATAGCATGACCTCGTTAATTAGAGGAGAGCTCATATGCCGCCCTATGATATAATAAACAGAACCATTGAGCTCGGCGGGAGGTAAACATTCATAAACTCAACGCTCCACAAACTACCTTGTGACCAGAATACTGTTAAGGGCAGCACGATTTATGTGCGGCAAAGTGCGGGGCAAGCCATACCATGGACATTTACTATACCGCCCCTGCATCGAGTGCGGCGAGCACGCATCCCGCCTATTGGGCTTCGCGAATAGCGGCTGAGCCGGATAGCACGAGATGTCTAGCGCTCTCTTCTGAAGAACGTGACGAAGGAAGTTACATGGGCGCCTTTAATGCTTTTCAAACACACATACACACTCACAGACGTACACGTTGCTCTTTCTTGCGTCATTTTAGATGTGAACGTTATCACAAAGGCGCTGCAAGCGCCTGCCTGAACGGGCGGAACCGACTTCACTGCTGTTCGCTCGCGCTTTTGTAACGAACTATAGATGGCTGTAAGAAACTTTTAATCTATAACACAGGCAAATCTCTGTGGAGATAAAAGAAAGTGTTGGTTTAGTATAGGTCAAGCATTCCACATATGCGTCAGTGTTAGCAAACTAAATTATGTCGATGTGACAACACCTTCATATCGAGCTGTTTCACAAGGAGAGAGCGTCCTCGGTGCGTCATAGGAGTCGTACATAATATGACCATCATAAGAAACAGCTCGGTGCGTCCTAGGTGCGTAGTAGGAGTTGTATAATAATATGACTGTTCCGCGCACCGCGATAGTGCAGCGTAAAGACAATTTTTACATCGCACTGGTGTTCAAGTTCCAATGCGTCACGCGTAGCCGTAAGGCTTGGCCGTTAAAACAAGTTAACGAACGCAGCGATTTGTCGCGGAAAGTGCCTTTACATGAAGGAACCTGACTCGTGGTATTGAGATCAATATATAAATTTCGAGAATAACACGTCGCACTGGCTCACACGTAGTACCAATGTAAAGAGATGATGAGTTTTTGTGGATAACTCATGCATTATACGGGCAAAATCACGCTGCGTTTTTTAGGTCACTACCGCATTTAGTTTGTTGCAACAAATTGTCAAAATTGATGCAGCATGTCCTTGTTTGCATGCAATGAACTCCTGGGGAAGTGGAACTGATCAAGGAACGAATGCAAAATACGGGCCATCAATAACAGCCAACGGCAATGCAACCGAAAAAAGTCGTAGGTGGCTAGATAGATAGATACGCTTAAAGGCGCCGAAGCTCGCTAACAAATGCTTCATGGCACCATTACATCCTTCAATAAAGTTAACAAAAAACCAAAACAAAAAAGGCGCATTTTTTTTTTATTAAAGCGACAATTCTTGCATTATTCACTTTCGTACCACATAAAGACCATCGATTACATTTTGGCTTCTTTTTGGAAAAGGTTAACATATCACTTAGTTTCAACTTACATGCAACATGTTTTCATATCATGCATAGCATTGTCAAAAACAGTTTATCGAGCGAGTGGAAAAGCTCAGCTACTATAATTTTTTTCTCCTGCCACATTACCATGTGCCCTCACAGCGTGACTTCTCCCAACATCGTTCATAGCAAATGCGGCAGTTTTACTTGTGCTAATATCACTTATGTAAGGAATATGAAGAGCAGGCGCAGAAGGGAAGCTATAAAAAACACATTTTACTCGACGCTTCGATCGGGAACTAGGCTTTCAATCGGGAACCGGGCTGGCTTTTTCAAGAGTTCACAGGTATATCACTGGGTTTATGTACCTCCACGAACATATATCAATCGAGCAACAGCACCTGTCAAGTGCACTCATCATGAAAAATACCGGTCGTTGGCCTAAACGTCTACAATAAATCGTTACTTTGTTTCTGCACGGGTGCAAGCGTTTGTACAACAAAGCTAGACATTTATTCTGGACGTTCTGGACGTCAATTCTTCACCACATGCTATATATATATATATATATATATATATATATATATATATATATATATATATATATATATATATATATATATATATATATATATATATATATATATATATATATATATATATATATATATATATATATATATATATATATATATATATATATATATATATATATATATAATACACATGCTTCTTAGTGCGTGTGTTGGGGGGTATCATTTCGTAGAGCCATTCCGGTGTCTGATATCTCGGCCGACCAAAATGGTGCTCACTCAAGGCTTTCTCCTGCTTAATTGCCACGCGTTATCGCGCGCTTAATAGCAAGCTCGTTAAAGCATGATCGAGCGCTCTGGACACAAGGTATATATATATATATATAATACATCTCCCTCGAAAGACAGCTTACAAGGAACAGGCGCTCACATAATAAAACGCATGGTATATAACTCATTCGGTCGTAACTCGCTTACGATGTCATACGCGGCTGGCCGACCTCGTGTGGTGTGACGCAGGCAAGAGCGTATGTAAATTGAGGGTGTCTCTCTTTGCCCAACTCGTTCCATTTGCCTTTCTTTCCGGTTGGAACGATGAATTACGCTGAAACACCGTCCGTTTTTCCGCTTGACTCGCGACGACGATGGCGAAGGTGTCGGGTGCTTAGCGCGGTGATGAATTGAGCCACAGGGATTGCCTCATGGTCGAACGTTTTTCCCCCCGCATAATGGCACGGACGTTTTTTTTCCTGAGAATTGTTGTCTTTCTTTTAACCGTGCAACGTGAGGTGTAACAAGTTTGAGAGACTGAACGTGAAAATTGGGCTTGCCGAGCGATTTCTTTCTAACATTGAATATTGTCGCTCATGACGGGCATAAAGTACTATAGAACAAGTTTGTCCGTGTGGTTATTTCTCATTTAAAGTGCGACGAACAAGAGGTGCTGGCTCGTTCAGCTGCTGAGGCTTCACCTTTTGGCATAATATTCGCAACAATAAACGCAACTGACGTAAAAAAAATAGAACACGCAGGTACACGCTGGGAGTTATACCCGTGCCACACGGGCATAGAAAATGACATTCAGTGGCGAAGGCCTTCTGTTCCCGAATGACATTTTTTTCGGCGGCGCTGCTACAAGACCAAAGCGAATGACATTTGACTTGATGATGTCGATCGCAGCACCTCCCCAAGTGAGCATTGGGTGAATAGCAATAAAAAAATAAACGAGCGTTTACAAGGTTCATACACATCAGATAATCATTAAATGTAGAAATAAGCATATTACGCTGCCCTGAGTTTTAGTTTCTTGCTTTGTTTTACAACGTTGCAGCCGACCATAGCAACCTAAGCCAACAATAATCAGATCCACAGCGTAAATAGGAAATGGCGCCTGTCGCATCTCTCAGAAGATGTTCGCAGAGTTCATTTTTTCACGGCAGTACTCGTGTGTTTCCGTGCAAAGCATCGTGCTCAAGAGCGAATAATTCTGGAGCAGAGACGAGTTATTATGCGCCAGCTTATGGACATTAAACTTCAATTAATTTCAAACCATTTCAAACTGATCTTCGTATAACGTTCAAAGCACTTTTTTAAGAGTTTAGTGCAGATAAAAGACGAGAATTTTGGTTTTTAGCTGAATATGATTTCTTTTATTTACGTTAAGGTAAATCGCACTTCGCGAGTTGTGTCGTCGAGAGTAGGCATTTCTCAGTCAACTAAGTTCTGGCGAAGGCATTTCGTGGCGAATGACATTCGGACGAATGCCATTTCGTTCACCCGTGTGGCACCGCACGAATGGCAATAAACCTGAAGGCATCCGGGGGTAAACGCCATTTTCTCTGCCCGTGTGGCACCGGTATCAGTCGTCTCGCACTAGCTAAACACCCAAGAAATCCACATGACAGTAAAGAGAAATTGGAGAACTTTTAGCTTCGCCGTTAAGAGTTGAGCGCGATAGAGATATTTCGTTTTAGTGCGTAGTTCAAAGACTCAGTCTACGGAACCTTTTTTCGAATTTGCTAAGCACCCACTACGTAGCCTTAAGGATGCAGTAACGAGATTGATTGATGGATATGTGGGGTTCAACGTTCCAAAACCACAATATGATCATGAGAGACGCCGTAGTGGAGGGCTCCAGAAATTTTGACCACCTGGGGTTTTTTACGTGCACCCAAATGTGAGCCCACGGGCCTACATCATTTCGGCCTTTATCAGAAATGCAGCCAACGCAGCCGGGAATCGATCCCGCGACCAGCAGGTCAGCAGCCAAGTACCCTTAGCAACTAGACCACTGCGGCAGGGCGATGCAGTAACGAGTGGTATTTTCTAGTGGGTGACTGGCTTTAATCTCTGAAGTCATTATGATAGTGACTTCAAAAGTGAATGCGTTGCAAATAAACTACTCGTTCCCGACGAGCAGTGTTTTCGATACCGAAACATGTGTAGACTTTTACTGAGGAACTCTTTGTAAGAGTGGCTCCAAGTACACCAAAACGTTTGACCTATCACTAGCGAAATTGGTGACAAGGCAGGTGAGACTTTTTACGAAAAAGACATAGTCAAGTTAGCTCTACAAAAATAGATGTGGGGATAAAATATATTTGTCGTGCATTGTACACCACGTTGTGATTCTGGATTGAACTTGCTTAGCAAGTTTATTGTCGACAAAGATACTATTGTACTTGATTTTTCTTTCTTTTTGCTCCGCAATCTAAAGGTGGGTTACTTGAAAGACAAAGCAAATAAAAAAGATTTTCTTATCTCACAAAGATGACCGATTTAAAAGCTCCAGCTGACATACACAAGTGCTAGTATCATCCTGAAAGGTAGAACAATGGCATGAATTATTAGGCATATTGCTTTGCCCCCTCTACGCCTCGTTCGCGTAGGGTAGTAAATAGTGGGAAGGTTACGGGGTTGGTCTGCACCATGCCACACGTATGATGCCACACTTACATGCCACACTTACATGCCACACTTACATGCCACACTTACATGCCACACTTACATGCCACACTTACATGTGCCACACTTACATGTGCCACACTTACATGTGCCACACTTACATGCCACCCTTGCCACACGTTTATGCCACACTTACATGCCACACTTATGATGCACGCGCGGCCATTTTGCTTGCTTCCCATCTACCAAATTTGCTATTACGGAACATCAATGGATGACGAAAGTATATGACTGGTGCTAGCTTGATAATAATGGCACGCGTGCCATGTAAGAACAAGACTACATGACACGGTCATGAAGCGCTCGCAGCTGTTTCGCTAGCTTGACGTATACCAAATTTGGTATTACGGGACGCCAATGGATGACGAATGTATGTCACTGGTGCAAACATGACAATCATGAGATGCGTGTAATGTAACAACATTACTTCATGCCACATACAAGGCACCAATACGTTCGCGTCACGCCGGCGATGCCACGCCAAGCGCCGAGCTGCCTGCCATATATGCCAGGCGTGCGCAGCGCTGCGTTGCTTTGACGCATGCGAGTTTTAACGCGCCCGGCGTCCTTCCATCGCGAACAGAGGCAGACGCAGTGCAGTCTAAGTTGAGCTGGGTAATGTCATCGGGTCGAAATGCAGCATGTTGCATTTCGCGCCGCTTGACGCCGGGCCGCGCTTACGAACGCTGGTCGCGCTGGTCGCGCCGGTCACCCCTGGCGTCAGACTATAGAGCGTTCGCGTTTTGCTAGCGTAGCGTTGCTGCGCCAAGCGTGCGCACTCGTCAACGCTACGTCGGAGTATATTGGGCCCATCATGATGTGCTCGCAGCCGTTTCGCTATCTCCACAAATACCAAATTTAGTGTTACGTGACGTCAATGAATGACAAAAGCATATGACTGGTCAAGCATGATAATCATGACATGTTTGTCATGTAAGAACATGACTACATGCCACGCTCATGATGCACTCATGGCCATTTCGCTAGCTTCGTATATACCAAATTTGGTATCACATGACGTGAGTAAACGACGAAGGTAAATGACATGCCCCAACATGATAATCATGATATGCGTGTCATGTAAAGCACGACTACATGTTACGCTCATAGCGTGCTCTCGGCCATTTCACTAGTTCCACATATACCAAGTTTGGTGTTACATGACGTAAATTGACGATGAATGTAAATGACAGGTGCAAACATGATAGTCATGATATGAATGCCATGTAAAATATGACTACAGGCTACGCCGATAGCGCACTCGCGGCCATTTTGCTAGCTCAACATATACCAAAGTTCGTATTACGTAATGTGAATGGACAACAAAAGTAAATGACACGTCCAAACATGATGATCATGGGATATGATTTTGGGAGATGGTTTAGACTCCAACCAAATGTTTTTGAAGAAACCCGACGTTTCGAAGCCGACTTGGTTCCTTCCTCAGGGGTGACTGGGGAGACTACGTAGCAGCGGCGTCTTCAAAGCACTCGCGGGGTGGATAATGACCCCCCCCCTCTCTCTCTCGTTCAGCCGTAGAGCGCAGTTCATGCGTATGCACTGGGGGAAGGGTTCCGAGAGAACGGTTGACGTTATGGACTGTTCTCTGTATCTGCCACGACTCGAGTAGTAACCTTCTCCTCCAGTTCAGATCGCTCTCAAGGATGGCCGTCGCTTCGAAATTTATCTGGTGATCCAACGTCTCCGCATATTCGGCGACTGCGCTGCGCAGTTTGTAGAGCTTCCGCACATCATTGGCGGGTTGCTTCAGTCGTTCCGGTAGGTTTTTCGTCCCGCCGATATACGTAGAAGGGCAGTCAGCGCACGGAAGTTGGTAAACGACACCGGGGTCCTTCCTGTCCATTGTTGGCCGTTCTTTTGGGCGGCGGAGGAGCCGGCCCAGCGTACACGGAGGCACATGCGTGATGGGAACCTTGCCTTCTTGAAGATACGCGCCAAGATGTCACTGGTTCCCTGAACGTATGGTACCGGTACGCGTTTCGGGGGGCTGCCAATTAAGTTGGATTGGAGTTTCCGTATCCTCTGTTGTTTTGCGCAGCGGGTAATGGCTCGAAAGAAGTTCTTTAGGTGTTCATTTTTTCTGAGGTCTGCAATTACGCGGGCCTCTTCTTTGTTTTCCTCTGTGTCATTGGAGCACAAGTTATGAGCTATCTGGATTAGCGTGATCACAACCGAGGCCTTGTGGGAGGCTGGGTGGGAAGAATCATATTGAAGGTAGCGGCCAGTGTGCGTTGGCTTCCTGTGAACGGAGAACTCCAGGCCGTTGCGCTTTCTTGCCACCTGGACGCCGAGAAAGGGCAGGCCGCGGTCGCTTTCACACTCGGTCGTGAATTGTATGGCTGGTTGCACTGAATGTTGGTGCTGTTCGAAGTTTTCAACTTCAGACGTCTTCATGACGCAAACGCAATCATCCATATAACGGAGAAAAAGCTTGGGTCACGGTGCGAAGGAGCTGAGGGCTTTTTCTTCTATGTACTTAATGGTCAGGCTTGCCATCGTGACGCAGATGGAAACTTCTATCGCGGTTCCGCTGTTCTGTCTGAAAATAGTTTCTTTGTAGGAGAAGTACGTACTGGACATGCAGAACTCCAGTAGACGGCAGAGCTCGTCAACCGCCAAAGGAGTCCTTTCACTCAGGCTTGCGTCCCTCTCAAGGCATGCGTGTCATGTAAAACTTGACTACATGCTACGCTCATAGCCCGCTTGCGGCCGTTTTGCTAGTTATACATACACCAAATCTGGTATCAAGTGGTGTGAATAGATGATGAAAGCAAATGACACGTGCAAATATGATAGTCATGATATTAAAGTCATGTACGGCATAATATACGTCCGCATCGAAAAGTTGTGCTGATGTAAAGTGACATATCAACTTTCCTCATTCATGCTTAGCATATCATTGATTTCCATTCTACGTCGGATCTGCCAATTTTTTGTAGGAATAGCTTATTGCTCTCCCATAGTATAGTTAATCTTTCTCCAATTTGTTGAACATCCACAAGCTGAAGGTGTCGCGTGAATTTATTGTGTCGTGTAAACTTATACAGCATGTGAGTTGAACGCTGTTGTCCTCTTGTCTCATGCCGTAATTCTTGTCAACAGGGCCTCATTGGGTGTAAGGCTCACGGGACGGCTTTATTCTCTCCCATAGTAGAGTACCTAGTCCTCAAAATTGTTAACCTCTTTTTCTAAATGAAAAGCTTTTGTGATCTCCCATAGTAGAGTACCTTCTACTCTATATCATAACCAACCTTTTCTAAACACATTTTTTCTTTTTTGTACGTGCCACCGAAGTGATTTTCTACACTAGGCAGCTGCAATAACCTGAAGTGCTTTTACTAGTACGCAATAAACTTCCCTATTTAAAGCTTATCTTTAAAAGAAAAAGTTGCTGACTCACTAACGGCGAGTTACAGCCTATCATTACACGTAAGCTCTGCCCACAGCCTGGGTGGAATAGTTATGCAAAACATTCTACCCAGGAATATTTTGCATAAATGTCCCACTGATTGTAATCGCCTAGTTACGGGACTTCCGCACCTTTCACATATTTCAAACGTACAACTTGGCCATACAGGCACGTGTTCGTTTTGATAGTTTTCGATCAAAAAATTTTGCTTGGCAAATTTTATCGAAAATTCCGACTTTACTGCTCAGCCGAACGTAACGTTTGAAGAAGAAACGATGAGCTTTTTTAGTGATGATGTGTCTAGTACTTGCATTATCAGCGAAAAAGTGCTTATGGCTCGAACGAAAATCGCGCATCATTGCTCTGTTGCACAGGTGAATGACAGCTGCGCTACAGAATGAAAGCAGAGCGCGTGTTTATTCCTAAACTGAAACTGACTACGTATAAGTGTTCGTCACATTTTTTGCCTTCTTGTTCTTTTTTCTTTATGCTGCCTATTTTTTTCCACCGCACTTATAAGGCAAAAAAAACCAAACCAAGGCTTCGTTCACCTCACTGCCTTTCTCTCCCCCCCTCTCTCTCTGTCAAACACAATAACATCCCATGTGCTTTCCGTGGCTCATTATCTATGGCACTCTTACGGCCCTATACCAAGCAAACAAGCCGCTATGGTTGCTCCCCGTTCTTTTGTTCAAGTGTAAATAAAGTTACTGCAAATACGATATCAGGCTGGTGTCCGTAGTGCTTTAGGCACTTCGCCGACAAAGCGTAAAGCGTGTCGAGCCTCTGTTTTCCTTTAGCAGGAGTGCAGGTGTACCGCTTATACTACGCACTGGGCTACACCTAAAACAGGTACACGTATTGAAGAAAAACAAATGCCGGCACTGTTTGCCTAGGCATCATGGCATTATCCGAACGAGAACCACACGTGCGCGGCTCTATGTACTCTGGCTACGCTCACAGTTCTTCGTGGAGCTTCACCTTAATTGTATGAGATACGAGCGTCAGCCATCTACACTTAACGCCTCAGCGTGAGCCGTGGCGCAAAACAGAGATTAAGCGACGCCGCTTGAAAAACGAGTTTCTTGATGAAAAACAAAACAAAACAATTTTGTAACAATACAGTTCGAACGCATTCATATACCTTCGAGCTTTCCGTCACTGACACAGGCTACTCTTGCCTGGTCAACAATGTTTGCAGCGTTGGTTGCATATATATCAATACTGCAACACAATAACGACATTTCTGTATATTTGCGTACATTATGCCTAAAGAGAATGCCCATTCAGACCACTATATCCACTTCCAGCTAGAAAAGAGAAACAATTTTTTGGGTATTTGTCACACAGGTGTTAGTTTTCTTGTTTGACGTGACTTTTACATTTCGCTGTAGGTGTTGCTCGGAGTAACAAGGTACTCTGGGTTTTTTTCATTATCGAGCAATGACCTTGTTATGGAATGAAGTGTTATTTTTTGACCATCTGGTGTTCGTTAGCGTGCTCCGAATTCTTAGTACAAGAGCATGTTTTGAATTTGCATCCAGCGAAATTATGGCAGTGCGTGGGAATCGCGCATTCATTCTCGTGAGATCGTGCGATGATGTTCTTGCATATGTGTCGCAAGGGACTTATCCAAATGTCCGGGATTGACAGCGGAGGTCCACAGCGCAATGCATTAGGCATTATGACACCGCGGCAGGTCTTGTTTCTTAACGCGAAAGCCGTAAAGGTCTCATAGAAGCGAGGATTCGAATGAAAACTATACTACATGAAACGCCTAAAACTGTCACTTGACCCCTCTTCGTTAGCTGCCTGCACTTTATCTTCGCGAAAGCAAGAATATAAAAGAATGAAAAATATAAAGAAGTCGACTTCCAGGCACAGCAGACTTCACGGGCTGCTGCTGCTGCTGCTGCCGCCGCCGCCGCCGCCGCCACCGCCGCTGCTGCTGCTGCTTGGAGAGTGCAAAAAACATGAGCCTACTGGCAGCCATAGAGTATATAAGAAAAGACGCGCTACTGCACACGCTGGGCCAGGCTTGAGTGCATTTTGTGGAATGCTGAAAAAAGTATGCAAATGCACCACAGGTTTGACACACACGAAATGAGGCGTCGTGGACCAATTGGTTGCTTGCTGGGCTAGCTGCTTCATCTCAACGTGTGTAACTGCGCGTAAAACAAGAAAATATGGCAGAGACAGCGCTATTCACTCTTCTGTATGTGCCGTCTTTTCTGGCTTTACGCAATGTTACATACGTGGAAATGGGCCAAGTGTCTTGTTGTAATGAGATGAGATGTTTGAGCCCTAATGAGTTGGCACGCGTGCCCTCGCCTTCGCGGCGCCTTTGGAATGGTACAAAGTTCTAGAACAGCGCAACGCAAAGCCTTGCGTTAGCGTTGCGATTGTGTCGTATGCTGACCGCTTGCGGGCGTGCGCTGAGTGACGAACGCAAACGTTGCACCCACAAGCAATGTGCACACTATTTGAAACTCTCGAGTGTAGGGTACCCTCGGTTCCTTTTTGTTTAATTATTACATATTATTTCACATTTTGTCTACGTCAGGAAGACGAAGCTGTTTTTTGTGAGAGCAAATATATTATGCGAGCTACGTTTTGGGGACTAGGGCTTAAAGCATTTGGGTATATATCCACACGTTTGTCACACTGGTCCCGTTAATTAGGGAGGCGATCGCCGGGCTAATTTCAAGGGCCGAAGTATCGGCCCCCAAACCGCACCACAAAAGCGTGGACAATTTAGAAGTGGTCCTTCTTGGCGCGCCAGCGGACGTCGGCTGTGGCTCAAAGAAAAATTCACAGTCGAGAGTTGATAACCAAAACAAATTTATATTCTCAATGATGGCAGATCGAAAACAATACACAAGAATGCACACTCCACAATAGTTGCATACAATATTTCACCAATCAAACAACGTACTACACAGTACAATCAGCCACTCTCGAAACAATGGACACAGGCAACAATACGCACTACAATGCAGTCGCATGGATTGAACAACCAAGACACTTGAAGACTAAAGAGATAGAAAATCTATTCAGTCCAAAGTTCTTGGAACAAAAGTCTGGATGATACTCTTCCGAGAATCACTCACTCAAAGTCCAGCGTTGTTGTCGTTCCGCTGCCCCCGAAGTTTCTCTTCCAGGAAACCTCTGTCGTTCCGCTGTCCCCGAAGTTTCTCTTCCAGGAAACCTCTGCCGTTTCGCTGTCCCCGAAGTTTTTCTTCCAAGAAACCTCACGTCTTCACTTGGCCGCTCTCCAAGCTTCAAACTTCTTCGCCGGAAACACGTCGGCTTCACACACGCAGCTGTTTCCACGCGTCTTCGCTCGATCGCGTTAGACTCACGCTCTTGCCTGTAGCTCGAGCCTTCACCCCTCAGGTGGAAATCTTCTTCTTCCCCTGCTTTGTCCCTACGGACAAAACCTTCGCCGACTACATGGCGGAATCCCTACGCGCTCTGGCGCTAACTTCCGTCTTCTCCTGATCTCCCACCTCGGCTGCTCTATTATATACCTTCCGCGCGAGATTCCAGAAAGTTCTCGTCATTTCGTCGGCGCGATACACAGCGAAGCCTGGGGAGAGGGCGAGACGGTTCGAAGGTCATCCGCGACGGATGCCAGTGGTTCTCAATAAAGAGAAAGGAAGAGAAAAGTGAGCCCCGTTATTGTCTGCTTCAGTGAGCGACACCGCCACAGGGCTCACAAGGGATGGGGGTGAGGAAGGATAAAAAGGGTAGGAGTAAAGGTATAGAAAAGAGGAAGAAGAAGCAACAACGAACTGAGGGGATAGGAGAGACAGGAAAGATGGAAGCACGGTCACTGGAGTCCGAGGACGGGGTACACTTGCGAGAGATGTTGTCGGCGTCTGTAGATGGCGTAGAGCAGGTCCAGTAAGTCAGAGCTTCACTGTCGTCAAAGGCCGGCGGCGGCAGGAGGTGACGAGGGCGAGCCCAGTCGGCCAGAGCTACGGTGACGCCGAAGGTCGCAAGCGCGCGGAGCGCGCGGGCGCACAACCGGTCGGCACGAAATCCAGCGAGCGACCCAATCGCGACGGATGACTCAACCCGGCATCACCACGCCTCTTTCCATCTAAAAAGTTCCAGTGCTTGCTCGGGCGCCGATGAGAGGAGGTTCGTCGGCAAACCCACGCTTCCGAGGAAGAGAGTCGCGCGCCCGGGGAGTCTTTGAGTGTTTTTTTTATCGTTGACCTCGCGGCGTCACTCCGGCGTTTCGTCGCGAGAATTTGGCGGCGCGCCCTTTTTGAGCGCTCGTTCTGTGACAACGTTAAAGCTTATCTTTTAGAAGTTGCAGTATCGTAGGCCCAGTCAGAATATTTTGTTCTAGAGTGAAGACCTAATTTCAAATAAGCTCATAGCTAGGAGGTTTTCAAGTGCCTTAGTACGCTCCACGTGATAGGTATACCAGAATCCGCATGTTGATTTGGGTACACGTTAAATAACCCCACACTCTTAAAAAAAGTTAGTAAAAAGGTAGCAACTGCAAGCAAGTAGGTAGTAACTGCAGCGGTTGCTACCTTTTTTCGACCGTTACTACCCGTTTGCTACCTGTTTGCTACCTACGTTAGTAAATAGTTACTAGCTAACCTCATTACTAACTTTTTGCGACCTTTTCAGTACCTACGTTAGTAAACAGTAAGTGAAACGAAAGAGGTAGTATCTGCAGCCGTTACAACCTTTCATGCCCCGTTACTACCTCTTCGCTACCCGGCTTTTGACTATATAATCCAAAATAGTGTGTGATTGCCATTCTGATAATTTATGAGAGAAATTGTCTCGACGTATTATCATTAAACTGAAAACTGACGAAGATCTTTATAGATCAAGAAAACATACTTTGTTTCATATTATGCAACCGAGACATGTAAACGTCATTCTGATATTGTCGAAACGGAGAAGTACAAGTTAACGAACCATAAGCAACTGATACACGCGTCGTAATAGACAATTACAACAAACTTAGTAAATACAGCAAATATTAACAAGACCGGCAGATCAAAATAAGCAGATAGTCACATATAGCCTCGAGGACAGTCACAGTTATTCCACTGCGGCGTCTCTCCAAATATTATCATTGTTTGGCGCGTCAAACCCCCAAAACATTTATTACCTTTTCAACGCCGATATATTAGTCTTGTGAAGCATCCGAACGCACTGAGAATGAATTCAGTACTTTCTCCGGCCACTGTACATAATGTATTTTATTGCCATTTTATGATGAATAAATATGACATATAATTTTTTGTAAGTGAGGATTATTAAAAGTATTGTGCTACGTCACCAAACAAACGTAACCAGGTAGTAAATTATAGTGCTAACGATTTATATTTGTTAAAATTGATCCAGAAACGGAAGTGCTCCCCTGTGCCAGATATGCCCCTGCGAAGTAGGGGCTATATATACCCCACGCTTACTTCTTTCTACAAGTAGCCGTAAAAAATAGTGAACTTGTTTGGCCTATGTATTTTTCGCATTCATGGCACACCCCACTTCTTACCCGAATTGGTGTAGTTATAAGACATTGATTAGCCAACATTAGCAGTGGAGAAATAAAACGCCAAAATGATTGAACTGGGTAGTATTGGTTACTACTTTTTTTCTTGAAACCTTCAAAGTTACTACCCACAGGTGGTAACAGCTAGGGCAGTAACAGTTACTAACTCCTGGTAGTAACAGCAGAGGTAGTAACTATTACCACCCTTGCCGTTACTAACTGCACTTACTACCAGGGTTGTAACATATGCAACAAGCCATTACTACCCCAAAGTTAGCATGTACTACCACTATTTTTCTAAGAGTGCAGGTGTTCGAAATTTTCGGAGCCCTCATCTACGGCGTCTCTCATAATCATATGGTAGTTTTAGGACGTTAAACCCCACATATCAATATATCTAATCCGCATGTGGGGACATTTCAAAACAAGACACTCAAGTGCAAAAAATACACTTGCACACACACTATTTAAGCGATTTCATGACGTTATCACCAGTTGTACAAGATTCCTTCTACATACTTACTTCAGTTACTCTAAAATGGCATGCTATCTTGGATTCATTCAGATAACGTTATTTCTACCGCGTTGGAAAGCTTGACCGTCGCAATTTGCTTCGCGTGCTTGACAGTTGTGGCGTGATAAATCGATTCGTAGCTATTTTTTTTCTGCCCCAAGAGAGCTTGCTCGTGTCTTGTCTTATTCTATCTACCCAATATCACCGACTCAGCAGCATTGAAACGCCATGGATTTATACGCTCGATTGCCCAGTCATCCCCTAAAAAAGTCTGTAAGAAAAATGTGACTCTGGAAGAGTTGTGATGCGCGAAGAAAGAAAAAATAAATATGGAGCCAGAGAAAGAGAGAGAATTTGTTACGCGCGGTTGTAGCACCTTGTGAGTGCGTACTTGGCGGGAGCTCCGTAGTACCGAACGCTGTAGTTAGTGTAGGGGGCTCCGATTGTTATGAGCGCCACTCGATCGCGTGGGCTTGGCTGCGGCAGTTTTCTCCCTCTGCGAGAATGAAGAGGTCTCGTATACGAGACAAGACGGGAGCGAACGTAGTGCTCAACAAGAGAAATGATCACCACCGGCGCGTTGCCTCACCCATTGAGATGGATTTGGAAACCGCGACCACGTCGTGCTGCTGGCTACCTACCCATTCATTACAGAGCACGCCGACCGGTGCACCGCTCTGTCATTCTGCGAAATTCAATGCGGGATTTGATGTATGGCGAATCGAGCGACTGCAGCGCATGTCACAGTTCGCTATTGGTACGGTGTACTAGAATGGGGCAGTGTGCCGTCTTCGCAGCAAACGAATGGGAGAGTGGTGGTCGCTTTTGCAATAACGCCTCCAGAAGGGCGCCACCATCCAACGGTGCGCCCTGCACGAGTAATTTGAATTTGCATGGCAAAACATTCTACTATTTTCAGTAAAATAGTAACAGGACATAATTCAAACTAAAAGTATCTACAAGATTAAAATACATCAAAGATACCCCTATGCGTTAATAGTGTGAATCAAACGCCCCTGCGTCGTATGAGCTTTCACAATTCCTACTGCAGAACATGGACAGAAATAGTCTGCTTGCTTACTTTTTAAACTGCAGAATGGATAAAGAAACTGTTCTTTTCACGGATATGTACGCTTGCCTAGCTGTAACACTAATTCGAATTTTCGCAATGAAACGAACCAGGAGATCCGTAAGAATAACGTAAACGTCATCAGCTCAGTTCCATCATCACTTTTCAACAGCATGAGTGAGAAGAGTAAGTAGTCGGTATGTTAAATAAAAAAGTAACAGTTTTACCTCAAGGGTGATGCAATGAATGCAATAGCAACAACTTGGAATGTGACGTTGAGAACGGCAAGCAGATCGAAACGTGCAGTGCGCTGGTTGCACACAAATGAAGCACGAAAACAACACAATAGGACGAAAGCCAACGAACAACGCTTACACCTCGACACTTAACGCGCTGTTTAAACAAGAATAACGCATGAAACATAATCATAGATACAGATATGAGTGCGAAATAACAAGTGTCCCAGTTGCTACTTCTCTGTGTTTGAAAAGTGCGCCCTTTTCGCAAACGGGGCCTTCCCAGAGAGCGATGTGATAATTTGCGCCCAGCCAATAAGCGCCATTGTTCCGGACAAAGTTGAAGGCGCGTGATTCTCCCCCACCACATGATAAGTGGGCGGATAAGGCCCCTTTCCTCCGTGGAGCGAAGCACGGGTGTGAGGTGAGGGCGCATAGGCGCATCGCGACGAGCTGGCCCTTGACCTTTACTCCGAGCCCTCTCATTGCGCTGTCTTGGTGGTCATGCTGAAAACACGATATTTCTCCCCGCGAGACTCGTCATCAGTGGTAAGTGGTATATATTCATAGCTTGCCGTTAAGACATTGTAGAAGGTATTTCTACGTGGCTTTTTTCAAGCTCCATACTGATACCTTGCCTGTTAAGACGTGGCTAGAGGAAATAGGGGAGTATCTACCATGGGGTAGATACTCCCCTATTGTTTGATTTGCACGAAACCGGAATCTAATGAAAAGGTGTTTTAGACTGCAGGAGTGCCGTTCTCTTTTGATATATTATGCAAAGAGCCCCGAAAAAGAAATTACCGCTGACACCACACGGCATTCCATATATAAATGCAGGTCAAGGTATTACACATTAACACACACGTTTTCTGCTTGGGTCATAGCATTCGGAGAAATAGAGTGGCTGTTTGGCACTTTGATGTAGATATCAAGTCTTTGAATTCATACTTTACCGACTCTGTAAGTAAACTACGGGAAGTATTTAGGAAATTGAAGTATGCAGAATAAGTGTTGACATTGATGGATACTCTTGTGGAAATGAAAGTTGGGTAATATGAGCCGCATGCCGAAGTTGCTGCGTTGGAAAAGTGTGTCAATGTCTGGCAATAAAGAGAAAAAGTGTTTCTCCGTGGTTGAGTGGTTAACGCCTCGTACTCACGGCTAAGAGGTCCCAAGTTTGATACCGCAAGCCGGAGTCTTTTTCTGGACTTTTTTTCTTGCGTGTACATATATTACATACACATACATATACGCTGAGTAAAGCACGCCTCGCACTCACGGCTAAGAGCTCGCCAGTTCGATACCACGCACTGAAGTCTATTTCTGGATTATTTTTCTTTCTAGAGTTTACGTATATATTGATACGTATACATATACGGTGACTGAAGGCGACGCAGGCGGCGAAATCTAGCCGGAATTGTATATAGTTTCTATCGCAAGAAAAAAAAAATAAACGCTCGAAGATGAATACTGCTCTACCTCTTCATACATTCTAATCATATTTTTATACTATTTGGACCAGCGCGGCAACTACAACTATCGATCTCGGAAGCTTTGCACAGAAGGGGGGGGAGGGTGGCTGACAGGGTGTCAAGTACTACGATGTGCTCTGGCAGCACTGGCGGTTACCGCAAAAGCATCCATGTTTTTGACGACAGACTGCCCTATTCCAGTACACCATATTAACGCGAGAGCGTTAAAGAGCTCGTGTCACAAAAAACCCGCCGCCGGCGTCAACCCTGTTGGTTGTGAGCGAAAAATCGTCTGTGCGTCTGTCGCTGAAAAATAAAGTTGCCGAGATAGCCGCGGGAGGCTGCTACTTGTCCACGCGGGCGCGTGCGATCACACTGTAAAAGCCACGCATTCACAGAAAAATAGTGCTCAAGGTCACGAGGCGCGGTAGTTTCTTTGCCCTGCCACCCCTCCCTGCTTAGCTTCCAGCGCTTTCGTTGGGACAAGAGAAGATAGAATGGAACTGCGGCATGCAACAAACCTTTGTAACTCCACTCGCACTGGACGGTTTCTTAGAATTTCTGCGGCGTTGAACTCGTCAGGCAATAAGCTCTTCTAGTGAATTCATTCCATGGTTACTTGAAAAAGTGTTTTATATGATGCTCAATAAAACTCGTCCTTGCCTACTAGAACTAATTCGTAACTATCTGCGTGATCGAGAACAGGTGGTATATGTGTCCGGTACCTTTTCCAACCCTAAAACCATAAACATCGGTGTTCCACAGGGTTCAATTTGGGCCCGCTTTTATTTTTAATTTATATAAACGAACTTCCTCAATGTCTAGCACATTCGTCCTGTATACTCTATGTGAACGTTACCACTATATTAACTACAGATAAAGACGCTGACTCGATGTTGTTTAAACAAAATACCGACCTAATAAATATCGTTAAATGGTTCAATGAGAGTAAATTAAACATAAATGCTAAAAAGTCAAACTTCGTTGTATTTTCGTCACCTAATGAATTATACCTAGGAACCCCTCTGTCTTCGTAAGCGATACTCAAATTCATTCTACCTCTAGTACAATGTTTCTCGGGGTCAAATTAGATGAACATTTAAAGTTTAATTCACATGTTTTAGAGCTTACGCGGAAAGCCGCATGTGCCATTCGAATATTTCTAAAAGTTCGCCCGTTCTTTCGTTTTGAAATATTGTTGTTCCTTTACTACGCTTTCTTTCACAGCGACATAATCTATTGCATTTCATCATGGGGAAATACGTACGCCACTCATTTATCAGCCATCCAACATCTTCAAAACCAAACATTGAGAATAATAACGTTCAGTGGCTTCATGTCCAATGCATCATTCTTACTCTGTTCGCATGGAATTTTATCAGTACAGAAGCTGGCTAAATATATTCTCGGCATTCTTATTCACAAATATGCGAATGGAAAACTTCCGATTTCTTTACTACACTCAAGTCAGTTTCCTCAGGCGTCATCGACTCGTTTTGCAAAGGCTAATAACCTCCTTTTACACAAACCTAGGACTAATTATTGCAAGTTTACCACAAAATGTTCATCTGTTTCCCTGTGGAATTCTTTACTTTTGGGGATCAAAAATAGATCCCTCGAAATGTTTAAAAAAGGCTTGCGTTCGCACTTATTACATTCTTAATGCATGATATTATATGAATTGAATGTTATTGCATTTTTCTGTTAGTTTTTTGTGCTCATCGGTACACCTTGTATAACTTATGTTTGCTATTTGGAGTTTATATGTATATTTTGTATATCTTAATTTTTCTATCCTTACCGTAATAATGCTTGATATTACACAAAGTGATTATTATTGCATTTTTGTATTAGTTTTTGCATGCTTAGCTGTACATGTTTTATAACTTACGTTTGCTATTTCGCGCCTATCTGTACATTTTGTATACCTTAAATTTTCTTTCCTTACCACTCTTTACTATTGCGTTGTTTCTCTCATGTATGATTTTATAGGAGGTCTCACCCACAGTCTCGCAACTTTGAGACCTCCCTCTGTATTTGTACATAACACATGCGTTTGTATCACTTGTATTTCAAACACTGAATAAAGAATAATGAATAAAGAACAGCGAAGAGGATTTATTTAGACCACTGCAATGGCTCAATATAATGGCGCATTTCTTTAAAAAAAACAGCCACTGGTTCAACTCCAAGCTGCTGCAATTCCTTATTTATGCTTGCTAAGTGAAAAAAAAAACTTGAGTATTTATATATGGGCGCTCGATAAGAAGCCCAGCTGCCACACATTAGTCCAGTTTAAGATGCGAGACATTTCTCGCATCCTAAACGTTTGTTTGGGTGGTTTTAAACAAAAAAGCCACAGTTTTGCCGCAAAGTCGAAGCAATATGACCGCGATAGCAACAAATTGCAACGTCACATGCGGAATGGCAAGCATATTGAAGCGTGCCCCTTGTTTCTCACGCACAAATGACTTACAAAACGTACTCACAGTTACAGATGAACGTGAATGAGCGTCTCAGTTGTTATTCACTGTGTGTGAAAAGCGCGCTTTCTTCGCAAACAAAGGCTGTGCAATGATTGCAGTGACCTTTGTGCGCCCTGTAACTACGAAAAAATTGTTCCGACGAAACCCCGTCTAATAAAGACGTACGATCCTCTCCACTGCAAGATAAGTGCACGCGATCGAATTAAGGTACACCCCTTATTCTCTACGCGGGCCAAAGTACGCGTGAGAGATGAGAGCCGCCGCGCGCTCACAGCGCTATCTTGCTGATAATGCTGAAAACACAATAGTTTCCCCTTAAGATGCCTGCCAACAGCAGTAAGTGGTAGATATAAAAAAAATTGCCGTGTAAACGTCCAAGAGGTACCCTACGGTAGCTCATTCATTAACGCCTCACATTGACGACGTGGAGGTCCGGCATTCGATTTCGCGCAATGGAGTTTTTTTTTCTGAATTTTTTTTCTTTCTTGCGTTTTCATGTATATAGAAACGTATACATATACGGTGCATGACATGGACAATGACGATGGCGGCAAAATCGAGCCGATAGTGTCCATATAATCGCTATCGTATTAATAAATAAATAAATGAATTGATCATTCAATCAGGTGCCATGAGAAGACAGTTTTCTGCAGACAGACTTGTGGCATCGGCTGGTAAAACCTCGATTGTTCAGCAGGTTATGGGGACCAAGCATAAGGTCTCCCATGTAGAGATGGCCACGTTTTATATGGTTGCCTCTCCGTGGACCTGTTGAACCATATGCCTAAAAATGCTTTGAAATATCGAAGGTGTGAAGAGTGCGAATTTTCGAAAATTCGGAACACCGAATCAAATTTTATCGTGTGGTACTCGAATATGATTGTACTTGTTCAAAATACAGAATATTTTTTGTGACCTTTATAATAATCATCGCTTCCGAGAAAACCCCAACACGAACGAACAAAACCCTAGGAGCTGCTAACAGTTATTTTCTTTCTTTTAATTCACAAATAAAATAAATCTGCATGCAGTGCAAACTTTAGCGAGGTTACCGACGCTGCACCGACGACCGAATGACGCATTTTTCTTTCAGAAACGCAACTTTTTTTGTTGTACAATGCTGAAGCAATACCGCATTATTCAGTTGCTTTTTTCACTTTATAGTAAGTGCATTCAGCTTCATGACTAACAACAGGTGCAAGTGTTCTGTTTTTGTAAGTTGTTCTTGCAGATATTGCATTGAACACTAATAGTTACATGCTTTGGGCGTCTAGCCACAGTTTGTGACGACAGTCTGATCTGTGCCATTACATCTTTAGCTGTAATCGCCGTGTTTAGTTGGAAATTGAGTAGTTCTCGTGTACGAATTTCTTTTAAATCAAGTGATGAAGTATTGGAACAATTACTCTGGTGACTGCGGCATTTAAACCTGCAATTACAAGATAATTACGAAGGCGCGGGCTCTTCCTGTATATAAGCTTACCTTAGTATTCCTGCTTGTATTATTTTCAGTTATATAAAAGTAGACGTAGTGTTTGCGAATGTTTGTGAACACTAGTTTTTAATACAAAGCTCTCAGGTTCTGGCGCTGTTTTGTAAATGCTTGTCTTTGGTTGCAATTACCATTCTCTTGTGTTTCATAAATATTCTATTGTTATACAAACCTGTTCCGAAGCTTAATATTTACACACCCTTAGTGAAGAGACATATTTGTGTGAGGTCTACAGAACACCGATACGCTTCGGCGTATTTTGGCCCAGTTTAGCACAGCCACATTTTGGCACCTTTCGGCAAGTTACCCCTGTCAAAAAGAACCAAATATGTCTCCTGCGTGTGTTACTGTGATTGTTGTGTTGAAAACTGTTTAGAGGACTATATCAACAATAAGTGAGCGCTTCGACTTGCCAGCTTTTTTTCCCGCTTGTTTTAATTATCTGAAAAACTCAATCAGCATAAATCTGTACCCTTAAACACGTCGCTTCTTGAAAACTTGCATTTCTAAATCAATTTAGAGAAAATGTTTTTATTGCCAAGGAAGACCTGCAGGCAAAATTTACGGCAAGAAAGTGGCGCAACAATAACGTCTTAAAGAAGCACTGACATCAAACTTTAAGATCGAGATGTGCACATCTTTCATTCGATTGCTTGGTATGCAGAGGTCTTGTTGGCCAAATTTGAACAGCATCCGTCGCGTGGAAGTTATTTTATTTCGATGTAAAACAGCGTAGGAAAGCTAATGAGAAAAAAAAAGAAATATATACTACCCTGTGACATCGACACTAGTGCTTCGTCTTCGGTGTGATACATTCCACAAATACCATCCTGAGTGACGATGCCCTAGTAGCGATGACGTGTACGATTTGAGTGTTCTGATCGTGGTGCCGACTGGCGCCGAAGCGCAGAAACGCACTCACTCATCGCGTCTGACCTTCGTCGCACCGGTTTGAATGATTTCGTGCAATTATCAAGATAAAAACCACCTTTACAAGAAAGGCGAAAAAAAAGAGCACGATTAAACGTGTGCTTGTTGGTAAGCATGTTGGAGAATCGTTGTCAGTTGCAGTCGTCTAGTCCAAAGCACGACAGAAGCGCAACGAGGGTGTCTTTTCATATGGCGTATGTGTTACACATCAACACGACCACAAGCTATCAAAAGTGGAACATCGTATAGCCAGATATCATCGCAAACAAGTAACACGCGGGTATCGTTGAATTTTAGTTCATCCGTAGATTTTGCGTCCACGCAAAAGTGGTAATACCATGTTCATCTCGAAAGGCTGGATAGGGGGGGCCATCTGGAGGCGCAAAAAATAACCTGGCAAGCAGGAAACGTATTCGATTTCATCGCTGGTGCTCATTCACGATAGCTATATTGCATTGACCCCTCTGCGTACACCTGAATGCTTTGCACGCCAAAACACACCAATATAGCTAACTGAGACACAGGAGCCAACACGGCTGAAGCGTGCATCCTCGGGCACCTCTGCAGTGCTGCTTGGTACAGCGTCCATTTCAAAATCATAGTTCAGCAAAAGGTCGATTGAACCAAAAATAATGGACGACGTCACAAATCGCAGGGATTCTAAGCTCCAGACTATCGTATTGAACCAGAGTCGACACTTTTTACGGCGACGACAACAATGCAGGTGACAAGCCATGACTGAATGTGCCCGCCTGGCAGACGAAATGTTTGCGGAGCAGCTGAGCCTGACGTCACTCTTTTCTGTGGAGAAGTGGTCAGCTGTGGCGTGATCTGGAGGTGACCGCGAGATAGCGCCCCTGCTGGTGCTCCCAGCGCTAAAAATGGCGAGATTGCTCACCGTTTTGAATATTGCTGGATACCAGTGATGCAAATCAATAAAAGTGATAGTTATTCAACCCTCAGTTGCGTTTCAGGTCGCGAACCGCTGCAACGAGGTCTATAGCTATTCGCTGACGCAAAAATATTCGCATGAGTAAATTTGATGTCAGTGCTCCTGTAAACTTTGAGAATGGGAAGTCGGATCTTGGCTTCTTGATCAAATTATACCATTGACTGTTCTTTATGACTTCGGTTAGCACCAGAGCAAGCACCCTGAGGCGCATGACTGAACCAGCAGAAGTTTATTCGTTTTATGGTAGTGGTGGCGACCTATTCTATTATATGAGCAGTACCTGGATCTAATCTGAAGGCTACTGCCATGCGCAGCAATTTTTAACCTAGTATTGATTTTAGCTTTGGAGATTGATGCGGCGTTTCTATCGAGATTGCTAGAAAGCTTCTTCAGGCATGCATGGTGAACAAGAAGGCCAAAAATATACAGATTAGTGACTGGAAAAATTAGACCCACTAGTTGCCTTCTAAATGAATACACATGGTTGGCTTACCTCTCAGTGAAGGGAGATGACCATATAGTCACTTCTATAATGTCACGCTGTTGTGGTGGTGAAAGATGTGGCAACCTAAATAGGAAAATAACCAACCATACAAGGTGAAATTGCGTCTAGCAAGACAAGGAACACTTGTTGTACGAAAAGATTACAGCGTCTCTCACAAAGCAGCGGGCAGATGGTGAATGGCACCCATAGAAACTCGTCTACATCGGCTTAAGTAGCTTCACCAGCATTTAGAACTTCTACCTGAATAACGTTGCAGATGACAATGGCCATGAATTTGCTAAACAGCTGGTACCTCAACGCATACGCCAGAGACATTGAACGTGACGCCATGCTAATGAAAGCAGACGCGCCCTGTCTCATGAAAACTTTGAGCCGAGTCGAGTCGAGTCAAAATATATTTATAGCAGTGGAATGTAGGACCTCCCAGGCATCATGGATACTCGCGCGACCCCGCCACCCTCAAACGTTCATGTTGAATTATTTCATGCCACAACGTGGGACGCTGCAAGACCGACGATCAATGGCGCGAAGTGATCGTGTGTACTGCGGAAGCCCTTCGTTATTGTCGCCGCCGACTGGGGAGAAAGATAGGGCAACGTATGGAAGAGGAGAGACGGGGCAAGGGACACACATGCGCAGTGGGAGGTAGACGCCGCAGAAGGGAATGAGGGACGGACACAGACTCTGCTATAAACTTCACTGCATCTAATGAAAGTGAGCAGAGCCGAAACTTGTATCCCTGGTGTCCGCTTCACTGGTAAGTCGTTGCGGTGCATTGCTGCTGGTCCAGAAGTTGTGCATCTGATCCCGGCCACAGTGTTGGCACGTCAGTGGAGGCGAAATGTGCAAAACCCGTGTGCTGTTTTGATGTCACTGCATGTTAAAAGCACTAGAATATCAAAATTTGGGGTGACCTTCACGACGCCGCCACTCATTTTCAGATCGTTGTTCAGCCACGTAAATACACCAGGTATTTTTGTGTTAACTTCGATCCCTGGGTCTAAGGCAAACGCTGTACATACATGAGTCACCATACAATCGAATATATATACGTTGGTATTTATGTACGAATGAATCGTGCTCCACCATATGACTCATGGACGTAATCCATTTAGTAAAGTCCGAAATATTGCAGAAAGTCATGATACATGAAGGCGCGTTTGGCACCGAACGAGTACGCTTGTAGCAAGTATTATATAGGCTTCAACGCCTTCGCAGATTAACGTAAGACGTATACACATGTCGCTTTTTCCAGTTGCCGAGTATGGCAGACAAGCTGAAACCCTTGCTTTCAAGTAGGCTTGCAAAAGTGTACTCGGTGGCTCAAAGGTGTTTTTAGTACTCCAATAAACCAAGTGTTCCATGTCCAATATTTTGTGATTGTACACTTACACGCGTGTCATCAACGTTAACTTATCTATTTATTTCACTCCTGAGCTAGTTCTTGTTAAACGAGTTGCCCCGAGAGAGCATCGAAGTTTGCTCTGGAGAAATACCGTATTTCACTAGCCCCACGCTCTCTTATCGGCGTGGTCTTGGTGCCTTAGGAAGGTCTGGGAGAAAGCAGAGAAAGGATTTCACTTATGCAAGCGACCATTGCAGATATACCGAGTCTCCGCATGTCTTTTTAGATCAACATCGGGAACGCCAGCCGAGAGATATAAAACTTTTGATAGGGTTCGACGTCTCCGGAGATAAGTGTTGCTTCCAATTTTTGATAATAACTACGCTCCTTATGCAACGCACGTTGGCTTTCTATCAGAACTGTCTGAAAGATTCGCGAGCGTTATCTTTGGATTCATATTTCTGTTTTTTTGTCTCTTTCGTTCATGATATCAGGCGACGCTTGCACGCTGTTCGAGCCCTTGACAAAGTGCATACGCACGGCAGCATGATCGAAGCACCACTGCCACGGGCTCATACAAAATGCAGTACCTGAGAATCTCAAGTTACGCTCAAGGGTGCAGGAAAACCACCGAACAAACTTAGTCTTGAAAGAAAGAAGAGGGCTGGACATTGAGATTGGCAGAAGCTATCAATGCAAACTCATAATTGCACGTTATACTACAGGCTGTAGAGGAGGTCGGAGAAAGAAGAAACGAAAAACAGAGTATGGAATTGAGCGAGAGAGAGATCATGAAAACGTAGAAAATTGGATTTAGTGATGAATATTCAAGCGTATAGGTTGCTTAGAAGTGGCCCGAAGGTTGCTCTTTCTATGCACAATTGCTGTCGATCAACAATGTAGATAGTATTTCATGTCTGTCGTAAGGTTTAAACAAGGTACAAGAATTTGTCGAGAGGGAGGATAAGTAAAACGCGAAGACGCTGGGAAGAGAGGAATACCGCGTTGCGAGTAAAATAAACAAAAAAAGCAACCCTCAAGACAAGTAAAAGGCCGATCGGAACCAAAAAGCTCGGAGGAGCGATTCGAAGAGGGAGAACCACCGATATTGGCTCCTGTTTATAATCAAGTTGTGACGGGAGCTGTCGTGACTGGAAAGGCCTTCATCAAATATGCACACGCACATCTAAGCGAGCGGAAAAAGTACATGCCCTCTTACGAACTAGGAAAAAAGTGTGTCTACCAGGGCGGAAGGTTGTTTCGGTAGGAAATGCATCGTTCGACCAACTTTCCGAGCTTCTCAGATTTCTGGGGCACCGGATACGAAGATATAAACACAAAGCGTATCTGATAAAATATGAATAAAAAATAACTCGAGACCGGAGATCAACGGAGATGCAACGCACAGAGTGTGAACGACGGAAGGAAAATCCTGAAGGCTACGAGTTTAGGATAAGAACATTTCTCGGAGAAAGAGAGCGACTGCGAGACGACATGTAAAGTTGTTGAGTAACAAAGTAGAGATAGCGTGAAAAGGATATGTGAACCAATAAAAAAAAGCAGGTGGGTGAAGAGTGGTGAAATTGGCAATACATGAAAGATGAAAGGGCACAAAAAAAAAGAAACAATTTGATGGGGGAAGCGGCTGGAAAGAGTGTGTGCGTACGTTATTCTGGAGCCGCATTCTTGCTGCGTCCCGCTCACGCACATTTCCGTGA
Source organism: Rhipicephalus microplus (assembly GCF_043290135.1). Classification (NCBI taxonomy): domain Eukaryota; kingdom Metazoa; phylum Arthropoda; class Arachnida; order Ixodida; family Ixodidae; genus Rhipicephalus; species Rhipicephalus microplus. The sequence continues at coordinate 81,296,341 of NC_134704.1, forward strand.
ATGTTTGCTTCCTTTTGTAAGAATGGTGTTTATGTACCTGTATGTACTAGAGAATAAGACACGGCAGTATGAAATCGGTGGTGAGCTCCGGGTTTTCATATCCGTAAACGGCCCACATGAAATCCGACGACAAACTTCGTCTCGTCACAAACTAATCGATCCTTTTTGGCGAGGACAAAAATAATTGGGATCCTATGTTTTTGTGTCTTTGGCTCTGCTGCTGTTCTTTTTGATGGTTTCTTCAGATAATGTAAGCGCTTGCGATAAAAGTCTCCTTACCTTTTGTCGATGCCGCTTTGTAGTTTCATACCCTAGTACAGCATTCATCCCAGACGCAATAAGATGCCACATGAGCGAAAGTGAAAGCGTGACGAACTTTTTTTTTCAGGGGCACAAGCACCAAGTGACAGCATTTTTTCGTTCCGATTACTTCTAGTCGAGCACTACTTCCAGATTTTCGAAATATTCAAAAAAAATCCTATAAAAAGTAAAACTAGCAACCAAATAGATGGTTCTGTTTAAAGTGAATGTAATAATGAGTATGCATGAGAATAGAGTGTACTTTAATTTCATGGGCACATCAATCAAAAGAATGATTTCTAAAATCAATTGAGGAGATCACTGTAGAAGCAGATCACATTTTTTCGGAGAGCTTCAATTGATGAGGCACGTAATAATGAATAATATCTAGCGTTTAACGATCCAAAACCACCATATGGTTGTGAGAAACGCTGTAATGGAGGGATCTGGACAATTTGACCTCCTGGAGTTCTTCAACGTGTACATAAATCTAAGCACACGGGCCTCAAGCATTTTCGCCTCCATGAAAAATGCGGCCGCCGCGGCTGGGATTCGATCCCGTGACCGGCGGCTCTGCATTCGAGTGCTCGAGGCACTTGACTACAGTGGCGGGTGAAACCTGGTGGTGCAGATGTCACCGGCTAGCTTTTAGATGTGAAGCCGCTTTTCAACTAGCCTGTGTAGCGCTGTTCACCCGTGTCTCCATGCCGAGGCACCGCACCACGCTCCCCTCACCGCAGGTGTTGCGGCGGCGCCAAGTAGGTCAGGCCTTTCTTCGCAGTGCACGGTGATGTCACTCCCCTGCCACGTGTCACCTCTCTCTCGTTTCAGCCTCACCACCGCTCGCAACGTTCGAGCGGACATCAAGTGAACACTCTTTAGGCTCCTTTATCTGCGATGAAGAGGACGCCAGAAACATGCGCTGAAGCGATTTGGCCTAACGCAGCCATCGCCGGCGTAGCGAGAGTTATCAAAACCAAACGCATTCACGAATGGGGACGTCGCACCTGCAACACCGACGAGGCACCAGCCAGGGAAGCTGAACGCAAGTGTCAGCAGTGGAAAACCAACGACAACGACAATGTGCGAGTCAAGCGCACCGATCACGTTCGAGAATGGAGATAACGCACGGGTAAGACCGACGAGACGCAAGCCAAGAAAGCCGAGTGCAAGTGAAACGTGCGTCAGCTCCGGTCCAGCGCCAGTGTCCACTTCGAAGAAACGACAAAACTTGTGCCAACCATCATTTCAAACAAATCTTTCAGCACTCACCGCAGCACCCACGTTAGCAATGTTCAACCCGTGACGCCACCTGTGCGCAACGCTGCTACTTCGCATCCCATCAATGTTCCCTTTAGGAAGATGTTCGTTTTTTTTCTTAAGTTGGCCTTGTCATCCGCTTTGGCAGCGACATGAAGCCCAGTGTTAACACAAGGAAATATACCGGACACACAAATGCTGGTGTGCAGTGAATAGAACACCCATCGCCTGTCGTCATGGACAGAGCAGTCATGGGTACGACGGCACTCGTTTACGAAAGATTTTATGGGCGAAGCTTTTTGTGGTATAAGGCAATCCGTCGTTCATCCGGCGTAACCAGTAGCCTTATTATTGATAGATGGCGCTTTGTGTATAAGTTCTTAGAAATATTTCACTAGATGGCGATTTAGTATAGCTGACAGACGGAGAGACAGACAGGCACCCAGACATACAAAAAGACAGATAGTCAAACGGAAGCACGCACACGTGGACACACTGATGGAAGGATGTACGAAAGCTTAACCCCACTCATCGTCATTCACTTCGTAGATTTGCGCTGAATTTTTTAGTCTAGTAGTTTTAACACGAAAGTGTTCTATGTTGGGATTGAAGTTTTGACGGGCGCATTTGCCTCACGGAAATCAAGTTTAATAAATGTGCACGATCAGATGAACAAGAAAAAAATTCTCGTTACGGGCATCGAACCTATCACCGCTCGTCGCGCTACGACTGATGCCGGACACGTTATCAAGTGTGGGTATCACGCACACACTGAAGGCTTTAGAAGTGCATCTATTGTATATTACACATTCCTCTAACAATACTCTTGGTCACCGTGTTGATGTCGCCCTCTGGGAGTGGTAAAGTAAAATAATTCATCATTACTGTGGCCTCAGTGATTAGCTCCTGCATTGTGTTTGCTGCGGATAGCGCGTCCGTCGCATTACACGCATTTTGAATAAGAGCATCGCAGTCCTGTCAACGCCTTAACACACCGTGAATTGGCTACATTGACCCAATAGTTGGTTTTCTTGATGGCTTACATCTATGCTAAAATTAGCTTTGCGACGCGCGCGTGCCTCGCCTCCTCAGCCAGCCGACTCTAAGGGCCCATTCTTGCTAGCGGCAAGTGTGCCTCGTCGTTTGATGTTAGACGTTCTTAGGCTGTTGCGCACTCGCTGTTTTTTCGCACATGCCTGCGGTTTTTTAGAGCTCGAAAAATGGGTCTAAGACTCATTTTAGTATTTTGATAATTAGTATTTGATAATTAGGAAATTATAAGTGGCAAATGGTATGTTCCTTTAAAAAGCACGCCCTGCCGCCTCAGGAAACCTTGTATGAAGAAACACGCCCCTAAGGTCGTACGTCACCCAGTGAATCTTAAACTACTACAAATATGAAACTTTGTGAGCAAAGCTTACCCCTTCCTGCCCCCTCCCCCCCCCAAAAAAACAAAAAAAAACACGCAACGTGTACGCGTGGGCATTTATATGCCAATGGGTTGTTTTTTGTTGTTTTGTGGTAGACTTATTCATTTCTAAAATACGCTTTACCTTCAGCTCACCAGAATGAAAAGCCACTTGACAGTGGTGCATCACAGGTGAGGTACTACACTATTGTCAACGGTTATAATCCAATCTCAGTCAGAAAACAAAGCATTCACGTGTAGTACGCAGCTTAGAAACCGTTGCCATACTGTAATGTGTAGTTTTTTTATTGAAATAGAAAATAAACGAAGCAGTTTTCTCAACGTTACTTAGCGACGGCTACCCCTTTCCACCTAATTGGTAGACATAAAGAAAAAGAAAAAAAACAATTGAATATATACATAAATACAATCCTACATGGGTTAGAGGAAAAGTTCTCCTATGGGCAGAACAAACACGTAGACGCCCCACTAACTTTCAACTTTTGTCCGCTCAGTAGTCGTCACAGATTTTCGTTTCTTCGAAGAAGTGTTGCATCACCTTCATTGCTTTGCCATTTGTTTTGGATGGCCATAGACCTAATATTTTATTCAACGCGAATGGCCGCTCGGGATCTAACTGATTGAGTTCCTGTTCTTGTCACCCTCGATGTGTGTCGTGTTTCGGACAGTCGAGCAAGAGGTGACAGATATCCTCGTGGTCGTGGCCGCATGAACATGCTGACGATGTTGCACGCTGAATACAAAGTAAGAAGTGCTTTGTGCAAGCGATTCCGAGTCGTAGGCGATGTATGAGTGTGTCGATAGAACTTGGGTGGTCCCGTTCTAAATGTATTCAAGATTAAGATAAACAGAATATAGGATCGATTTCTTTGTTTTATTTGTGAACCAGGCCGACAGTCAAAGTTCACGTTTTGTTGTTCTTAAAATTGTATTGACATTATGTTGAGCTACCAGAATGAGGCACGTTTGCGTAGAATTATTGGTGGTTTTGGCGAACTCGTCTGCCATTTCATTTCTCTTAATTCCGCAGTGACTGGGAGCCCACTGAAATGCCACTTGATGTTTCGACTTCGTAGCATCTGAAAGCTCGTTTAGTATAGCGTATACTATACGCACATCGATGTGTCTTGAACTGGCATTCTTGACACATGCGAATGCTGCCAGAGAGTTTGTAATTACTACCCATTTTCTTGGTGTCGTTGACATTTTAATAAAGCTTAAGGTTCGCGAGATCGCTACGAGCTCCGACATTGTTCAAGAGGAGAGGTGGCCCAACTGACGTGCACATTCTTCGTGCAACTCCGGAATTATAACTGCTGATGTCGCTGTCTCTTTGGTGACGAAGCCGTCAGTGTACACGTGAGTGTACCCTTGGTACATGTCAAACAGATGATGTGATGCCAACTGCTGGGCGGACACAATTGGCACTTCATGTTTGCTGCAAAGTCCTTCTATCTACGTTTCTATAGCTGATATATCAAGCACCCATGGCGGGTAGTTTTCGTCCAGTGGCCAATGTGTCGACACAGAAAGTGGGTAAATGTACTGTTGGTTCACATGAAGCAATGTGTAGTCGTATACTTCTGCCTGTAAAGCGTGCTCTGCCTTTCTTACCCTCTTGAAAAGGAGAAGCTAGCTATAGAAATGGCATGTTAAGAGAGATATATACTGGTTTTGATGCATAATGTTTCAAATATGGTTAACGCTCGGAAAACAATAATATCAAAGTATCCCTACACTCACAGTCTCAAGAGAGTGCTGCAATTCTCTTTGCAGCAGTGGAGGCTCGGTATATATGTCACTCTCCTTTCAGGAGTGATGAGAACTTTCTTCTTCACAGAGTAAGCACACACTTTCGACCGAGTGCTGGTACTCTTTCTGAACGAAGGGAACCAAGCTCTCTCACCAGTGTACAGTCACGCTTCCGAAATAGAGTTCATACACCATCTGCGGAAGTTGCGCTACTCCCCAAAGAGTTTCACAACCTGGTGGGACTAGAGTGCATCAACTCCCTCCAAGAGTGCTTACCAGCGCAAACGACAGGGCAGGAGGGGACAGGAGAAGAGACGAGACAGAGCGCTGAACTGCCAACAATTTATTTCTTGTGAAGGTATTCGCTTTTACACAGTTACCAGTCGCACTAGTCATGCGCGAAACACAATGGCAATGCATAAGTACACACATTGACAAGCAAAGGAACAACTTTTCCTTATCGGTGAGCGCTACAGAAGGGGTGCTAACACAAGCATCTTTCAATGATCAAATCTTTTCTGCCTCTACGATCTCGCTTGTGGTACGATCCCGGCATCTAGCAACAATAGAACACTCTGAAAATGATGATGTTATGTCTTTATGATGTTATACCAACACGCCCAATCCCACTGTCCCTTCAAGAGTAAACTAACTTCTTTAGCGCTAGGACTAACGTCTCAAATAAATAAATGAATATATATATATATATCGAGTATTTTCATAAAAGCAGTGAACTGCACAGACTGCTTCAAGCTTAAAGTTACATATGCAGGACGGACATCGGCATACAAAGTATAATAGTAGGCAACGCAGCTAACAACACTGAACATATACCTCTCGCGCTACGGAAAACTATAGACACAGCAACTGGTATTTATACTAATAATGCCTAGCCCCCTTATAGTGCAGGCGGCGCTACATTTCTACTACGCGTTTTGAAGAGCAAATGTACATCTAGCAAGTGTAGTTATCTGGTTATCGTTAGGTACTCTGTAGGCACGTTGACCTTTTATTACATACCTACATGACATACAACGCCGTTTTCAATACTAAATTCCAATTATCAGCTGGTATTCTGTCACACCAGCTCAATGCGGTGAAGCCGGGCTTCGAACCCGCGACTACTGTCATATTGGCTCAATGCGGTCAAGCCGGGATTCAATCCCGCTGCCTGCGGGACTGAATCCTGGCTGTGGCGGCTTCATTTCCAATGGAGGCGGAAATGTTGTAGGCCCGTGAGCTCAGATTTGGCTGCACGTTAAAGAACTCCGTGGTCGAAATTTCTGGAGCCCTCTATTACGGGGTCTCTCATAATCATATGGTGGTTTAGGGACGTCAAACGCCACATATCAATCAATCAATCAATCAATCAATCAATCAAAATCTCATAGAAAAACACCGTACTTATTAAGGCATATTGTTGTTGAAACATCAGTTATGGTTGCTGTACTGGCCTGCTAATTTTATAAACGTACATAGGTACCCCAATGATACAGGCATCCAATTGCGTTAGTGTCAGTTGCACTTAAGAGCCATGCACCAAAGTTTGCCTACCGACGGATGCCATTCTCAGAAACACAGGGACTACATTCGAGCTTAGCGCTTCTGGTGTTGCTGATTCCCATGTTGCTATTAGCAGTGTTGCGGAGCCACAAGCAACAGGTATTTCAAACATATGCAACTGTTCAACATAAATTTTTGTGCATGTATCATTGTAATTATTTTTATTGCCATTTCAAATTGTTTCGCTAAAAAATTACGCACAAAAAACAGAACGGTCAACTTCGCTCCGCATGCTTTCCTTTGCACCAATTTCCATGGTACCTGGGCTCGACTGTATCAGACTGTATCAGGAGGTCAAGACCTCGTCAGGCTATTTAGCCTTTAGTCTTTGCCTCCCGCAGGGAAGTTTTTGTATTTTTTTTTCTTTCCTGCAAATAAACTTTGAAACTTTGAAACTTTGAAACATTTTTTAGACTAGTCCGCTGTCTAGTATCGTCGCACATTGGGCGTAACTCCGGGCGCGGATTTTTCGCAGGGCTGTCGTTTTTTGCTTCAAATTTCCTTATTATCTCTAACAAATATATGCTGTTTATTCCGATATTATGCAGATCAACTCTTTGTGAGCTTTCGGGTATTCGCATTGCAGGCCGAATTATTGCGCGTTCCAAAGATGGGTCAAGCGTTTCTTTGCATTCTCTTATCATTATTTAAGGCTTTCTAAAGTGTGCGTGTCTTTTATGTATATCTTGCCTATTATTCAGTCTGGTAAAATGAGCTGATATTCGAATGCAATAAAATGTTTCTTCAGTACATTCATGATTGCCGTAGATACACGCATTGTTGTTTAAAAAAACTGTAATGACGGACATAAGAGGGAATCAACGTGACACTCTCGCTGACAAACCCGCTGTCTTGACTATCTTGTTGTACCCATGTTTGATCGTAAGCTTTCATTAATAATACTTACCAACTCTCCTAGATGTCGGTTAATCTAAGTGCGCAAACCATGAAACGACAAAGTATCCTCAAAAGAGCAAAGTTTTAAAATACTGTTTCCATTCACTCCTCCTTAAGTTTAAGTTATGTGTAGGCTAACACGTTGGGACTTCCTGACTAACTTTTGAATAAGACAGAGCGCGTTGAATTTTCTGAACAACATTTTGCCCTAGTTTTCTGTGTCAGCCCAAACACTTACAGCTTGTATTTTTTTTCCTTTCTCGTTTGTGGCTGAACGCCAGGTACGTAGAGAGGGATGATTGTTTTGGTGGCTGCAATTCTCTCCGCTTGCATCGATATACGATGGTGATCGATGTCTTGTACCAACAGAAGTAGCGCACGCCCCAATCGAAGGCGGTGCATGGAGGTCTTCGTTAGTCCGAGTGCATCGACCGGCCTCTACAGACTTCGTAGCATCTTGTCTTTTGCTTTACTGCGACTGTGTCTGCGGCAGTTTGTTCTAGTTTTCCTGACCACTGTAGTTTATTTAACTTGGCATTTGGTTCTAGCGTTTACTTTCCACATGGCCCTGAAATAATACTGTGCTGTTTGCTATAAAAGAAAAGGCAACAAGCCTTCAAATTTCATAGGCGTAAATTTATATCTGATCACCAGGATTTTAAATGCATTGTTTTCCTCTAGCCAATTTTTAAGTTCGTTTACTGTTGTGTTTGTTTTCTTCTAGGTTTCGCTGTCGATGGTGAAATATAAAGTGAAGTGAAAAATTTGGCACCGGCAGTAAAGGCGAAATCATTTGGTTAGGCTTTGTAAAAAAAGGTCGCGCAAGAAATGATTTTAAAAAATTGCCGTTTATTTGTTTTCAGTCAATTTTTATTTGCACTACACTTTTTCCCGTCAGTTTAACTTTTGAATTCCGCATGGTGTGCCAGCTGATGAACGAGGGGTCTGAAGATAGAGTAATACTGCCGTGTAGAGTGTGCAAGATGAAGTTCGTGGTACTTCAACAAACAAATTTATCTCCCAAAAGCTTCACCAGTGCCTTTCTGAAGTGTGAATGCCGGATGATTGCTCTTTTGAAGACGCTTTGGCAGGGTTAAATAGGTGAATACAGGCTCTGTATAAGGTTCTCTAATGTACTATTTATTGTGCGTGTAAATTTTTCGCATTTGGTGACGTGAAGTAGGAATATGGCATATTGTTGTATTACTCAGCGCACTTATTTAACCATGCGTTAAAAATTACCAGAGTCATTTATAGCGAACATGCACCTTTTTTTCATTATTGATATGTGGGGTTAACGTCGCAAAACCACCATATCATTATGAGAGACGCCATAGCGGAGGAGTCCGGGTTTTCGCACCACCGGGGTTTGTTTCACGTGTACCGAAATCTGAGCCTACAGCGTTTTCGCCTCCATCGAAAATTCACGCGTTCCTCTTCCGTAGCGTGCGATTGCAGATAGCGGAAAAAATTCGACTTACTGACACCAGGAAACACTCAGAACACTGACTCAAGATAAATGTTTATTTCTCCCTCTCTTACTGCTATGAGTTATTTTATTTCTGTTACGGCCAGAGAAAACACACGTGCGTATGCGTCGGAGTGTAATTACTTTGTAGGATACCGTAAGCACGTTCAATTTCAGCGACAGCCTGCGTGGGCGAAGTGACCACTTGGGCTAAGAAAGGCCATTTAATAGAATCCTGAGAAAGCAAAGTTGAGAGATACTACACTATAGTATTCATAGGTCTCCGTAAGTAACCTTACGGCGCACACGTTATGTACGCAAAGTCGCTTAAGTGACTCTGCAGCCTGGTCTGTTCAGAAGAGCCTTCATATTTTAACCGCTCACTCGACAACTGCATCTACTACGAAACAACTATTAACCAGTGGTTTTTGCCAAAAAAAACATGTCGAAATGCAGTGCTAGTAAGAAAGTTTATGCTTCCCAGCAGCGTTGGTATCAGTTGTGCGAAGACGTAAATAAATGACCCAGGACCATCTCCTCTAAAATATGTCGGGGAAGTTGTTGTAGAGGACGGTGCCAAATAGTTAGTTATCTCTTTGACATTTTGCTGTAATGTCAATTATATGGATGCTCTAAACGTACTCTTGCCGTTGGCGTCACCGTGAGGTACCGCGTTAAGTCCAAGGGTGATAACATCGCCCCGTGCATCGTGTATCGAACACGTGAGCGAAAGCGTGTTACAAAATCCAACGATCATTACCAGAGTAGAGAAAACATGCGCCGGCGCTATTCCGTTGCACCTAAGGCCACAAAATAGAAACTTCAGTATGCCCATTGGTTTCCGAAGGCACGAGACGAGGGGCATGGGATGGGAGGTGCTGTGTCGCTTTTACTGACTTCCGCATACTGGCAGGTGACTCATAAATTTGCGCGAAGTGTGTTCTCACTGCTAAATTTGCGCTTGAGTGTTAGACAGCAGGAAGGTATTTTTACCCTCTGCAGAGTCTGTGTAGTACACTTACTTTCACCATGTTTGCAAACAGCAGTGTTTTGTTGACTCATGCCGTGTCAAATCACAAAGTAGATAGCTTCTAGCATTACTTCGTACGACACTCATAGCAAGCCGATTTGTTTCTATCGCACTGATTGCTTCACACTCGCGGTGAAGCCTAAACTTGTTTTCGTTATTCCGAAGCGTGGTACAAGAGCGTTTTTGCATTCTTACTCTGTCATAACGCGACCGCCATGGTCGTCAGCCAAACGCGTGACTGCGAGCTCATCTGCTCCACTCGTTTTAATGTCAGTGCTTGCAAAATGCAACCGTTGGCTTGCGGCAGCGCCTTTAATTCTCTTGTTATTGCTGTTCTGCAAGCTTAGCTGTGAAAGAAGATCTTCCTTAGAGGGTAGCTTTGTGCAAAAAGTAAATTTGATTGTAGACGTGTCAGTTATGTGTTAAACCGCTTTCTCTGAAGCGCATAAGCGACAAACAGAACGGAGTTGTATTAAACTAGACGCACACGTGGAAAAGTGAACCACACTTCTTATCAGGGCACGAAGCGTGTAATTGCTATATCATAAAATTGCCTTTCCAGCTGACCCTGCCTTGCGGGACATTTCGACGATCGAACATCGGAAGCGTCTAATAATGGCCGTCCGAGTGGTGTAGACGTGCGTCGATTTCGGAGGCGTTCATAGGTGTAGTTATCGCGTAAAAAGCGGAGAACACTCGAGAAAAAGAGACAGGAGAAAAAATAAAGAAAAAAAACTGGACAAGGATAATTATAATAGAAAAACGACCTTCGTACAAAAAAAGTTCTGAGGTAAGAGGAAAAGGTGTTCCTTCGAGGTGGCACGTTCCAAAGAGCGGTGCCAGTTTCGTCCGTAATAGAACGGCCCCTTTCTATAGTGGCAGCTAAGCCGACTGTGGCTGTAGAATACAAAAACTCTGTTTCAGGGCTGCGGTAAGAAAGGTGGAAAGAACGCTCATGCTTCTAAGGTATCCCGGACAAACGAAGTGCAAAGGAAAATATAAGTAAGACAAGCTAAAAGCAGGAAATGAAGACATATGTAGAAAGAAGTAATAGGAAACAACATTAAGTGAACGCGCATTGGCAGAGTGCTCTTAAGAGACGTTGGCGGCCGTAAGGCCAATCCAGACTGGGTGTGCGCATGCGTAGGGAGGAGGGGATTTATTTTTATGTTTGCCGCTGTCCGCATCGCGTGGCACTGCATCGACACAGCCCCAAGCCCAACGACGCCACCTTTAGACCTCTTTAGCTTCTTGTTCTCTTCCACCTGCTCTATCGCCCAGCCAGCTTTTCCAATTGCTCCCGAGGTCATTGGTCTGGCGCGCACCTGGGTATACAACAAGATGGTGGCGCCGTATTCACGCTGTTGTCGTTTAGGTACTAAGAAAACGTGTTGAGATTACCAGCAGTTGCGCAGAAGCTTGTTGCGATAACGTCTGGAGCTTCTTTCTGCTAACGTTTATGCGGATCTTTTCAATGCTTTCGTTTGGTTTCAATCTTTGTAATTCGCTTTAGAGAACTTGTGTGGGGGTCACCGTTGGCCGCTATCGCGCAGCGCCCTGTCGGCAGGTGGCGATGGGTTAATGAAGCGACGAATAAATAGAGAGAGCGGCAACTGGAGTCAGAAGTGGCAAAACAAAAAAAATATTCAACTTCCTCCTCCCACCATACTTCCTGTAGAAACTGTCACATGATAATAAACTATATAAAGAATATGAAAGTTTCTATCACCAGCAGGAATGTCGAGTGTACGGATTTCGTGTCTTCAGTTCTCGTGGGTACTTTGTACAGCAACCACTAGGTGGCGACGGGTGAGCGTAGCAACGATAAAATAGACAGAGCTTGAACTGAAAACGGAACTGACAAGGCAAACATTTGCTTAGATTGAGCGTGTCTGATTCTGCGAACCACTGCAGGAAGCAGCTTGGTGACAGCTAATTGAAGAGCAAACCTTAAATTCCATGTGTCTTGCTTTTTCATTCGTTTAATTTCTGTCCCTCAGAAATGCTCCTTTTCCCTCGTCTCCACCTTCCTTCTCTCTCTTTTTTCCGATATCATCTGTATATGGCCGAGAGCATGTGCCAACCTGCGCGTCCATTTTTTGTTTTGTTTTTGGTTCATTCGTCTCAGATTGCTACGACACCATGTGGATACCGCGGGTCGATTCATTCCTTAGTTTAAGCTTGCTCTGTTTTTTGTATGTCCGTTTTAATAACCTTGGAGACTTGTACACGTAGCGACTTCGCCAGCGTCCACGGCAAAGGAAGGAGTCAACTTTCAGGCAACGAACAAAAAAAAATATATTTCACTACGAACCAACGTTGCCTACCGTTTCTTTTTCTCTTGGGGGAGTTCATATCATAGCCGCACCAACCCCTCCTAATATTTTTCTTCATTCTCCGTCAGCACCCACCTATTCCAGTGGCACAATTTGTTACATGGTGAACTAATACACGCACCATGTACCCTCCTCTCTATCCCCCTCGTGACAACACCCCCCCCCTAAGTCCACCTGTCTTTAATTTCCGGGGGGGGGGGGCAAATCGAGCATGAAGCCAATACTTTGGTTCTTGCTTTGTTGTCCAGGCGCTCTAGGTGCGACATTGAGAAACCACATCGTACTCATTGATAGGGAGAAGAACCCGCGAACTTTTCTTTGTTTTAGCCACTCCCTCCGAAAAACCCAAAATGTGCGTGGCAGCTTGCGACAATCTTAGCTGTGTGATCCGTCAAGAATAACTGCAGACAGGGGACACCTACGGAGTTCTGGGGGAGCACCGTGGTCATTGTCTGGTGCGAACGTTTGTGACACTAGCTTTTTATGTATGTAGCTGTTCGAGAATCTTTTCCCGTGGCGTTAATGCCTTGGGGAATTTCGTTATATTCCGTTCAAGCGTGAATGCACACCCCACGCGTGCGTCGTTTTTTATGTAGGGCTCGCAGATCTGGCAACGATACTCATGTAACTGCAGCCCCGATGCTTTCTCGTCTTCAAATGAATTTGCTTCGAAGCCGTCGAATCACTACTCGTGGAGCTAGCGGATAAGGTATGCATCGGGAGATCGTTTTAGGAGTGAGCAAACGTAATGTACTTCGATCAACAGAAGGCACCTGCTAGATAAGAAAATCCAATAAAGAAACTGGAAGTTGCTATTCAAAAAAAAAAAAGGGACGACTTTGGATGCATTGTATTCTACACTGGGAGAGCTCTTTCTTGTAATAGTGCTTTGGAGAAACGGGAAAGATAATGCGTTGCTTCCCAGCAAGTGTGGCTACTCCATGAGGCCTTATCATTTCTCGAGTTGGCGATGGTTTCATGGCTTATCCTCTGACATCATGTGTACTGAATATTATTTGAAACTTCTGCCTGAGCCAGTGATTAAGTTGTAGTTTTATTTTTAAAGCCTATTTTCTGAATATTAGCAAAAACGAAAAAAAAGTGGTCGACCACAACTTGTGAGAAGAGAAACAATAAAGTCACTCTTAACTCGTGCTGATAAAAATATTTAAATGTAGCTGCGCTGGTGGATGCAGCCGTGAGCTCTCACCATTTTTTTTTGTGGGACTTCTTGCGGCCTTGCGCATGCGAGGCGAATCATGTTTTCCTTGACTCTGCTTACAGCGTTACAAATGCACATGAAACGAAATATATAGAAAACACCCTGAGGGAAAAACACCACGACTACACTGCGACTGCATGCGCTCATAACATTCACGTTAAATCCTTATTTTTATATCTTTCGCACGTGGGCCCAATTCGAAATTCTGCTGTCTCTCGAGGCGAGTTGACACACTGGTCTTTATGAAGCATTCTACACTTTTCTCGCGTCTAGATTTCATATATCTGGCATTATTCTCGCGTCAGTGCCCATACTTGTGGTTCAGGAATAAGAAAGAGGAATTCGCGGTGCGGAGAACGGTGTTGCGCCGATGATATATGAAAACCCGTGCGAGGACTACCACGTCTCAGCAAACAGTGCAATAGCAAATTCATAGCAAATCACACCCCGAATATAGCCGCACTCACTAAGAGCGCGCGTTTAGAAGATATAGCGTTGCCACGACTTCAGTACAAGTGGTTTCGCTAGACTAAACGTTTGGCTAACTTTTTCATTCTTTGACTAGCAGACCTCAAGTGATGTCAAGTTCAGGACTATCTTTAAAGCTTAGGTGTTGATCCAGAGCTCGTAACAGTGTTGATACTGTATTCGGCTGTTAATATAACATGGCTTAGTATAATAAATATTTCATCACTGGCTTTACTCAACCAGAAAAAAAACACAAAACATAGTCGGTTCATCAACGTATAGGTGGCGATTTACTGGTGGCGTTTTGGTTGTTCGTACTATTTTCAAGCCAGTGCGCACCCTGGCAAATGTGTTCCTGAAACCAAAGGACGAAATTCTTATCGAACGAACAAAGCGGAGTTATATATAATATCGACTTCATTGTCTGCGATGATTCCTACATTGGCGAGACGGGCGATGACGTCGTACCCGCCTCAAGTAACACGCAATGAACATTACGAAAGCCACACATGCAATCCGAACTGAGACAAAATTAGTTGACCACTGTCTCACGAAAGCCCACGTGTTTGATCTCGATAATGCAATTACGCTGTCGATAAAAATAATAATATTATTATTAATTTGCGATGTTTAACAACCACCACATAATTATGAGAAAAACCTTGGTGGAGGGCTCCGGAAATTTTGCTCCCCTGGGTTATTTAACGTGCTTTGATATTTGAGCACACGGGCCTACACCACTTTTCCTCCATCGAAAATGCAGCCGCCCCAGTCGGGATTCAATCCCGCGACCTGTGGCTCAGCATCTTTCCAAGCAAGTGTGGCT